>NC_064282.1:7331200-7430550 GCF_019186545.1 Solanum stenotomum
AGTATGGTGAGCTAACCCCATGGTGTACAGAGAACACAGTTGAACCTTATGGGGTGTAGGAGTATAAAGAACAATCAGAAGTTTGTGGCCTCAAATTAAGGTAGACTTATATATCAAAGTGGGAAATGACAGTAAAACAAGATTCTGGAAGGATTTCTGGATAGAACAATTCCCTCTTAGGAATCTCTTCCAAATTTGTGTAAATCCTGATGCTAATGTAGGTGCCTGTTGGGCCAGAACAGGGATGGGATTTAGCCTTCTGAAGACTTGTAAATGATTGGGAGGTGGAAAGGGTTGCAGAGTTACTAGGGAAGATAGGTGGATTGAGTATGGATACAATTTCCACAGACAAGATGCTGTAGAAGCATTAAAAAAAGTGGTCTTTATTCAGTTAGCAGTGTCTACAGAAGAGATCTCCAGCTGATGGATGGGGATCCAAAACATCTCTGGAACTATTTCTGGAATAGAGACACTCCTACAAAAGTGAAATATCTCACTTGGCTACTGATAAAGAGGGCATGTTTAATACAGGAAGTACTACAGAAGATGGGCAGACAGCTGGTCCCTAGGTGCTTTTTATGCAATTTGACAAGAGAAACAGACAGCCACCTATTCTTGCATTGTAATTTACTAAGCAAATCTAGAATTTGTTTCTCAGGATCTCTAGTCTGAACTGGACAATGCCAGAACATACTTCAGAGTTGTTAACGAGCTGGGTTAGGAGAGGAGGTAGCAAGAGTCAAAAGAGATGGTGGAGGTCAAGTCCATCATATTTATATAAGTGAATTTTTTTTACCATTTGTTTCTTCCATCTGCATGAATTTATCTGAGGATGATCCTGCTGAACCTAAGCTTGATATGTTAATCATTTCCTCTTCAAGACAAGCTGAAGAGCCATCCTGTCCAGAAACCTCTTCGCCAACTTCCATCTTTTGGTCATCATGAGCTATGAGATGCGGCTTCATTTCCGAAGGTAACTGATAGCTCTGTTTTCCTTTGCTTGCATGTTTCGGAAGATAGTCATCTAGTGTCCCCCTAGTTCCCCATCTTGATCCACATGCATTGCAGAGCACTGGTTTTGCAGTTGGCCCAGGTCTCCATAGGGGTGTTTCTGTTTTAATTCACAATTAATTAGCATTTAAATGGGACAAAATATGAATAAAATCTTACAGGTAACTTATCTCAGAAACTAAAGCGCAATGATCATTGACAATTAAGATTTTCTGTAAAAGGTTTAGAATGTACTGCACGAGAACAAAGCGTCACGAAACTAGAGTACGTATAGCGGGGAATATCTTTGGCAAAACAAGAGTAAATATCTTTCTGTGAAACATATATAGACTTTTAGGATGTGTCAACTGCTTTTATACACACATTTTCATCACCATTTTATGGAACCATACAACATAGTTGAACGAGCTTTATGGTGGAAACATAGAGAAGGATTTGCTTGATTTGTTAAGGAACCATGCAAAATAGTTAACCTCTTGGCAGACTGCATTTTTATGCATGATATTTTAAGGAGGAACGCTATCATCTAATCTGACAGTGGTAAACTGTATAATATTCAACAGGGACTATCTTTTTCTCTAGCGCTCAACAGTAAAATAATTCCCTCCCCACCCTCTGCCCAAGCGGATCATCCACTACTCTCCTCCTCCACTGCAAGCCTCTGGCCTGACCTCCCACCACCACTGGCGACCAGGTATGAAATTTCCCTGCCCTCTTTCTTTCTCCCTTTCTCTGTTTTTTTTTGTTGCACTACCACCACTGGTCAGCAAGAATCCAGCTACCCCATCCTGATGACCAACGACCGACAGACTAAAGGAATATATTGGAGCTCGCTGGATTTCAGAAAATCAGTCCATAGTTTTTTTTATCCCCGTCATCTCCTAGGTATGATCCCACCACCCCTTTTATATATTTTCCTGTCTTATCTAGACCTGATTTTTCCGACAGATTGTTCAGACCCTTATTGTTGCTTGATTGTTAACTGATTTGCTTAAATCTGATATTGTGTTTATGAATTTATTATTGTGCCCTTGTGAATATTACTACATTTTCTTGGTTCCTACTTTAAACTGGTATCTTTGCTATAGTTTATTGCTTCTTTTTAGTTTCTTCATTGTATTGTGTGCATTTAGGGTTTTTGACGTTATGGGTTGCCCCACTTGATTATTCTGTAATTGGCGTTAGTGGCTTCAAAAGATCTGATGGTAGTTAAAAGTCATGCCAATGATTTAGGGTGAGGGCAGGGGTGGTAAGGGTACCAAGGGAACTCCTAGGTTGTGAGTTCTGTCTTGGAACATAGGGATATTGGCGAGGAAGTCAATAGAGTTGGTGATTATAAGAAAGAGAAGGAGGATCAATAGACCTTGTGTTTAGGACACCTAATGGGTAGGAACTAAGACTAGGGATATAGTCGTGTACAAGATAAGGTACTCAGGAAGTTTGAGGAGTAGGAATGGAGTAGGTATTTTAATCTATGTTGCTCAGATTTTTCAAAAATGTCCACAGGTACATGTAGGATTTCCAAAAGTAATGCATTATGAGAATTCGACACGAGTGCGGCAACAATTTCAGAGAGTCCAAGCAACAAAGATTTTAGAGGAAGAGCCTAATGTATTCTATAAATGAAGTCACCAACATGAACTACTAGCTGCTATACATGATGGAGAAGTTGGCAGTCTGCCAACAATTTACTTGGGACTACCTCTGGGGCTAAATCTAAATCTGAATCTATAGAAATATCGGATAGAGTGATAGAGAAGTGTGAAAAAAAGCTAGCCAGGTGGAAAACTCAGTACCTCTCCTTACGAAGAAGACTCACTCTCATTAATTTAGTCCTTGATGCTTTCCCAACTTTTATGATGCCTTTATTTCCCATCCTACCAGGGGTTATCAAAAGGTTGGACAACATTAGGAGAGAGTTTTTGTGGCAGGGAAACAAAGAAAAGAAAGGGTACCAATGACAAAGAATCTGGAATTTCAACGCAAAGCTCTAAGAATGGAGTGGTTATGGAGATATGCCAATGACAAACAGTTGTTGTGGAGCAGGGTCATTGGTGCCAAATATGAAGAGGAAGACAGCAGGGTCTAAAATGTGCATCTATGCCAGGGATTGGGGACCAAATCTACAATTTATCCAAGATGTCCTCAGTTCCTGTTAGACTAATGGCAGCTGTTTTGAAAAGCAATTAATATTTGGCTCGAGAGGTGAGAAAATTCAAGTACGCTATGTTTTATGTTTAACAGATTGGCAATTTAGGGAAATTTGGTTATTTAGTGTTTCAGTTATGTGAGTCTTCAAAGTTTATTTGCTTAACATCAGGCACATAAATTCTAAGCATCACTGAATCAATTATCATGTAAAGCACGAGATTATTGATAAACATAAAAGGTGGGATATAGGTGGTTAATAGAACTTACGCTCGATGCCACAATGGCAACATGGCCCTTGTTTACCCATAAAATCTGGTTCTGAATGATTCCAGTTCAAATCAGGTTGAATGTACTGCCGCTAACGTTAGAGTGGATTTGCTTTCAAAATCTAAAATGTCTGACTGAGGTGACGGATAAAATATATAGACAGATAAGAATTCAGTAGACTTCAGCTGGTCATCTATTTATGGAAATAGATTAATCATGATAGAGGGTCATTAACTAATAACAATGGTTTGCAATATATATTGAATATTTTTTTTTTTTAAAAGCAATAAACTGTGAGTATTACCATACCAAAACAAAGTAGTACAATTTAGGAAAAAAAACACTATAGCATCTAGCTACTTACTATCTACCACAAATCCTATGTATTAAATCTTGACAATTTCTTGCCTTTCTAGACTCCTTAACTCTTTCTAATCTAACCTGTCACTCCTTTTTTATTTGTGCGATGATGAAATTTGTATTTACATGTTCCTATCTAAACTGCCTCCAATTCCTCGCTTGCCAGGTATAATAAATTGTTGCTCCATACATAGCAGCTACTGCTTCCTTCTTCAATTGTTTCCAACATCTTCTTTTAATCCACGCCAATATTTGTTGAATTGTGCCTCTTAGCAGTTCCACACCCATCCAGTTAGCCAAATCCTTCCTCACTGTATTCCCCCAATGACATTCAGTAAACAAGTGTTGGTGCGTTTCAGCACTACCTTGCTCACACAACTTGTATATGCATATTCTGTAGTCTATCTTTAGTGAGCAGTCTATATATTGAATAGTTAATGATCAATGCATAATGACATATTTATTCCTAAAGGAAACATCAAGTACATTGAGTATTGGTCACTAAAACAAGACAAGCAAGGCATCCTTGCCGTCGGCACAAATATCGAGTAAATTGTTCACCAAAATTAAGCATCTGTGATTTTGTTGAGTGATCTCATTAGGACAAATTATTATGTACTTGCTTTGTTTCAAGAATGGTAATTGCTTTGACTATAAATTTCCATTTTTAGCTTTGGCAATGGTTGACCAAATAGTACCTTTCAATCTTCAATTAGTTGATTTTAACAAATAAGGTAATAGTTTTAATGGTCTAGTGTCCAATTATAAAATTAAAAGTCTTGCTTCTGAATATCTTTATATTGTTGTTGATGTGATTCTTTTTAATTATTCATTGTCCACAAATGTATTTGCTTCACTAATTTAGATTTGCATGGTAGTAATGTAACATTTAAAAGTTGTCTAAATATGGTTGTGGAATTTAAAATTCTATAGATTTATTTAATAACTTTTTTTCCAAAATTATCCTTGTCTAATAAAATATTGAACAAATGTCTGATAAAATAACTCATTTTATTAATGTTAATAATTGACTTTTTTTAATGAGAATTTGGTTAAAGCTTTTAAAAATTACCTAAACTGGACTAGAGGGCAATTTATGAATGCTAAATTAAATAATTTCCAAGTATATGAGGGGTCAATTTTTTTTAGAATAGAATAAAAGGAATTCGGTCAAATTTTTTTTCTTTTTTTTTTGGTACCTAAAATAGACTTGAGGAAAGCATTTTATGAATGCTAAATTAAATAGTTTCTAAGTATAGGTGGGGTTGATTTTTTTAAGGATATTATAAAAGGAATTAATTTTAAATAAAATTTGGAAGAATTGTTTTTATGTGTTGATCAATAATCAATATCAAGAAATATTTGTAATATCTTGTGCTACTCTTGGGTTCATTTTGGTTGTCAAATTTTTCTTTTGCATTTCTTTTAAAAAAATATTATTTAGAAGGATGATTTGATTAAATTATTCTTATTTATTATTTAAATCTCAATTAATACTTGTATTCCTTTCATTGCCTTAAATCTTAATTGTTTTCATCAAGATTGAGATATTTTAAATTAATACACAACTGAATATTAAGATATCGTACTAAAATTTTAATACTAAACAATTAAGATTAATTTTTTTCAACATGTGAATATATAACAAATTCCTTTCTTTAGAATCAATAAATATAAAATTTAAATAAAATATTAAATTATTTTATATGATATTAAGATTTATTAAAGAATTATATGACAATTAAAAGTGATGGTCGTAAGCAATGATGGTTCAAGGTGTCGATTGAGATTATGTTGGGAGACGGTGGTGATATTGAGTGGTCTAGTAGTAATGTGGCTGACAATACTAATTAATTGTTGTTGTTGATCGTGATAACTAATAACAATGGTTTGCAATATATATTGAATAGTTATTGTGGTGATTGTTGTTTTTAATTGGTGGTTGTAAATTGTAATGGTGGCTAATGGTAGTGAGAACTTAATACGGTGGTGGTGATTTGTATATACTGGGTGATTATAGTTGATAATAGTGAATGACGGCAACAACTGCATCGGTGAAAATAGAGAAATAGTGATGAAATATAAGAAAACTTTGAAAAATACCATGCTTATTCAAATTTATTCAATCTCGTTAAGTAATTGCAAAATTATAAAAAATAAATACACTTAATAATTAGAATCTAAATGGTTAATATTAAATATTAATAGTCTATTTGGTCAAGTTTTTGGGAGGTAAAATATATTTATTTTTTGAAAGTGAGGTGTTCAATCAAACTTTTTGGGAGAAAAGTAGTAAAAATTGTTTTTCAAAAGCTAAAAGAATTAGCTTTTTCTGAAATACTTTTTGAAAAATAGTTCTAAAAAAATACACTTAAAACACTTCAAAAAATTTGATCAAACACTAATTATTACTTTAAAATGCATTTTAAATCTATTGGTGAAACACAATTAACTTTTTTTCTCATCAATAAGATGATTTTAAAAATTTTACCAAATGAAAAAAAATTATTATTATTTTAATTTTATTAAATGATTACTATTTTAGAATTAGGACCTTAGAATTTTGCAGCCAAAAAATGCACATTCTGAAAAAAAAAACTTTTGTGATGTATCCTTGAATTTCAGAAAAAAAATGAGAAAATGGATGAAAATTGTGAAGAACCAATATACCTAAACTGAAGGAAGGAGTAATTGAGGAAGATGAGGAGCAAACCAACCACTGTTTTCATGGCTTTTGGAACAAAAGGGCTCTTCTTCTTCTTCTATGTTTTGTCTGTCGTCGATATTCACCGCTTCAAGTGAGTAAAACTTCATTCTTTAGGGCTTTTGATGCATTGTGTCCCGTGTTTATGAGTTTTTGTAAATTTTCTTTTGATTCCTTACATGTTGGTTCTGGTTACTTGATAGTTTATGTGGTCGGTCCAATCTTCTTATATATTATTCTTGAGAACACACTTTTCAATTTCTCCACTTTCTTGCATTCTTGAATCCAGAAAACTGAATCTGGGAATGTTGCTCTCTTTTTTCTTGGTTTCCCTTTCTTTGTGATATATGGTTTATGCTGTTTAATTTCCCTTCTCCAAATCCATTATATATCTGTTTCTATATATTGTAATCCCAAGAGAATGTTCTTGGTATACATTACTACATGATGTTTGGGGATGCCTCATTACTATTGCTATAAAGGTTATGCACCTTGAAAGACAGATTTATTTATTACCTTTATTATGTTGTAATTATTGATGCTTTCGTCAAGGTAGATGTAACTGCGTCAAGTTTTCGGCCTTTGTCTTTATGTTTGTTTGTTTTTACCGCATCAAGTAGGTTTATTCAAATTAATTTCAGTATAAGATATAAACATCAATATAGTTGTTCAAGTTCCAAACAAACTCTTCAAATTATCAGACATGATTATGTTTTTATAGCTGCATTTTTATTGTTAAACTCATACTGTTTATGTTTAACGTGAAAGCAAAAGTTGTAGGCTATTATGAAAATTTCTACTGTTGTTGGTTGCAAGTTTCTAACAACCCTGCTACGATCAGACGAAAATCCTCGTTGATAATTTGACATTCACTTAGCTGAAAGAGTTGGTTTGGTCCGTGTGGAATCAAACTCAATCAACCTATTAGTCCGGTAGGAAGCATTTACAAGATTTTATTTAAGGTGCTTTCAAATAAATTAAGAAGGTTCAGAATTGCTTTCAAATTCACTGCCCTTTTTTTGGGTGGGCTGGGGTTGGGGGATGGAGGGGAGGTGGGTTGAAGAAACTGTGCTCAAGATCCATTGAGTTTGGAACCTTGGGATTTCTCTGGTTATAAAAAATTTACTTAATTGAAATGTGCCTATGTCTGCATAAGTCTGTTGATGCCGGTAGATATAGCAACACATGTCTTTCAAATATATGATATTTGTTTGATTTCTATTTTGTAGAGCTTTCTAGAAGTAGATTTATTAACCGAAACAAATTTAAGCAGAGATGTAGCTTAGGTTGTCGAGAGCCGTGGTTGACCTCTAGGATATCCTATTTTTTTTCCACAGCGAGCTCTTCGAGAATATAGTTATTGGCTGGAGACCTTGAGCAATTAATGTCAGCAGTTATTAAAAAAGGTACCTCAAGTAGTTATGAAATATGTAAGGATGTACCAAAACACAAGAGATTTAACATACACTATTACCTAACTTGCTTTTAAAGTTCTCAATTTTAGTTGTAGACTGCAAAGAAGATTGTCGATGAGGAAACACTTGTATATTTGTATTTTCTTGTATATACCAAAAACAGAACAGCGGTGGCATGTCAATTCTTAGATAAAAGCCAAAGAGATGTTTGGAAGAAGAAGTTTCTTAAAATTAAGAAGGGTATTGTATCCGTAGAAATAAATAAACTGATTGTTGAATTGTGTCTTCAACAGATCAGATCAAATTGTATCTCTACCTCCGTGTGATGAGTCTATTAGCTGTTTACTACTTTGGGTGCTTTCCACATTTTCTGTTTCAGTTTATTGGAATGAATGGAAACACCTCACAAACGGGATGATTAATAATGCAGCTGTTATCTTAACTAGAAGATTTTTGATTTAGTTTTCTTGCTGTTAGTACAAATGAAACTATTCATTTTGCTCATTTAGGATTTTAGGTGCTGATCTTCCAGATGGACTCAGTTGTGCAGTTTCAAGTATCAATATGTTTATACTCAAAGGATATAAATATAACCTCTTAATTACATTTTTTTTTTGATGGAGGGATAAGTTACCCAAGAGATTAAGAGGAAATGGGACAGAAGTAGATGTGTTATTTGCAACAGATGCAAAGGAAGGAAACATAGATTCAGTTACTTGACGAAAAAGAAAAGAGCAATGAAGTGGAACAAACAAAAACATGAAGGAGTTACGGATAAATTGTTGGATTTTTCCTTATGATTGTAGTCCTTGTTGACATAATGGTAAGGTTACTAAAATAGAGTAGCAGGTACCGGTGCTTTGATTTGTCCTCATATTCTTTTAAATTTGAAATACTTTTTATGATTCCTTACTAGCACTAATTTCAAGTCTCTATGTTAGCACAATTTTTTTTTGCTGTGGGGATTATCTGATTACTATTTTCTTTTATCAGGTTGAACAAGCATTGTTACCATGACTCATCGTGATAGTTGCAATCATACTAAAACTTATCATGTCAATTACTTGTACATACTTTGGATAATATTGCACTATGAATGTACATATTAAAATAACACAGCTAAAATACTGGAATAAAATGGATAGAAAATATATTAAGCTAAAGAGAACATCTTTTGTCACTTCAAGAAGTAATTAATTTGTAGATATGAGTAGTGATGAAAAGACAATGGTAGATTTCTTTTGATGATAAGGTTATAACCGTAACATGTATTTTTTGATGATAAGTTGGTTTAAGCTAGACTTTATTGCATTGAGTTGTAACACTTAAATGATGACTAAATGCGATGAAATGGGACAAAGTGAATTTGATATCACATGGAGGAATGTTGTCTCAATTGAGAGAAATATTGAAAAAGAATATTATTGAATTGTTTTTGTGTCTACATTATTTCATTGAGACCCTATTTATAGACATTAGAGTACAATTTTTTACCAAGTAGGATACTATTTACTATTCCTATTCTATTTGTATTCCTATTCCTATTCTAAATTGGATTGTATAAACCTATTCCTATTCTAATAGGATTGTATAAACTTATTCCTATTCTAATAGGATTGTATCAACCTATTTATGTTCTAACACTCCTCCTTAAGCTAGTGCGTACAATTCATGTACCTAGCTTGTTACAAATGTAATTAATACGGGGACCGATAAGGGGCTTGGTGAGACTATTGCAAGTTGATTAGTCAACTTCACAAAATTGACATTCAATCTCAATGTGCTTGTCTTCTCATTAAATACTGGATTTGATGCATATTGGCAGTCAATCTCAATGTGCTTAATCTTCTAATGAAATATTGAATTTGATGCATAAAGTCGATAAAACACAGCGTGATAAAATTACAGTGTTGTACTTCCCAAACCAAACTTGCAAAGACTGTTTCAGACCATAGAGTGACTTACATAATCGACATACAAGGCTACTAAACTCCCCTTGAGCTACAAAGTGCTCAAAGTCTAGTATAAAGTATATGGATCATGCTGGAATCAATAGATGAGTCGATATTAAATAAGAAAATCACTGAAAAATTGGTCGGAACATGCTCATATGCCGGAGTATTAGATTTGATGGCTAAAAGTGGTCACAATCTAACAAATAATATTATATGGGAAGGGTCGAAATGGTAGCACGACCCAACTAGAAAATACAAGGTCGGATTGACAGCACGACCCTATTGAAGAAGAGAAATAATATGAGTAGGGTCGAAATGATGGCATAACCCTACGCAATTCAGATTTGAGGAGTCACCGAAAGACGAATGGAACTACGCAGATCAAATATGAGGAGTCACCGAAAAGACACGGTGCTATGCAACTTAGATATGACAAAGTAGAACGGAAAAATCCACGATTCTACGTAAATTGAATATGAAAAATAGTCTGGAGAGATGTACAGTGCTACACAAATCAAATATGCAAAAAAAGGCAGTCACCGAAAGAATGACACAGTGCTACACAAATTAAATATGAAAAAAGTAGTCACCGGAAAGATGGCACGGCGCTACACAAAATAGATATAGAAAGTAGTCATCGGAATGATGGCACGGTGCTATGCAAATACCAACGGATACGGGGTTGACACAAAACACTCATCGGAAATTGACGCACGATGACTTGTCAGACTGAGTTTTCTTTCTCTGAATATGGGGTTCATGCATATAACACTGTTGTCACTTTTGTTAACATAATTATTGGCCAGACGGGCGGCATATATGGGTAATTGCCATCCGCCGGCAGCAAAAACTCTTTGATTTTCTACCAAGATCATAGAGGCTTTGATACCATGTGAGAATTATTGAAAAAAATATTATTGAATTGTTGTTGTGTCTACATTATACATTGAGACCCTATTTATTGACACTATAATTCAATCATTTACCTAGTAAGATACTATTTACTATTTCTATTCCTATTCTAAATAGGATTGTATAAACCTTTTCCTATTCTAATAAGATTGTATAAACCTATTTCTATTCTAATTAAATTGTATAAACTTATTCATGTTCTAAAAGATCTGCAGTCTTTGATTCTTGTGCTCCTAATATTTTGTCGTGTGAGGCTTTTAGAAAAATTCAGGCTATTATGTTGCTTTAAATAAATAAAAGTGCACTTGCTTTAACAATTTAAGTTTTTAGATGAGTTCTTTAATATGGTATTAGAGCGGACAAAGATTCAATATCTGAGTCTTACTGTCACCCATAGTTAAAAATATTCCATGTGCCTGGAACAACAATATTAGTGAAAGTACATGTCCATTAACTACTTTCTATATCGTCTACTCTGGATGTAGTTGTAACGTCACAAGCATACACCTGAAGCAAAAATACAGAACTAGGCCTGCCGATAAAAAAGGGAAGTTAAACCGAAAGGCAACAAGAAGGTGTGTTTTTTGACTTTGGAATCCTCAGTTGCAAGTTTTGTGTTAAGCTATCATGTTATGTTCCTTCCATCAAGATTCATTCTTGTACTTGAGTATATAGTAGAAAATCTTCACTCCACCATTTTTCTTTTTCTTTTTTGGAATAAAATTGTATCTCCCATAAATTCTACTTCCCTTTTGACGAAATAATTAACTTCGTAGATTAAGCATCCTATGTTTCAAACAAAATTAAGAATACGAAGGTACAACCCATAAGCATCCTATATCGTCTGCTCGGGATGTAGTTGTAACATCACAAGCGTATACCCTAAAGCAAAAATACATCAATAGGCTTGCTGATAAAGAAGGAAAGTTAAACCGAAAGACAACAAGGTGTATTTTTTGACTTTGAAATCCACAGTTGCAAGTTTTGTGTTAAGCTATCATGTTATGTTCCTTCCATCAAGATTCATTCTTGTATTTGAGTATATTGTAGAAAATCTTAGCTCCACCATTTTTAAATTTCTTTTTTAGCATAAAATTGTATATTAAGCATCCTATGTTTCAAACAAAACTAAGAATACGAAAGTACAACCCATAAGTAGCCTTTTTCAGTTGTATGATGCTCCGGAGCCTAAGATATGCTTATCCAGTCCCATGAATAATGCCCATTGTTTCCTTTTTCAGCTATCATTACTTACATTGCTCTGCCACTGATCAACAGAATGACAGATTTTGACATTTCACATTTTTTCCCATGTCCCATTTTCCGTCTCTAAAGAGTAATACATTTCACTCTCATCACCCCTTTCTTTTGTTTTAGTACTTCGTGGCCTTCTAAGAAAGTTTTATGGTTGTGAATAGTTAATCCATTGTTTTGGTTTCTGCAATATTTGTTGCTAGAGTAGCAATATAATTGGTAGAATCAGGAATGTCACAAAAGGAGTGTTGTCGTTTAACTTTTACAATGTTTACTTATTACTTGAGAGTCTACTTCGTAATATAAAGTATAAATCTATTTTGAAGAGTGCTATGTTGCCACTTGAGGGCATTAATGAAACTCAGTACTAAATTATCTCGGTCTCCATTGCTCTTGGATTATTTAATAATGGCTCTCTAGCTTCTCTTTAGTGTAGCTATTATTGGAAGGTGTAGTGTCTTATCGACTTGTCCTAGGAACTTAAAAGGAGATCGAAGAGACTTTTTAGTAGACTTATTTTTAAACTTTTTGTGGTTGAGCATACCTTATGCTGAGGCTGATATGCCTATTTCTTCAATAATAAGATGTTCATCTCCACAAACAGAAGAAAATTCAATAGCAGCAGCATTTTTTAGAACAATTTATTGACATACCCTTTCTGTAGTATCCATATGATGTGGAGCAAGTCCATTATCACATGCATTTTCTTTCCATCCTTATTTCCAGTAGTTTCATTTTGCATAGCCACATATTCTAGAACATTGTTGTTTCTCCTGACACAAGTACAATGCAAGACATTACAGTTGTAATGCCAAGCATATGTATGTCAAATGGCCTTTGTGATGTTACAATTTTAGTCTACCGTGTAGTCCACACAAACTGACAAACTTGTAGGTAAGCACGCGTTATAGACTTCGGAATTGACATATTAAATGCATCCAAAAAGCAG
The DNA here is from genome assembly GCF_019186545.1 of Solanum stenotomum. Taxonomy (NCBI): domain Eukaryota; kingdom Viridiplantae; phylum Streptophyta; class Magnoliopsida; order Solanales; family Solanaceae; genus Solanum; species Solanum stenotomum. The sequence goes on from NC_064282.1 coordinate 7,344,179, forward strand.
AATTGACATGTCTAAAAATTCCATCCAATAAAATGGAAGAAACTGCAAATATCCAGAACAAGATAAACTAGATGGTCTCAAAACACCCAGACTGTTGCGCGTGTCTGTTTGGGAAATCCGTAAAGTTGGAAAGCCCAAATTGTTTTTAGCCAACATTGCACTAGCTAGACAATAAGAGCTGGCTTCACATACCAGCTTAAATGTTAAGCATGCATCTAAAAATTCACTTATAGATGAATTTTATTTAGAAACATCCATTGAGCAAGAGACAGTATCTTCTGCCATTGCTGATTGAGGCGTCGAGCGTTCTATAGTAGTAGTTGGTGATACTAGCAGCATAGGTTCATGACCAATCTCATTAGGAGGAAGTGCCATTGCTGATAGAGGCGTCGAGCGTTCTGTAGTAGTAGTTGGTGATACTAGCAGCATAGCTCCAAGACCAATCTCATTAGGAGGAATGTATTTGTTCCTTGCATAAATTAGAGTAACAGGTTCATCTCCGTCAGATATTATTTCAAAGTCTGGTCCCTGGAGATTGTTATCAAGTGTCCTCTGGATTTGAGCAGGTGACAAAATGCTATGTCTAAGCTTTGATATCTTTCTTCTTGGGACACTATCAGAATTCAAGTGAGGATCTTTGTCTGCTTCTCCAAAAAGATGGTGAACATTAGTGCAAATAAAACAATAAGGTACTAATACAATTGATATTATCTTGTTTTTTTGTGTGTGGGAGTGGGGGGTAAGCTGTTACAAAAATTTGTATGGTTAAATATATTAGTTTTCCACTTTCTTATAACCCATACACTTAAGAAAGGATTTGATTAAGGACACGACCTAGATACTTTCTAACAATTCCTTATCGCTCCCAGATATGGACTCCAAGATAAACCTTTAGAGGTCCCTTCAGGGCATCTAAACTCCTCTCCGGTGGTAAACTGGAAGACTGTACTCCTTAACAAAGACGGAGGAGGAGGGGGGGGGGATTTGAAATTTGAGATTGCAAAATGAAAGTCTTCTGAAGAAGTCGTTGTGGAGGTACATTGAGGAGGGAAATGCTTTCGGGAAAGAGGTGATTAAAGCTGAGTATGGTGAGCTAACCCATGGTGTACAGAGAACACAGTTGAACCATACGGGGTGTGGGAGTAGGGAGAACAATCACAAGTTTGTGGCCTCAAATGAAGGCAGACTTTTATATCAAAGTGGGAAATGACAGTTAAACAAGATTCTGGAAGGATTTCTGGATAGAACAAATCCCTCTTAGGAATCTCTTCCAAATTTGTGTGAATCCTGATGCTAATGTAGTTGCCTGTTGGGCCAGAGCAGGGATGGGATTTATCCTTCAGAAGACTTGTAAATGATTGGGAGGTGGAAAGGGTTGTAGAGTTACTAGGGAAGATAGGTGGAATGAGTATGGATACAATTTCCACAGACAAGATGCTGTGGAAGCATTAAAAAAAGTGATCTTTATTCAGTTAGCAGTGTCTACGGAAGAGGTCTCCAGCTGATAGCTGGGGATCCAAAACATCTCTGGAACTATTTCTGGAGTGGGGACATTCCTACAAAAGTGAAATGTCTCACTTGGCTAGTAATTTACTAAGCAAATCTAGAATTTGTTTCTCAGCATCTCTAGTCTGAACTGGACAATGCCCATTGTTATCAAAGGCGAAAAGCGCAAAAAAGCTCTAAGGTCTGTTAGGGCTTTAAGCACAAATAAAACATGGGCTTTATTGAAAAAAGGCGCAAAGGAAGAAAAAAAATACAAATATATATGTTTAGTCCAAGTCTAATAATTATAAACATGAATGACAAATATATGACCAAAGAAATTGAAAAAAAATTATGATAAAGTAAAATATCAATTGCTTAGTGTTAGTTCTTTAGAAGAGGTTCATTGGCAAGGAAAAGTTTGCCTTAGAACCTTGATGACGACACTAAAGCGCACATAAAGCGAGGGGAAGCGCACAATACGCTTCCGGGCGTAAGCGCGCCTTTGACTACAGTGACAATGCAAGAACATACTTTAGAGTTGTTAGCGAGCTGGGTTAGGAGAGGAGGCAGCAAGAGTCAAAAGAGATGATGGAGGTTAAGTCCATCATGTATATATAAGTGAAATTTTTTTACCATTTGTTTCTTCCATTTGCATGCATTTGTCTGGGGATGATCCTGCTGAACCTAAGCTTGATATGTTAATCATTTCCTCTTCAAGACAAGCTGAAGAGCCATCCTGTCCAGAAACCTCTTCGCCAACTTCCAGCTTCATCTCAGAAGGTAACTCTGTGCTTGCATGTTTGGGAAGATAGTCATCTAGTGTCTCTTTAGTTCGCCATCTTAATCCACATGCATTGCAGAGCACTGGTTTTGCAGTTGGTCCAGGTCTCCACAGGGGGGTTTCTGTTTGAGTTCACAATTAATTAGCATTTAAATGGGACAAAATATGAATAAAATCTTACAGGTTACTTATCTCAGAAACTAAAGCACATTGATCATTGACAATTAAGATTTTCTGTAAAAGGTTTAGAATGTACTGCACAAGAACAAAAGCGTCACAAAACTAGAGTACGTATAGTGGGGAATATCTTTAGCAAAACAGGAGGAAATATCTTTCTGTGAAACATATATAGACTTTTAGATGTGTCAACTGCTTTTATACACACATTTTCATCACCATTTTATGGCACCATACAGCATAGTTGAATGATCTTGATGGTGGAAAGATTGAAAAGGATTTGCTTGTTGTGTTAATGAACCATGCAAAATAGTTAACCTCTTGGCAGACTGCATTTCTTTGCATGATATTTTAAGGAGGAGCGCTATCAACTAATCTGACAGTGGTTAACTGTATAATATTCAACAGGGACTATCTTTTTCTCTAGAGCTCAACACCCCCCACACCCCCCGCACCCCCACCAAGCGGATCACCCATTATTCTCCTGCACTGCAAGCTACTTGCCTGACCTCTCACCACCACCGGCGACCAGGTACAAAATCCCCCTGCCCTCTTTCTTTCTCCCTTTCTCTGTTTTTTTTAGTTTCACTGCCACCACCGGTCAGCAAGAATCCAGCGACCCCATCCTGATGACTGATGACTGACAGACCAAGGAGTATATCGGAGCTCGCTGGATTTCGGAAAATCCGTCCATAGTATTTTTTATCCCCATCAACTCCTAGGTTTGATCCACCACACCTTTTATATCTTTTCCTGTCTTATCTAGTCCTGATTTTTCCTTGAGAGATTGTTCAGACCCTTATTGTTGCTTGATTGTTAACTGATTTCCTTAAATCTGATATGATTGTTTATGAATATTACTACATTTTCTTGGTTCCTACTTTGAATTGGTATCTTTGCTGTTTCTTTTTTTATTTTGTTCATTGTATTGTGTGAGTTGCCCCACTTGATTATTCTATAACTTGCATTAGTGGCTTCAATAGGTGGTAGTTAAAAGTCATGCCAATGATTTAGGGTGAGGGCAAGGGTGGTAAGGGTACCAAGGGAACTCCTACGTTGTGAGTTCTGTCTTGGAACATAGGGATATTGGCGAGGAAGTCAATAGAGTTGGTGATTATAAGAAAGAGAAGGAGGATCAATAGACCTTGTGTTTAGGACACCTAATGGGTAGGAACTAAGACTAGGGATATAGGCGGGCTCAAGTTAAGGTACTCAGGAAGTTTGAGGATTAGAAATGGAATAGGTATTATAGTCTATGTTGCTCTGATTTTTCAAAAATGTCAAGAGGTACCATGTCGGATACTCCAAAAGTAATGCCTTTTGGAGAATTCGACACGGGTGCGGCAACAATTTCAGAGAGTCCAAGCAACACAGATTTTAGAGGAAGAGCCTAATGTATCGTATAAATGAAGTCACCAACATGAACTTGCTAGCTGCTATACATGATGGAGAATTTGGCAGTCTGCCAACAATTTACTTGGGACTACCTCTGGGGGCTAAATCTAAATCTATACAAATATGGGATAGAATGATAAAGAAGTGTGAAAAAAGCTAGCCAGGTGGCAAACTCAATACCTCTCCTTAGAGGAAGACCGACTCTCATTAATTCAGTCCTTGATGCTTTACCAACTTTTATGATGCCTTTATTTCCCATCCCACCAGGGGTTATCAAAAGGTTGGACAACATTAGGAGAGAGTTTTTGTTGCAGGGAAACAAAGAAAAGAAAGGGTACCACCTGGTATAATAGAAATCTGTGATGTCTGCTAAGAAGATCGGGGGCTTGGGATAAAAAATCTGAAATTTCAAAGCAAAGCTATAAGACAGTTGTTGTGGAGCAGGGTCATTGGTGCCAAATATGAAGCAGAATACAGCAGGGTCTAAAATGTGCATCTATGCCAGCGATTGGGGACCAAATCTACAATTTATCCAAGATAACCTTAGTTCCTGTTAGACTAAGGTGAGCTGTTTTGAAAATCAATTAGCATTTGGCTCGAGAGGTGAGAAAATTCAAGTACACTATGCTTTATGTTTAACAGATCGGCAATTTAGGGAAATTTGGTTATTTACTGTTTCAGGCATGTGAGTCTTCACTGTTTATTTACTTATCATCAGGCACGTTAATTCTAAGCATCACTGAATCAATTATCCTGTAAAGCACGAGATTATTGATAAGCATAAAAGGTGGAATATAGGTGTTTAATAGAACTTACGCTCGATGCCACAATGGCAACATGGCCCTTGTTTACCCATAAAATCTGGTTCTGAATGATTCCAGTTCAAATCAGGTTGAATGTACTGCTGCTAACGTTAGAGTTGGATTTGCTTTCAAAATCTCAAAATGTCTGACTGAGGCGACGGATAAAATATATAGACAGATAAGAAATCAGTAGACTACAGCTGGTCATTTATTTATGGAAATAGATTAATCATGATAAAGGGTCATTAACTTTGATCTATTCTGTTTTCCCTTTTTTTTTTTTTTGATAACCGAGAAATACATCTGTGACCCGCCCTTTGGACCAATCATTGCCTTCTAAACTCGGTGGATAATGGGCCCGCCCCTCTACCCTTCTCCACTTAAATACCGGGCTTCGCTTTGCATGGTATGGGGCTTGAACCTGCGACCTAAGCCACAAATCCTCCACCTTTTGCCACTCGAGCTAGGCCTTGGGGGATCTGTTTTCCCTTTTGTGACAGCTCATCAATTTTGATTACTGTAATTTCTCAATTATTGACAATAGAACTCCAATGAGAGAAGTCTTAGATTCTCTATTAAAAAATGGGGGTGGGGATTTGGGGGAGAATGCTGGATTTGGTGAACCTTCATAATTTTAGGCCTTTAGTCAAGTGGTCAAGGCTTGTTAAGCAACGAATCTTAAGGCAAGGGAGCGTTAAATATTTTCAATATGATAATTGAAATATCTAAGAGTGAGGAAATAAGATAGTTGCCAAATAACCAAGTGAAAAGACAATTAGTCGCCAAAAACTTCCCAATTGACTGTTTGAACACACCTTAGTGAGCTTCCAAATCATGAATGTTCTCATGCTTTTTCTTGGCACTTTTATCTTCAATTTTAGAGGTCCTTATCTCAACTGTTAGTCCTGAAGACTCGACTTGCAATATTTTGGTAAGATGATATTGACTCATCTGAACAATATTTCCTTGTTCTTGAAATGCAGATAATCTATTACGGTCTTGGCAACCGTTTTATTGTTAAATGGACTCGGTTATGGATGATTCCTTTTCCAGGCCAGTCTCTGCTTCTGAGATGCAGCAGCGGCACTTATTTTTTCTATCTTACTATGCTTGTGTATTCATCTGCCACCATTGACAGAATTTCGTGTATCTAAGCAGATGGATTTTTCTTTATTTTATTCTTACTGACTTCCAATTCACAACCACTATCATGCCTCACTTCAAGCTAGTTGGGGACTCTATGAATCTTTATTATCTTGCTTCATTTAAGCTCATCATGCTTCATTTATCTTTATGATAATTGCTCTCAGATTATTTAATAATGGCTCTGTAGCATCTCTTTTAGTGTAGCTATTTTTAAATTAGGTTTTAGGCCTAACTCACACCCAAAAGCTAGCTCAAAGGGAGGAGGATTGCCCAAGCCTTATAAGGAGTCCACCCATCTCATAAACCACCAATGTGGGACTTTTGTCATTCTTTAACACCCCACCTCACGCCCAGTGCTTAGCATCTGGTGCATGGGCAATTTTGATTTTGGGGGCCCCAACATTGGGTGAGATGAGCCCCTGCTCTGATACCATGTTAAATTAGGTCTTAGACCTAACTCACACCCCAAACGCTAGCTCAAAGAGAAGAGAATTGCTCAAGTCTTATAAGGAGTCCACCCATCTCATAAACCACCGATGTGGGACTTTTGTCATTCTTTAACAGCTATTATTGGAAGGTGTAGTGTCTTATCGACTTGTCCTAATAACTTAGAAGGAGATCGAAGAGACTTTTTGTAGACTTATTTTTAAAATTTTTTTGGTTGAGCATACCTTATCCTGAGGCTGATATACCTATTTCTTCAATAATAAGATGTTCATCTCCATATACAGATGAAAATTCAATAGCAACAGCATTTTTTAGAACAATTTATTGACATACCCTTGATGTAGTATTCATATGATGTGGTGCGAGTCTATTATCACATGCATTTGCTTTTCCATCCTCATTTCCAGTAGTTTCATTTTGCATAGCCACATGATCTAGTACATTGTTCTTTCTCCTGAAACAAGTACAATGCAAGACATTACAGTTGTAATGTCAAGCATATGTAAGTCAAATTGCTGTTGTGATGTTACAAATTTAGTCTACCGTGGAGTCCACGCAAACTGACAAACTTGTAGGTAAGCATGCATGATAGACTTCGGAATTGACATATTAAATGCATCCAAAAAGCAGAATTGACGTGTCTAAAAATTCAATCCAATAAAACGGAAGAAACTATAAATATCCAGAACAAGATAAACTAGATGGTCTCAAAACACCCAGACTGTTGGGGAAATCTGTAAAGTTGGAACAGCGCAAATTGTATTTAGCCAACATTGCACTAGCTAGACAATAAGAGCTGGCTTCACATACCAACTTGAATGTTATGCATGCATCTAAAAATTCACTTATAGATGAATTTTATTTAGAAACATCCATTGAGCAAGAAACAGTATCTTCTTCCATTGCTAATTGAGGTGTCGAGCGTTCTATAGTAGTAGTTGGTGATACTAGCAGCATAGGTTCGTGACCAATCTCATTAGGAGGAACTGCCATTGCTGATAGAGGCGTCAAGCGTTCTGTAGTAGTAGTTGGTGATACTAGCAGCATAGTTCCAACACCAATCTCATTAGGAGGAATGTATTTGTTCCTTGCATAAATTAGAGTAACAGGTTCATCTCCGTCAGATATTATTTCAAAGTCTGGTGCCTGGAGATTGTTATCAAGTGTCCTCTGGAGTCTTTGAGCAGGTGACAAAATGCATTGTCTAAGCTTTGATCTCTTTCTTCTTGGGACACTGTCAGTATTCAAGTGAGGATCTTTGTCTGCTTCTCCAAAAAGAAGGTGAACGGTAGTGCACTACATAAAACAATAAGGTACTAATACAATAGATCTTTTTTTTGTGTATGTGGGAGTGGGGGGTGAACTGTTATAAAAAATTGTATGGTTAAATATATTCATTTTCCACTTTCTTATAACCCTTACGCTTAATAGAGAATTTGATTCAGGACACGGCCTAAATAATATCTTACAAATCCTTGTCGCTCCCAGACATGGACTCCAAGATAAACCTTTGGAGGTCCCTTCAGGGCATCTGAACTCCTCTCCGGTGGTAAACTGGAAGACTGTACTTAACAAAGACTGGGGGAGGAGGGGGGGGGGAATTAGAAATTTGAGATTGCAAAATGTAAGTCTTCTGAAGAAGTCGATGTGGAGGTACATTGAGGAGAGAAATGCTTTCTTGAAAGAGGTGATTAAAGCTGAGTGTTTGGTGAGCTAACCCAATGGTGTACAGATAACACAGTTGAACCTTACGGGGTGTGGGACTATGGAGAACAATCAGAAGTTTGTGGCCTCAAATGAAGGCAGACTTATATATCAAAGTGGAAATGACAGTAAAACAAGATTCTGGAAGGATTTCTGGATAGAACAATTCCCTCTTAGGAATCTTTTCCAAATTTGTGTGAGTCTTGATGCTAATGTAGGGGACTGTTGGGCCAGAACAGGGATGAGATTTAGCCTTTAGAAGACTTGTAAATGATTGGGATGTGGAAAGGGTTGTAGAGTTACTAGGGAAGATTGGTGGAATGAGTATGGATACAATTTCCACAGACAAGATGTTGTGGAATCATTAAAAAAAGTGGTCTTTATTCAGTTAGCAGTGTCTACAGAAGAGGTCTCCAGCTGATAGCTGGGGATCCAAAACATCTCTGGAACTATTTCTGGAATGGGGACATTCCTACAAAAGTGACATGTCTCACTTGGCTAGTGATAAAGAGGGCATGTTTAACACAGGAAGTACTACAGAAGAAGGGCAGACAGCCGGTCCCTAGGTGCTTTTATGCAATTTGACAAGAGAAACTGACAGCCACCTGTTCTTGCATTGTAATTTACTAAGCAAATCCAGAATTTGTTCTCAGCATCTCTAGTCTTAACTGGATAATGCCCATTGTTATCAAAGGCGAAAAGCGCAAAAATATTTCCTTGTTCTTGAAATGCAGATAATCTATTACGGTATTGGCAATCGTGTTGTTGTTTAATGGACTCAGTTATGGATGTTTCCTTTTCCAGTCCAGTCCCTGCTACTGAGATGCAGCAGCGGCACTTATTTTTTGTATCTTACTATGCTTGCGCATTTATCTGTCGCCATTGACAGAATTTCGTGTATCTAAGCAGATGGATTTTTCTTTGTGTCATTCTTACTGACTTCCAGTGAACAACCACTATCACGCCTCACTTCAAGCTAGTTGGGGCAACTCTATGAATCTTTATTATCTTGCTTCATTTAAGCTCATCATGATTCGTATTCAAGATTACTAATATATTACACATGCATAATATATAAAATATCACTGGCTTTATGTACTCTGTTATCTACTTCTCTGTGATGCCAAAAATGTGTTTTGAGCTGGGAAGAGCAGAAGAATGCTGATTTTAGTGGTGTGCATATTCTTCTTGTATCCATCTAGTTGCATGAGGCTTTAGTTTTTTTTTCTTTTCGTTTCGATACTCTTGCATTATTGGATATTGAATTTGGTTATAAACTTGACTACTGCTAAGAGGAAATGTGTGACACATGGTTCCTAAGATACTTTATTTTTGTAGTTCTTAATGATTTTGCAATGTTAGCGTTTAATCTAAAAACTATGAAGCATTATATCAAAGAATCTCAGTGGCTGTTTCTTATCAACAGATATGAGTTTGCTCTTGTTTCCCTAGTATGTTATTGGGAAAATCCTATCTAAAGATGCTTCATTTTAGAAAGCATATACTTGGCTCCTTGCCAGATCTCTCTTTTTAACTGCCTATCCAACATGACTTGGAAACAGGAGGGAGTCCTTTGCCCCGATTTAATCTAAAAACGTTTGAATATACTAGATAAGATTGTGTTTGACAAATTGATACTAGTAATAATGGTATTTCCCTTGCTTGCTGGTTTACTCAACTGTGAAGTAGGTACAGTATATTAGAAACAGGAGGGAGTCCTTTGGCCCGATTACATGGATGTATATGTTCTAACAGTCAATGATGTCTCAGTGTGTTGCTTTAAGCTTATGTTGGTTGTTTTTCACTGTTCCCATCTCTAGTGAAAATCAATCTTGATTCAATCAGCTTAACCTAGTGGAAACAGTATTTATTGCACTTGTGGATTGTGATGTTCAGTTCATATGTCAAACTTGTTCAAAGTAGTGCATTATTGATATGCTGTTTTTAAGGTTTTCACACACACTCACACATCATGTTTTCAAAGCTACTGGAGTATGTTTGAAGCTTATTAATGACTAAATGGTGAGCTTCATTGTCTGTCTTCAGCTGCAGGTCCAACACAGATGTTCTGGCTTAGCCTCTGCCTCTTTGTGATGATTTAACTTGCTGGGTTCTCAGAAATCTAATGGTCAACCTGAAAAACAAAGTGATCATACCCATAGTGTATGAAATATGAGCGAGTTGGGTTGTGTTTCGGTTTTTGTTTGACCCATTTTCAACTCATTTGCCGTCTCCACTAATATCTTACGGGGAAGAGACGTATTTAGTTTTTATGTCACGATAAAATTATCTTACATGAGCAAATTAATGATCAATGCATAATGGCATATTGATTCTTGAAAGAAACATCAAGTAAGTTGAATATTGGTCACTAAAACAAGACAAGCAAGGCATCCTTGTTGTCTATTGAGTAACTTTGTTCACCAAAATTAAGCATGTGATTATATCGTGTGATCTTATTAGGACAATTTATTATGTACTTGCTTTGGTTCAAGAATGGTAATTGCTTTGACTATAAATTTCCTTTTTTTGTTGGCAATGGTTGACCAAATAGTACCTTTCAATCTTCAATTAGTTGATTTTAACAAATAAGGTAATAGTTTTAATGGTCTAGTGTCCAATTATAAAATAAAAGTCTTGCTTCTGAATATCTTTATATTGTTGTTGATGTGATTTCTTTATTATTTATTATTCACTGTCCAAAAATGTATTGCTTTATTAAATCAAAATTGCACGATAGTAATGTAAAATAAAAAGTTGTCTAAATATGGTTGTTGAATTTAAAATTCCATAAATTTATTAATAACTTTTTTCCCAAAATTATCCCTGTCTAATAAAGTATTGAACAAATGTTGAATAAAATAACTCATTTTATTAATGAGAATCTGGTCAAACCTTTTAAAAATTACCTAAAATGGACTGGAGGGCAATTTATGAATGCTAAACTAAATAATTTCCAAGTATATGAGGGGTCAATTTTTTTTAGAATAGAATAAAAGGAATGGAAAAAGGTCAAAACGATGCTTAAATTATTCGAAATAGCTTAAATATATCCTTAAATTATATTTCGGCTAAAACATACCCTTCCCGTCAAACTATTGGACAATGTTACCCTTCTAGTTAACGGAAGTATCCAAGTGTGTGTTAAATGCCACATGGATGTCACACGTGCACGTTAAACAGATCCCAGCTCCACATAGACGACTACGAAAAAGGGTCAAAACTACGTTTAAACTATTCTAAATAGCTTAAATATACCCTTAAACTGTATTTCGGCTCAAAAATGTCCTTTCCGTCTAACTATTGGACCACGCTTGCCCTTCTGTTTAACAAAAACATCCATGTGTGGTGCTAAAATGTCACATGGTCTCCACATGTGCATGCCAAACACACCCCACCTCCACATAGACGATTTAAAGCTCTAATTTCACTCTTTTCCCCCTCATTTATCATTTAATCTCAAACATGTTAACCTTCAATTCCTTGTTTAATAAGCTAGTACTCCAAGAAATTTGGCAAACAAACGTTGAAATTGTAGGAGATAATCTTCAACAATGCCTCTGATTGAAGAAAATGAAGACATAAACTAAGAAATGAAAAATGGAGAACAAGAGATCTCTTTTTTGAAATGATTCAGGTCGGGTTGGTTTGAAGAAATCAATTTAAATTAGATTTAATTAAAAGAGTGAGTATCATGCGTGTGTTCACAGTAGAGAAAATCGTCAAAATGTTCATTTACATATATATTCAATACTTTTGTGGGACAATAGGACGTCCTCAAAGTTAAGTTGTCTTTATGAAAATCCGGAATACTTTAGTGGTGACTTGGACTTTATGTAATAATTGAGAAAAAAACTTATTTTTTAATTAATCGTATATGAGAAGGATATTAGCTTAAACCGTAAGTTGGATACAAATTTGTCAATAATAATTAATAAAAACCTGTGTGACAAGTTGAGATGTCATTGTTCATTGACAACTAATTTGTTTACATGCCAAAGAATCATTTATATCTAATCTTCGCATTTTCTTGCTTATAAATAGCACTATCCCTCGACATATCTTATTTGACTAATTTTGTATTGCAACAACCAACAAGTGCTTAGTAAACCGACACCTCATATTTGGACTCTCTGTCTTTTTTATTTCTTTTCTCTTTTCAACATAAGCTACGAAAGGTCATGAAAAAAGTTGTTCTGTTTGTCATATTTGCGATGATACGTGGCTCAAGCACAAGGCCAAACGTCATGGACCAAGAGGGTTGACATAGACAAAAAGTGGTAACAACTCTTTAATTCTACTTGTCACACATACTTTTATCAATTATTATCGTCAAAAAACACCAACAAATAGGCCATATAATTTGCAAAGATTTAATAATTAATATCTTTTTATTTTACATTTAAAATTATTTATAAACTTGAATTTGGACGATTTTACTTTTTATTTTTGCTATGTTTGATTATTTTTTAATGGAGATGGAGTACTATGGTGCTACAAGAATAATTGTAATATTCAAAATTGTAATAACTACATGGGTATCGATTTGCCCTTCTCCTTAGATTTCCTCTATTTTATATTTAATTATTTTTGTTTATTTTTTCTTAATATCATGTATTTAGAAATTACTTATAAAAAAATTTGGTTAATTTTCAAAATTTCGATTATGCGGAATAAATTGGGACTAAGAGAGTAACATAATTTATTTGAAAATTACGTTAAAATTACTATAAATCTCAATAATTAATGACTTAAAATATTTTTAAAAATATAATAAAAAATTGATTATCTTTTGAAATTTCACCTATGTCACATAAACTGAGACAAAAGGGATAATATATATTATTTAAAAATTATATTAACTAAGAAATATAAAGTATGTGTCTTTTTAAAAAAACATATTAAAAAATTGATTGACTCTCCAAATTTCACGTGTAACATAAATCACAATAATTAACAATTTAAAATATTGATAAACTCTCTAAATATTACATGTGCCACATATATTATTTGAAAAGTACATTGAAAATATTGTATAAATAATTAACAATAAAACAACATTTTAAAATTTAATTGACGTTCTTAATTCTATTTGTGTTACATAAGTTAAAATAAATAAAATAATATATATTGGATCCAAACTTGCCTTAATTTTTGTTTCTAATTTATTAATAATTGAGAAAAAAAGTGTTTTTTAATTAATCATATATGAGAAGGATATTAGCTTAAACATTAAGCTGGAAAGGATATTAGCTTAAACACTAAGAAAACATGCTTACGATTTAATATATGCGTAGACATTATGCAACATTTCTTCTTCTTCTTCTCTATATAAACGTGTTTTTTAATTAATTGTATATGAGAAGAATATTAACTTAAACAGTAAGAAAAATACGTTTACGGTTTAATACATGCGTAGACATTATGCAACCTTTTTCTTATTCTCTCTATATATACCACCATTCCAAAACATTGACAATCAAAAGGGGGCTCCTCTTCTTCTTCTTTGTTTTGTCTGTCGTCGATATTCACCGCTACAAGTGCCACATATATTATTTGAAAAATATTATATAAATAATTAACAATAAAAATATTTAAGAAATTAGTTGACTCTCCTAATTCTATTTATATTATTTGAAAAATATTATATAAATAATTAACAATAAAAATATTTAAAAAATTAGTTGACTCTCCTAATTCTATTTATATTGTATAAATTAAAAATTAAAATAATAAGCCTGAATTTTTGTATCTAGTTTATTTTAAGTAATAATTGAGGAAAAAAAGCATGTCTTTTAATTAGTTGTATATTAGCTTAAATAGCAAGCTGAAAAGGATATTAGCTTAAGCAACAACCTAAACAGGTTAAGAAAGATTATGCAACCTTTCTTCTTCTCTATATACATACCACCATTCCAAAACATTGACAAGCAAAAGGGTCCTTCTTCTTTGTTTTGTCTGTCTGTCTGTCGTCGATATTCACGGCTACAAGTGAGTAAAATTTCATTCTTTAGGGCTTTTGAAGCATTGTGTCCTGTGTTTATGAGTTTTTGTAAATTTTCTTGATAGTTTATGTGGTCGGTACAATCTCCATACCATGGCATTCGCCACTTTCTTGCGTTCTTGAATTCAGAAAACTGAATCTGGGAATGTTGCTCTCTTATTCTTCCTTTTTCTTGGTTCCCCTTTAATTTACCCTTTTCCAAATCCATTATATATCTGTTTCTATATATTGTAATCCCAAGATAAGGGTTCTTGGTATTAATTAGTACACATAGTCTACATTACTACATAAGCATATGAATTAATTTAGTTGAAATCAGGTTCAACAATCCATGTAACGCGGATCCAAGAAAAGAGGCATGACGTAGATTAACACTACTATAAGAAAAGAAAAGAAAAAAAGATTGAGACCTGGGGGCGGTTCTTGATACCAAGAATTTGTTTTCATACACTCTTAACAACAATTTCCAACTTTCTTGCATATTCTTCAAAACTTAATTTTGTTTCTAGCTTGATTTTGGTGCATTACTATGTCTCCGCAGAAAGACCACATAGGCTATTGCATGGGAAATAGGGAATAACCTACACACACTCTTTGAATATGTTTTTCCCAATGATTTCTTTGCCAAATGGATTAATTGTAGCATTCTTTCTCGCCTGTGGTCAAGGTGAGGATTGACATTTATAGATGCTACACTTACTACTGCCAATTTCATGAAAGAAGAGATATCATATTTACTTTTCTAGAGAAGCAAGGTGGCTTTGGAATTGGTCGAAAAGCTAAATATGCTCCTTGTGGAAGTAGCTATGCTTCTTGAGTGTACTCTTCTAAAAAAATGTTAGTAATAACTGCAGTACATCAGTGGGATTTCTTATGGTGGGTAGTGTTATTGCTTACAATTTCTAGAACCGTTCTTGTGCCAGGTATTCATGCTTGTAGTTATCTTTAATTAGTGATTAGAAAATCAATTCAATCTGCTTTCCTAACTGCAGTACCATGAGACTTTAGTGCAGCAACAAATGCTACATCTGGTCAAACACAAAACGTATCTATGGGCTCCTCCACTTTACCTTGGAAAGAAATATGACTTTATTAGTGTGGCCAATGAACGTCTAGTGTGGTCCAGGGATGTCAATGTCTCAGATTCCTCCATACTTGGATATCCAAGAGCTCCTGCATTTGTTGTTTCAAGCAACTCACACTTTGGCACCCCAAGACTTGACTCATACTCCTTTGGCCAACCAGAAGAATCCATGTTAGGGTGCAAAGGTTAACTTTATTGTCCATTTTCTCACGTATTGGAGCAGATTAATCAACGTTTTGAGGGAGAATTTTGCTCTGTATATTGATCTGAAAGCTTTTACTAAATACCACTAGGTACTATTTATTCCTACTTCATATTTTTTGATATCTTTAAGTGTTCAATCTTGATCAAATTTGCAAACCAGGAAAAGAAAGTACACACCACCCTTTCTCAAGAGCTCTGGTTTTGGAAAGTCAGCATTTGGCATTAATCAGAAAGGAAGTAGAATAACATCATATATTGCAACTCTAGAGAACGATATCACAGGACCCGGTGGTGGAAAAATTCAATCCATTTGTGGAATATAATGCAGACTTATAAAGATAAAAGCCAGGAGGAGTTGAGGTTTAAGGACTACTAGTTAGGTGATAAAGGTATCCTTAATTTGTTCTCTTCTGTAATATATATGTTCTATATTCATCTGAAATCCTTGTTGAACTTTTATTAAATACTACCAAGTACTATTTGTTCCTACTTCATATTTTTCCATATATATTCTTGAGAACATACTTTTCAATTTCTCCACTTTCTTGCATTCTTGAATCCGGAAAATTGAATCTGGGAATGTTGCTCTCTTTTTTCTTACTTTTTCTTGGTTCCCCTTTCTTTGTGATTAGTTCTTGTTAGTTGATATACTGTTTATGCCGTTTAGGTAGATGTAACTTCGTCAAGTTTCTTGCCTTTGTCAAGTAGGTTTATTCAAATTAATTTCAGTATAAGATATAAACATCAATATAGTTGTCCAAGTTCCAAACAAACTCTTCAAAGTATCAGACATGATTATGTTTTTATAGCTGCACTTTTATTGTTAAACTCATACTGTTTATGTTTAACGTGGAAGCAAAAGTTGTAGGCTATTATGAAAATTTCTACTGTTGTTGGTTGCAAGTTTCTAATAACCCTGCTACGATCAGACGAAAATCTTCATTGATAATTCACCATTCATCTCTAAGTCAGCATATGTTGCCACCAAAATATAAACCTACAAGTGATATACCAAAGGTGAGAAGTTGGATTTTATGTGAGACTTGTTTAGTAGTTTGTGGCATGCTTTGGTTGATGGACCAAAAGTCTAAGATAAACAGAGATCATATGCAAAGATTGCAAGTACGGGTATCCTTTTGGTGAAATAATACAGCACAAAGTCCATATTTTCCTCTAATCCAAGTAAAACACTGGAAAATTTAACAGGACTATAAAATTTGTTTATGTAGTTCTCTTTTTCATGGATGAAGAAAATGCTTCTGGCTAACTAAGGACAGAAGTCATCATCATTCCAAGGGACTGGGAAATTTTCTAAAATTTTCCCTTATACCAACACTGTTGAAGTTTGAGGTGGGAATTCACTCAGGGTTCGAGGTGGGAATATTCCCTTCTACCACACGGTTCATTTTTTTGGTTTATTTTATCAAACAGGGATCAGGAATTTCATTTTTTTGTAACTAAAAACTGTGGAACCTAGATTTTGCAAAATCAAAACCAGTAGCGAATATGAATTACCAGAAACTGAATTGTTTTGGATCACTGGTCTTGTATTTGAATGCAGGAACCTGTAACCGGTGTTCTGACATTCCATGAGTGGTGCTCATCTCCTCTGCTAACAACAACAACAACAAACCCAATGTAGTCCCATAAGCGGGGTCTAGGATAGAGTGTTCACAGACCCCTACCTCGTAGAGGTAGAGAGGCTATTTCAGCAAGATCCTCAGCTCAAGTAATGCATATCAAAGTAGTTAAAAATTCTGTCTTTTCTACTTTTGTATGATATTGTACCAGCTAAAAACATCTAAAGAACAATGGAACACTCTAGAGTTCTAGAAGATAAGGGTAGGATAAATCTTGAAGGTGTAGAAAATAACTAATTTGGCCTTTACTAGCATTCCTAAAATTTATTTAAAAGTGCTTTCAGATTACGGCTTTCTAGTTATGTTGAGAAGTCTATAGGAAGCTTACTTGAGATTTGGTGCTCTGTTAACCACGTTGCCTTTTATACAGGGGAACAAGAAGAAATTGTGTGGAGAGTATTTTCGAAGTATTTCCAAATAGAATATGTTGGTATTTTATCTTGACCTATAGGTTATTGACATCTTAATGTATATGTTTCTATGTGTCTATTTATTGTAATAGGATAACTGTTATTGCACTTTCTGACATATTGTGACTTGATCGTAGGTATGAATTTAGCAAAGAAATTATTGAATGCCATGGTATGGCTTATGATATCTATAGACATCTCTTCTTAGTTCTATGGGGAAATTTCCCTGTCACGAGAATAAAATGACTAAAAATTGTATTGCCTGAGTCACTCGGCTACTAAAACTGGATCCCATCATATTTAGTTGCTCAAGTCATGTGATATTTATTTTTAATATAGTTTGAAGTTTTTCAAGAATAAAAACTGGCACACCATCTTTTCGACTTGCTGTAAGCTGAAATTGTAAACGGAGATATAAGTAAATGGAACAAAGAGGTGTTTGGGAGGGTGAAAGTTTAAAATAAGAGAGCTAATAAATGAGGTGGGGGAGATTGAGCATGTGGAAGGGATGAGGGTGTAAGAAGAAAGGGAGAAGGTCAGATATGAGTAGGCAAAGGGGGAGCTTGCGGCTCTAGCGGCATTGTGGTTGAAAGAGGGGGAATTCTAACAAAAAATTCTTTCATAGGGTAGCCATAGCAAATAGGAAGAGAAACTTTATCGTCTTTATAGGTGCGTGAGGGGGAGGCGGAAGTGGAGGAGGCCATTGTATGGTTTTATGAACATTCGTTCAAGGAAGATATCAGGTGGAGACGAAAATTCTGGGGGGCGCTAGTATTTAACCTAATAGGGGAGGGGGTGAGGGAGTGGTTGGAAAGGGCTGTAGAAGAAGAAGAGGTGAGGGATAGTTGTCTGGGTGACAAGACTCCGAGTCCTGATGGATTCTCGTTTGCTCTTTTCCAACAAAGTTGGAGGATAGTCAAATGTGAGCTGTTGGTGACCATTGCAGAATTCAGAATTCAGGGGAGTACGAGAAAAGTCTTAATGCATCCTTTGTTACTAATGTGCCAAAGAAGGAAGGTGTGACAAGTATAAAGGACTATAGACCTATTAGTCCGGTAGGAAGCATTTACAAGATTCTATTTAAGGTGCTTTCTAATAAATTAAAAAGGTTCAGAAGTGCTTTCAAATTCACTGCCCTCTTTTTGGGTGGGCTGGGGTTGGGGGATGGATAGGAGGTGGGTGGGAAGAAGCTGTGCTCAAGATTCACTGAGTTTGGAACCTCGGGGATTTCTCCGGTTATAAAAAATTTACTTAATTGAAATGTGCTATGTCTGCATAAGTCTGTTGATACCGGTAGATATAGCAACACATGTCTTTCAAATATATGATATTTGTTTGATTTCAATTTTGTAGAGCTTTCTAGAAGTAGATTCATTAACCGAAACAAATTTAAGCAGAGATGTAGCTTAGGTTGTCGATAGCCGTTGTTGACCTCTAGGATATCCTTTTTTTGCTCCACACCGAGCTCTTCGAAAATATAGTTTCTGGCTGGACACCTCGAGCAAGTAATGTCAAGCAGTAATTAAATAAGGTACCTCAAGTAGTTATGAAATATGCAAGGATGTACCAAATCACAAAAGAGATTTAACATACACTATTACCTGACTTGCTTTTGAAATTCTCAATTTGAGTTCTAGACTGCAAAGAAGATTGTCGATGAGGAAACACTTGTATATTTGTATTTTCTTGTATATACCAAAAAAACAGAACAGAGGTGGCATGTCAATTCTTAGATAAAAGCCAAAGAGATGTTTGGAAGAAGAAGTTTCTTAAAATTAAGAAGTGTATTGTATCCATAGAAATAAATAAACTGATTGTTGAATTGTGTTTTCAACAGATCAAATTTTGTCTCTACCTCCGCGTGATGAGTCTATTAGTTGTTTACTACTTCGGGTGCTTTCCACATTTTCTATTTCAGTTTATTGGAATGAATGGAAACACCTCACAAACTGGATGATTAATAATGCAGCTGTTATCTTAACTAGAAGATTTTTTATTTAGTTTTCTGGCAGTTAGTACAAATGAAACTATTCATTTTGCTCATTTAGGATTTTAGATGCTGATCTTCCAGATGGACTCAGTTGTGCAGTTTCAAATATCAATATGTTTATACTCGAAGGATATAAATATAACCTCTTAATTACATTTTTTTTTTTGATGGATTGATAAGTTACCCAAGAGATTATGAGGAAAAGAGACAGAAGATGTGTTATTTGCAACAGATGCAAAGGAAGGAAACATAGATTCAGTTACTTGACGAAAAAGAAAAGAGCAATGAAGTGGAACAAACAAAAACATGGAGGAGTTACGGATAAATTGTTGGATTTTTCCTTATGATTGTAGTCTTTGTTGACATAACGGTAAGGTTACTTAAATAGAGTAGCAGGTACCGGTGCTTTGATTTGTCCTCATATTCTCTTAACTTTGAAATGCTTTTTACGATTCCTTTCTAGCACTAATTTCAAGTCTCTATGTTAGCACTATTTTTGGCTGTGGGGATTATCTGATTACTATTTTCTTTTATCAGGTTGAACAAGCATGGTTACCATGACTCATCGTGATACTTGCAATCATACTAAAACTTGTCATGTCAATTAGTTGTACATACTTTGGATAATATTGCACTATGAATGTACATGTTAAGAAAATACAACTAAATTATTGGAATCAAAGGGCTAGAAAATATATTAAGCTAAAGAGAACATCTTTTGTCACTTCAAGAAGTAATTAATTTGTGAGTAGTGATGAAAAGACAATGGTAGATTTCTTTTGATGATAAGGTTTTTACCATAACATGTATTCTTTGATGATAAGTTGGTTTTAGCTTGACTTTATTGCATTAAGTTGTAGCACATAAATGATGACTGGATGCGATGAAATGGGACAAAGTGAATTTGATATCACATGGAGGAATGTTGTCTCAATTGTGAGAAATGTTGAAAAAGAACATTATTGAATTGTTGTTGTCTCTACATTATTACATTGAGACCCTATTTATAGACACTAGAATACAATCATTTACCAAGTTGGATACTATTCCTATTCGTATTCATATTCCTATTCTAAATAGGATTGTATAAACCTATTCTTATTCTAATAGGATTGTATAAACCTATTCCTATTCTAATAGGATTGTATAAACCTATTCATGTTCTAACAGATCTGCAGTCTTTTATTTTTGTGCTCCTAATATTTTGTTGGGTGAGGATTTTAGAAAAATTCAGGCTATTATGTTGCTTTTAATAAATAAAAGAGCACTTGCTATAACAATTTAAGTTTTAGATGAGTTTTTTAATATGGTATTAGAGCGGACAAAGATTCAATATCTAAGTCTTACTGTCACCCATAATTAAATATATTCCATGTGCTTAGGAGCCCACATGTGAGGGGGTCGAACCCCTTTGACATTTCTTCATCTGAAAATAATTCTCGATGTGAAAACACAGAGTTAGGGAGATGCTCTTTGAATAGGAAAAAGAGTGGATCAAGACTTAATTTAAGGAAATAAAATTGCGCAATCACTAACGACTTAGCTTTTTGATGAAATAGCCATACATGTCAACGACAAAAGTAGATGTATCCTTCCTTGAGTTAATCCTGTCAATTGTGTTTTCATGATAGAAGTGAGGCTTGCATGTGAGCTCATACATTCGGAAAACATTTTAATGCAATGGAATAGAAGGACTTAAATGTTAGAAATAAGGTGTGACTGGAAGAGAGCAACATTGGAGTACAAAATTTGACTACTGCATGTAACATATAACTCCTAAAGCTTTTATATAAGTAGTATATAAATGTGGCACGGAGGGATGGTCTAGTGGTAAGGAACCTCCACCTTTATATATAACAAGAGGTTTGAGTCACTGATGGCGCAATGTGAGAAAAAGAGTCATTATTGGGCTCTTGGGTATGGGCAGTGGCGGATGTAGAGTGTGTCCTGGGGGGTCATCCAACCCCCCTCGGAAAAAAAATTACACTATATATATAAGATCAATTTTTTTGTGTATGTGTATATATTTAAAATTGAACCCCCTGAGCATATGTCAAATGAATAGCTCAATGGTTTATGGGGTTCAGGATTTTGCGTATGTGAGCTTTGGGTCACAGGTTCGATTCCAGGCAACAACATTTTTTTTATTTGAACCCCCTTAATAGAATTCTTGCCTCCGCCACTGGGTATGGGGTTAAGTTTACCTTATCAAAGAAATAGCACTATGAAGAAAAAAGAAAATAAATGGTACTACCTTCAGTCCATTTTAAATGTTGTTTTAGCCTTTCAAAGTTGGTATGAAATAAGTGTCATTTTAGGAAACCAAGATGACTTGATTGTTATTTTTTAAAATCATATGTTTTGCTGTTGATGTATAATGATTATTTTGACAAGTAAAAGGATTTTATATGGTGTGTGGAACAACAATATTAGTGAAAGTACATGTCCATTAGCTCCTTTCTATATCGTCTACTCTGGATGTAGATGTAACGTCACAAGCATACCTTGAAGCAAAAATACAGAAATAGGCTTGCCGATAAAGAAGGGAGGTTAAACCGAAGGCAACAAACCGTATTTTTTGACTTTGGAATCCTTAGTTGCAAGTTTTGTGTTAAGTTATCATGTTATGTTCCTTCCATCAAGATTCATTCTTGTACTTGAGTATATAGTAGAAAATCTTCACTCCATTTTTCTTTTTCTTTTTTGGCATAAAATTGTATCTCCCATCAATTGTACTTCCTTTTTGGCGAAATAATTAACTTTGTAGATTAAGCATCCTATGTTTCAAACAAAACTAAGAATACTGTGAGAAATATGGAAAAAGAATATTATTGAATTGTGTTGTTGTGTCTACATTATTACATTGAGATCCTATTTATAGACACTAGAATACAATCCTTTATCAAGTAGGATACTATTTACTATTCCTATTCCTATTTGTATTCCTATTCCTATTCTAAATAGGATTGTATAAATCTATTCCTATTCTAATAGGATTGTGTAAACCTATTCCTATTCTAATAGGAATGTATAAACCTATTCCTATTCTAACAAATACGTAAGTACAACCCATAAGCATCGTATATCGTCTACTGGGATGTAGTTGTAACGTCACAAGCATATACCCTGAAGCAAAAATACAGAAATAGGCTTGCCGATAAAGAATGCAAGTTAAACCAAAAGACAACAAGGTGTATTTTTTGACTTTGAAATCCTCAGTTGCAAGTTGTGTTAAGCTATCATGTTGTGTTCCTTCCATCAAGTTTCATTCTTGTACTTGAGTGTATTGTAGAAAATTTTCGCTCCACAATTTTTAAATTTCTTTTTTGGCATAAAATTGTATATTAAGAATCCTATGTTTCAAACAAAACTAAGAATACGAAAGTACAACCCATAAGTAGCCTTTTTCAGTTGTATGATGCTCCGGAGCCTAAGATATGCTTATCTGTTTCCTTTTTCAGCTATCATTACTTACATTGCTCTGCCACTGATCAAAAGAATGACAGATTCTAACATTTCACATTTTTTCCCACGTCCCATTTTCCTTTTCGAAGGAGTAATATCTTTCACTCTCTTTTGCCCCTTTCTTTTGTTTTAGTACTTCATGGCCTTCTATNGTACAATCCATAAGTAGCCTTTTTCAGTTGTATGATGCTCCGGAGCCTAAGATAAGCTTATCTGTTTCCTTTTTCAGCTATCATTACTTACATTGCTCTGCCACTGATCAAAAGAATGACAGATTCTAACATTTCACATTTTTTCCCACGTCCCATTTTCCTTTTCGAAGGAGTAATATCTTTCACTCTCTTTTGCCCCTTTCTTTTGTTTTAGTACTTCATGGCCTTCTATGAAGTTTTATGGTTGTGAATAGTTAATTCATTGTTTTGGTTTCTGCAATATTTGTTGCTAGAGTAGCAATATAAGTTGTGGAATCAGGAATGTCACCAAAGGAGTGTTGTCGTTTAACTTTTACTATGTCTACTTCTTATTACTTCAAAGTCTACTAAGTAATATAAAAGTATAAATCTATTTTGAAGAGTGCTATGTTGCCACTTGGGGGCATTAATGAAACTCAGTAATAAATTATTCTCGGTTTCAATTGCTCTTGGATTATTTAATAATGGCTCTCTAGCTTCTCTTTAGTGTAGCTATTATTGGAAGGTGTAGTGTCTTATTAACTTGCCCTAATAACTTAAAAGGAGATCGAAGAGACTTTTTGGTAGACTTATTTTTAAACTTTTTGTGGTTGAGCATATCTTATGCTGAGGCTGATATACCTATTTCTTCAATAATATGATGTTCATCACCATATACAGAAGAAAATTCAATAGCAGCAGCATTTTTTAGAACAATTTATTGACATACCCTTGATATAGTATCTATATGATGTGGAGCGAGTCCATTATCATATGCATTTGCTTTTCCATGCTTATTTCCAGTAGTTTCAGTTTGCATTGCCACATGATCTAGTACATTGTTGTTTCTCCTGAAACAAGTACAATGCAAGACATTACAGTTGTAATGCCAAGCATATGTATGTCAAATGGGCCTTCGTGATGTTACAATTTTAGTCTACCGTGTAGTCCAGACAAACTGACAAACTTGTAGGTAAGCACGTGCTATAGACTTCAGAATTGACATATTAAATGCATCCAAAAAGCAGAATTGACATGTCTAAAAATTCCATCCAATAAAGCAGAAGAAATTATGAATATCCAGAACAAGACAAACTAGATGGTCTCAAAACACCCAGACTGTTGCGAGTTGCTGTTGGGGAAATCCGTAAAGTTGGAACAGCCCAAATTGTTTTTAGCCAACATTGTAGCTAGACAATAAGAGCTGGCTTCACATACCAGCTTGAATGTTATGCATGTATCTAAAAATTCACTTATAGATGAATTTTTTTTTTTTTTGAGAATACTTATAGATGAATTTTATTTAGAAACATCCATTGAGCAAGAGGCAGTATCTTCTGCCATTGCTGATTGAGGCGTCGAGCGTTCTATAGTAGTAGTTGGTGATATTAGCAGCATAGGTTCATGACCAATCTCATTAGGAGGAACTGCCATTGCTGATAGAGGTGTCGAGGGTTCTGTAGTAGTAGTTGGTGATACTAGCAGCATAGCTCCAAGACCAATCTCATTAGGAGGAATGTATTTGTTCCTTGCATAAATTAGAGTAACAGGTTCATCTCCGTCAGATATTATTTCAAAGTCTGGTGCCTGGAGATTGTTATCAAGTGTCCTCTGGATTTGAGCAGGTGACAAAATGCTATGTCTAAGCTTTGATATCTTTCTTCTTGGGACACTGTCAGGATTCAGGTGAGGATCTTTGTCTGCTTCTTCAAAAAGAAGGTGAACATTAGTGCACATAAAACAATAAGGTACTAATACAATAGATATTTTCTTTTTTTTTGTGTGTGTGGGAGTGGGGGGTAAGCTGTTACAAAAATTTGTATGGTTAAATATATTAGTTTTTCACTTTCTTATAACCCTTACACTTAAGAAAGGATTTGATTCAGGACACGACCTAGATACTATCTTACAAATACTTGTCGCTCCCAGACATGGACTCCAAGATAAACCTTTAGAGGTCCCTTTGGGGCATCTAAACTCCTCTCCTGTGGTAAACTGGAAGACTATACTCCTTAACAAAGACAGGAGGGGGGGGGGGGGGGGGGGGGNAAGAAGTCGTTTGTGGAGGTACATTGAGGAGAGAAATGCTTTCTGGAAAGAGGTGATTAAAGCCGAGTATGGTGAGCTAACCCCATGGTGTACAGAGAACACAGTTGAACCTTAAGGGGTGTGGGAGTATGGAGAACAATCAGAAGTTTGTGGCCTCAAATGAAGGCAGACTTTTATATCAAAGTGGGAAGTGACAGTAAAACAAGATTTTGAAAGGATTTCTGGATAGAACAGTTCCCTCTAAAGAATCTCTTCCAAATTTGTGTGAATCCTGATGCTAATGTAGGTGCCTGTTGGGCCAGAACAGGGATGGGATTTAGCCTTCAGAAGACTTGTAAATGATTGGGAGGTGGAAAGGGTTGCAGAGTTACTAGGGAAGATAGATGGAATGAGTACGTATACAATTTCCACAGACAAGATGTTGTGGAATCATTAAAAAAAGTGGTCTTTATTCAGTTAGCAGTGTCTACAGAAGAGGTCTCCAGCTGATAGCTGGGGATCCAAAACATCTCTGGAACTATTTCTGGAATGGGGACATTCCTACAAAAGTGAAATGTCTCACTTGGCTAGTGATGAAGAGGGCATGTTTAACACAGGAAGTACTACAGAAGAAGGGCAGACAGCTGGTCCCTAGGTGCTTTTTATGCAATTTGACAAGAGAAACTGACAGCCACCTATTCTTGCCTTGTAATTTACAAAGCAAACCTGGAATTTGTTTCTTTGCATCTCTAGTCTGAACTGGACAATGCCAGAACATACTTTAGAGTTGTTAAAGATCTGGGTAGTCTGAACTGGACAATGCCAGAACATACTTTAGAGTTGTTAAAGAGCTGGGTTAGGAGAGGAGGCAGCAAGAGTCAAAAGAGATGGTGGAGTTAAGTCCATCATGTATATATAATTGAAATTTTGTTACCATTTGTTTCTTCCATTTGCATGCATTTGTCTGGGGATGATCCTGCTGAACCCAAGCTTGATATGTGAATCATTTCCTCTTCAAGACAAGCTGAAGAGCCATCCTGTCCAGAAATCTCTTCACCAACTTCCAGCTTTTGGTCATCACGAGCTAAGAGATGCGGCTTCATCTCAGAAGGTAACTGATGGCTCTGTTTTTCGTTGCTTGCATGTTTGGGAAGATAGTCATCTAGTGTTCCCCTAGTTCGCCATCTTATTCCACACGCATTGCAGAGCACTGGTTTTGCAGTTGGCCCAGGTCTCCATAGGGGGGTTTCTGTTTGAGTTCACAATTAATTAGCATTTAAATGGGACAAAATATGAATAAAATCTTACAGTAACTTATCTCAGAAACTAAAGCACAATGACCATTGACAATTAAGATTTTCTTTAAAAGGTTTAGAATGTACTGTACGAGAACAAAAGTGTCACGAAACTAGAGTACGTATAGCGGGGAATATCTTTGGCAAAACAAGAGGAAATATCTTTCTGTGAAACATATATAGACTTTTAGGATGTGTACACACATTTTCATCACCATTTTATGGCACCATACAACATAGTTGAACTAGCTTGATAGTGGAAAGATTGAAAAGGATTTACTTGTTGTGTTAAGGAACGATGCAAAATAGTTAACCTCTTGGCAGACTGCATTTATTTGCATGATCTTTTAAGGAGGAACGCTATCATCTAATCTGACAGTGGTTAACTGTATAATATTCAACAGGGACTTATCTTTTTCTCTAGCGCTCAACNCCCCCCCCCCCCCCCCAAAGCAGATCACCCACTACTCTCCTGCGCTGCAAGCTGCTGGCCTGACCTCTCACCACCACCGGTGACCAGGTACGAAATCCCCCTGCCCTCTTTCTTTCTCCCTTTCTCTGTTTTTTTTTGTTGCACTGCCACACCGGTCAGCAAGAATCCAGCAACCCCATCCTGATGACCGACGACCGACAGACCAAAGGAGTATATCGGAGCTCGCTGGGTTTCGGAAAATCAGTCCATAGTTTATTTTTATCCCCATCAACTCCTAGGTATGATCCACCACCCCTTTTATATATTTTCCTGTCTTATCTAGACTTGATTTTTCCTTGAGAGATTGTTCAGACCCTTATCGTTTCTTGATTGTTAACTGATTTTATTAAATCTGATATTGTGTTTGTGAATTTATTATTGTGCCCTTGTGAATATTACTACATTTTTTTTGTTCCTACTTTGAACTGGTATCTTTGCTATAGTTTATTGCTTCTTTTTATTTTCTTCATTGTATTGTGTGACTGCCACTTTTGGATTTAGGGTTTTTGACGTTACGGGTTGCCCCACTTGATTATTTACTCTTGATTATTCTATTTCTGACATTAGTGGCTTCAAAAGGTTTGATGGTAGTTAAAAGTCATGTCAGTGATTTGGGGTGAGGGCAGGGGTTGTAAGGGTACCAAGGGAACTCCTAGGTTGAGAGTTCTGTCTTGGAACATAGGGACATTGGCGAGGAAGTCAATAGAGTTGGTGATTATTCTTAAGAGAAGGAGGATCAATATACCTTGTGTTTAGGACACCTAATGGGTAGGAACTAAGACTAGGGATATAGGCGGGTTCAAGTTAAGGTAATCAGGAAGTTTGAGGAGTAGGAATGGAGTAGGTATTATAGTCTATGTTACTCAAACTTTTCAAAAATGTCAAGATGTGCATGTCGGATACTCCAAAAGTAGTGCACTTTGGAGAATTCGACATGGGTGCGACAACAATTTCAGAGAGTCCAAACAACATAGATTTTAGAGGAAGATCCTAATGTATCCTATAAATGAAGTCACCAACATGAACTGGCTAGCTGCTATACATGATGGAGAATTTGGCAGTCTGCCAACAATTTACTTGGGACTACCTCTGGGGGCGAAATCTAAATCTATAGAAAAATGGGATAAAGTGATAAAGAAGTGTGAAAAAAGGCTAGCCAGGTGGAAAACTCAATACCTCTCCTTAGAGGAAGACCGACTCTCATTAATTCAGTCCTTGATGCTTTACCAACTTATATGATGCGTTTATTTCCCATCCCACCAGGGGTTATCAAAAGGTTGGACAACATTAAGAGAGAGTTTTTGTTGCTGGGAAACAAAGAAAAGAAAGGGTACCACCTGGTAAAATAGAAATCTGTGACGACTGCTAAGAAGAATGGGGGCTTGGGATAAAAGAATCTGGAATTTCAAAGCAAAGCTCTTAGCATGAAGTGGTTATGGAGATATGCCAATGACAGACAGTTGTTGTGGAGCAGGGTCATTGGTGCCAAATATGAAGCGGGAGACAGCAGGGTCTAAAATGTGCATCTATGGCAGGGATTGGGGACCAAATCTACAATTTATCCAAGATGACCTCGGTTCCTGTTAGACTAAGGGGAGCTGTTTTGAAAATCAATTAACATTTGGCTCGAGAGGTGAGAAAATTCAAGTACGCTATGTTTTATGTTTAACAGATCGGCAATTTAGGGAAATTTGGTTATTTACTGTTTCAGGCATGTGAGTCTTCAATGTTTACTTGCTTAACATCAGGCACATAAATTCTAAGCATCACTGAATCAATTATCCTGTAAAGCACGAGATTATTGATAAACATAAAAGGTGGAATATAGGTGTTTAATAGAACTTACGCTCGATGCCACAATGGCAACATGGCCCTTGTTTACCCATAAAATCTGGTTCTGAATGATTCCAGTTCAAATCAGGTTGAATGTACTGCTGCTAACGTTATAGTTGGATTTGCTTTCAAAATCTAAAATTTTTTGACTGAGGCGACGGATAAAATATATAGACAGATAAGAAATCAGTAGACTACAGCTGGTCATTTATTTATGGAAATAGATTAATCATGATACGGGGTCATTAACTTTGATCTATTCTGTTTTCCCTTTGGTGACAGCTCATCAATTTTGATTACTGTAATTTCTCAACTATTGACAATAGAACTCCAATGAGAGAAATCTTAGATTCTCTATAAAAAAAAATGGGGGTGGGGATTTGGGGTTGGAGTGGATGGGTGAATACTGGATTTGGTGAATCTTCACAATTTAGGCCTTTAGTTTAGTGGTCAAGGCTTGTTAAGCAACGAATCTTAAGGCAAGGGAGCGTTAAAAATTTTCTATATGATAATTGAAATATCTAAGAGTGAGCAAATAAGAGAGTTGCCAAATAACCAAGTGAAAAGAAAATCAGTTGCCAAAAACTTTCCAATTGACTGTCTGAATACACCTTAGTGAACTTCCAAATCATGAATGTTCTCATGTTTTTTCTTGGCAGCTTTATTGTCAATTTCTGAGGTACTTATCTCAACTGTTTGTTCTGACGACTCGACTCGCAATATTTTGGTAAGATGATGTTGACTCATCCAGACAATATTTCCTTGTTCTTGAAATGCAGATAATCTATTATGGTCTTGGCAATCATTTTATTGTTAAATGGATTCAGTTATGGATGTTTCCTTTTCCAGTCCAGTCAATGCTACTGAGATGCAGCAGCGGCACTTATTTTTTCTATCTTACTGTGCTTGCGCATTTATCTTTCGCCATTGACAGAATTTCATGCATCTAAGCAGATGGATTTTCCTTTATGTCATTCTCACTGACTTCCAATTAACAACCACTATCACGCCTCACTTCAAGCTAGTTGGGGCAACTCTATGAATCTTTATTATCTTACTTCATTTAAGCTCATCATGATTCGTATTCAAGATTACTAATATATTACACATGCATAATATATGAGGTGTCTCCTTGCCAGATTTCTCATTTTAACTTCCTATCCAACATGACTTGGAAACGTTTGAATATACTAGATAAGATTGTGTTTGATAAATTGATACTAGTAATAATGGTATTTCCCTTGCTTGCTGGTTTACTCGAATGTGAAGTAGGTACAGTATAGTCCTTTGCCCTGAGTACATGGTTGTATAAGTTCTAACAGTCAATGATGTCTCAGTATGTTGCTTTAAGCTTATGTTGGTTGTTTTTCACTGTTCCCATCTCTTGTGAAAATCAATCTTGATTCAATCAGCTTAATCTAGTGGAAACATTATTTATTGCACTTGTGAGTTGTGATGTTCAGTTCATATGTCAAACTTGTTCAAAGTAGTGCGTTATTGATGTGCTCTTTTTAAGGTTCTCACACATCATGTTTTCAAGGCTACTGGAGTATGTTTGAAGCTTATTAATGACGAAATGGTGTGTTTCTTTCAGCTGCAGTTTCAACACAGATGTTCTGGCTTAGCCTCTGCCTCTTTGTGATGATTTAACTTACTGGATTCTCAGAAATCTAATGGTCAACCTGAAAAGCAAAGTGATCATATCATACCCATTAGTGTATGAAATATGAGCGAGTTGGTTTATGTTTCAGTTTTGTTTGACCCATTTTCAACTCATTTGCCGGCACCATTAATATCTTACGGGGAAGAGCCTTGCATATTCTTTATATGGAAAAGTATTTAGTTTTTATGTCACGATAAAATTATCTTACATGAGCAAATTAATGATCAATGCATAATGGCATATTGATTCTTGAAAGAAACATCAAGTAAGTTGAATATTGGTCACTAAAACAAGACAAGCAAGGCATCCTTGTTGTCTATTGAGTAACTTGAGAAAATTGAACAAAAGGTGTCTTTTAAGTCTTTATTTAAATTTTGGTGACTATTTTGATCAAAAACAAGTCAAAGACATTTAATTATTAGATTAAGTTAATTAGGACTGAATTAACATTTTTAAAACTTCTAATCTTTTTAAAAATACAAAACAGTCCAAATTTAAAATACAAAACAATCCAAAATTATCTCCTACTTCTTGGGATTCACTTTCTTTCTCCACTTTCTTCAACTTCTCTTCTTCATCGTTCTTCCTCTCTTCCGACTCAAACATCTCTTCCTTAAATCTGCTCCGTCATTGCTCCCAATCAACTTCCGGCAACTTCTTCGATTCTAAGCATCAANGGTTGTTGAATTTAAAATTCCATAAATTTATTAATAACTTTTTTTCCAAAATTATTCTTGTCTAATAAATTATTAAACAAATGTTTAATAAATGTTAATAGTTGACTTTTTTTTAATGAGAGAATCTTTTTAAAAATCACTTAAAATGGACAGGGGATAATAATCTCTGAATGTAAGATTAAATAGTTTTTGAGTACCATTGGATCGATCATTTTTAGGATAGAATAAAGGAATTTAGTCAAAATCTTTAAAAATCACTTAAAATGGACTAGTGGGAAGCAATATATAAATGCTAAATTAAATAATTTTCTAGTATATGATGGGTCAATTTTTTAAAAATAGAATAAAAGGAATTCGGTTAAAATCTTTTTTAAAATTACCTAAATTAGACTTGAGAAAAGCATTTTTATGGATGTTAATTTAAATAGTTTCTAAGTATATAATGGGTCAATCTTTTTTAGGTTAGAATAAAAGGAATCTGGTCAAAACCTTTAAAAGTCACCTAAAATGAACTAGAGGGAAACATTTTATGAATGCTAAATTAAATAGTTTCCAAGTATATGAGGGGTTGATTTCTTTTTAGGACAGAATAAAAGGAATTAATATTAAATAAAAGGAATTTGGAAGAATCATTTTTATATGTCGATCAATATCAAGAAATATTTCTAATATCTAGTGCTACCCTTAGGTTCATTTTGGTTGTCACATTTTTCTTTTGCATTTCTTTTTAAAAAATATTAAATACAAGGATGATTTGATTAAACTATTCTTATTTATTATTTAATCTCAATTTAATATTTGTCATCCTTTCACCTCCTTAATTCCTAATTGTTTTCGTTAAAAATTGAGACATTTTAAACTGAATGCATACTTGAATATTAAGATATTATACTAAAATTTTTATACTAAACCATTAAGACTATTTGTTATTTCAGCATGTGAATATATGAAATTACATTTCTTTAGAATTAATAAATATAAAATTTAAATGAATTATTAAATTGTCTATTTATACTATATTAAGATACTTTTAAAAATTATATGACAATTAAAGTGATGATTGCTAGCAACGATGGTTGTAGGTGTCGATTGGGATTATGTTGGGAGTGTGGTGATAATGAGTGGGCTAGTAGTAATGGTGGCAAACAATATCAATTAACTGTAGTTGTTGATCGTTATAGTAGGTTTCTTGAAAAATACTCAAACACTAATTATTACTTTAAAACACTTTTAAAATTTATTGATGAAACACAATAAACTTTTTTCTCATCAATATGATGATTTTAAAAATTTAACCCAATGGAAAAAATAATTAATATTATTTTAATTTTATTAATGGAGGAGTAACCATTTTAGAATTTTGCAGCAAAAAATGCACATTCTGAAAAAATAAAATTCTGATGTGTCATTGAATTTCAGAAAAAATGACAAAAATAGGTGAAAATTGTTAAGAACCAGAAGTCGTAAAGTGAAGGAAGGAGTAATTGAAGAAGATGAGGAGCAAACCAGCCGCTGTTTTCATGGCTTTCGGAACTAAAGGCGATATCTACCCTCTTGCCGTAACCCTCTTCCTCCTCTTCGTTTTTTTTTTTTTTTTGTGTGTAAATGTAATGCATCGCATTGACATTCAATTGTTAT
This sequence comes from Solanum stenotomum, assembly GCF_019186545.1. NCBI lineage: Eukaryota > Viridiplantae > Streptophyta > Magnoliopsida > Solanales > Solanaceae > Solanum > Solanum stenotomum. Next base: position 7,376,693 of record NC_064282.1, read on the forward strand.
TGCAACTAATTGAAAATTTATCTAAACATTCAATATTCGAATAATTTTTCGCCCCTTTACATTTATCTGTGTATCAATATTGAAATAGTTTCTATTTCTGGATTTTGTGCTGTACTGGTTTCTGTAGGCTCAAAGTTTTGGGTTATCTTTCTTGTGCTGAATTTCATGACAGGCCTTGTATATTCCCTTCACAATATACAATGGAAATGTTTGTATGAATCATTAATTACCTATATAGAGGTTTTCTTTTGCTGAATAGGCCATTGCTGCAGCGTTTGCTTGTGATCAAGAGCAATATCAAGTGGTTTTTATCACTCATTCAGCTCATGAGGTTAGCAAAAGCAGAACAATTCGTATTTGTTGCTTGTTGTCGCAATTTTAAGAGGAGATTGTTTTTGGACATGTTATTGTGTTGTTTGTGTTTATATAAAGTGATCTAGTTTGATTTCAGCAAGCCCTGGAAAGAAACCCAGATAATATAGCCTTTAGGCTGGATAAGGCAGACAAATTCTTTTCTCTTTGAACATAAATATGTGACATTTCAGAAAGTTGACACTGAATGCTTCAGAGTTTTTTTTTCTTTCTTTTATTTCCTTTTGTTCCTGACAGAACTTGATGGTGCATTTGAGAGCAAATAAAGTTACGTATGTACCAGTTTCATCGCCACCTGTCGTGTCCCCTCTTGAACATTGACACTGAATGCTTCAGAGTTTTTTTTTCTTTCTTTTATTTCCTTTTGTTCCTGACAGAACTTGATGGTGCAATTGAGAGCAAATAAAGTTACGTATATACCGGTTTCATCGCCGCCTGTTGTTTCCCCTCTTGAACATTATGGTATGTCACTTTATACAGCTTCGTTTTCTTATCCCAATGTATCATCAATCAAGTACTGCATGTTGATCAGGTAAGATGGAGTTATCTTTTTCTGCCCACAAAAGGGAAATTATCCAGAAACATAGGTATGAGTGTACTTCGATTATTGAGGATATCTTTGGAGATAGCTCAGTGGAAGGCGATGTTATTGCTATTAATTTCTTCGCTCTGGTAAATTCTCTGGCATTTAATTGTTCTATATCCCTTTTAATTTTTGTTTTTAGAGAGGAAATTTCCTTTCATCAAGATGAGCTTGGCGAGTCTATCTCCTTAGAAGGGTAGAAAGTTTGGGGGAGGAGGATGTGGAGAGAAGGAATGAGGGGGTGAATTGCTTTCAATTATATGTACAGGAAGTATAGTCATTGTCAATTAGAGTACAGTCGCAACGCTTTGTTTTTTTCACCGTATAACTTGAGTTCCAGGAAGGTTGGAGTTTTGCTGAGCTTTTTCGGGTCCGTTGCATTGTGGTTGCTCCTTATGTTGTTCCCTATAGGTAGCAAGAGAAACTTTCTTATTTCCCTTCTTTCGATAACAATCATATTGTCTTTATCTCTGTCTTCAACTATGTATTTATATTCAAGTTACAACAATTTATGTCTCCTTTAATTTGTTAATTGGTATACCGTGGATTTGCTTCGTTTGGCAATGAACTTGATGAACATCTCTCCATGAACTTCTTGTTCTGGACTCACTTGCTTTCTTTGTTACTAGTAAGGTAGACCTGTTTAAGTATATGGAGACCAAGCATTTAAACTCATGAATCCCTTGCTTATGTGTAAAATATGCTCATCTTTCATCTGTTCATTCTGAAGCATCTTGGGCGTTTGAAATTTCTGTAGTATCTGGACACTTAGGTTGGATGTTAATGCAGAACCTTCACTGCTTGTTTGTCTGACTTTTAGCTCTCCTCATGCAATGTAGTGCTCCATCATCATTTGAACGGCAATTTAGGAAAGAACATCCAGGTTTATATAACCATCTCCAGGAAGCTCCCACTGACAAGGTACTTGACGAATTCTGTAGCCACTTTGTATATTATTCACTTACTTTCATTTGGAAAATCAGTTCCACTTTTCATTTAAAATGTACAGTGAGTTAATGGATGGACTTATGGCTGTGATTCTAGTAAAATCTTCATCTACATTTCAAATTTTGTGCCTGTGGTATAAGCTTCTTCAGTACTAATACCAGCTGATTGATCGTCAATTTTGTTTCAACCCTGTTAGGTTGTTAATGTTATATGAGTCTTTCCCCTGCATTTTAGTCTTATTTGCTTTGACTAAAGACAGCAATTGCATGAGTTGAGGCTTTTGCTGATTGTAGGTTGGCTGGAAAGATGTCATCCATTGGATGTGGCCACTTTTCACTGAGGAGTGGGGATCGTGGAGAAGTCTGGACCTGAACCTGAGTTCCCTTCCTTTTACGGTGTGTTCTTTACTCCAGCCAATGACAATTTTCCTAAATTTTCCTTTCTAATCAGAGCGTTGAACTGGAATTCACTCAGTTTAGATATTCGTCTTTAAGGGGCAAACCAATCACTGAACCACACGGTTCTATTTTTTAGCTTATTTTATGATGCAACAACCAGGCTTTTTGATAACTAAAAACTTTGTAGAACTTATATTTTTCTAAATCAAAACCAGTAACCAATTCAGAACTGAACCCATAAACTGAATTGTTTGGGTCACTGGTGTTTTGGTTAAAGGCAAGTAGTGCTCCCTCTCCTATTGAATCTCTGTTAATTTTGCTGCTTCCTTGTATTTACTGGTCTTTCATTTGGATGCAGGACCCTGTAACAGGTCTTCCGACATTCCATGAGAGGCTTCCGTCTCCTCTACTATTGTAAGATAATTGTACCAGCTAAAAATTATCTATAGAACTATGGAACACTATAAAGTTCTAGAAGATAATAGTAGGATAAATCTTAAAGGTGTAGAAAAGAATTAATTTGGCTTTTACTAGCTTTTCAAAAATCTCTTTAAAAAGTGCTTTCAGATTGTGTCTTTCCAGTCATCTTGAGAAGTCTATAGAAAGCTTACCTGAGATTTGGTGTTCCGCTAGCCATGTTGCCTTCTAAACAAAGGAGCAAGGAAAAATTGTGTTAAGATGTATTTTTCAAAGTATTTCCAAATAGAATAAGTCGATATTTTATCTTTGACCTATAGGTTATTGGCATCTTAATATAGATGTTTCCATGTGTCTATTTATTGTAACAGGATAATTGTTATTGCACTTTCTGACATATTGTGACTTGCTCACAGGTATGGATTTAGCAAAGAAGTTGTTGAATACCCTGGTATGGCTTATGATGAAATATCTATAGACATCTCTTCTTAGTTTCATGTGAAAATTTTCCTGACACTAGAATAAAATGCTAAAAAATTAATATAGTATATATTTCTCCATTTTGGTGATCTTTGATCTTTTGAAACATGACTACTTAGAATCTGTAGAACTGCATGATTACAATGGAATTCTGAGTAAAATGGTGGTAACAGAATTGCAATAATGGTGTTTATAAGGAATCAAGTTGATGCTTCTGAGAATATATGTCTGTGCCTTCTTTGTTCTTCGGTGTTGTAAAGTACATATTAGTTGAAAGCCACTTTGCTTTTCTATTTTAGGGTAAATCCAGCTATATTACAAATTCAGCTACTCTATTGACTTTAAGGCTACAAGCTTTCCGGACTTTGGCTATGTAAGATAACCTAACTATGATCTTTGTAAAATCGTGAGAAGAAAAAAAAGTTGAGCCGCCTGCTTTAGATGGTTTTGTCAATGCAAAAAGTTATTATTGACGAAGTTGTATTGATAAAGCTATTATACCGTTGTTATTAAGCTGATCAGTGGAACCCTATATATTAGGTTATTGGCCATCAAAAGTGCGGGTTTGTGGCTTTTGGTTTCCTCCCAAGGAATGGCAGTTTTCTTGCAATGACTGTGCAGAAATCTCTGCATCGGTTTCTTCAGGGAGTTCAAATAAACAAAACGAATTGTGTTCTATCCACCTCAGCTTGCAGTTTTTCATTGAATTTCCTGCTACAGAACTGCCTATTTTCATAGGTCTGAGTTCGATTGGAAGGTAAAGTCCCATTTTGACTATTTTATTTTCATGCAAAGCTCTGTTCTTCTCTCAGTACATAAGTTTTGAGGGACTAATGAGAACTCTTTTCCTGTCTTGAAGTTAGTTTGTGCTTACTGCTTATGTTCATTTCAAATGTCCTCTCTGTTTCCTCTTAAATAGTACAAAATAATTCTAGCATTAAATCCAATTTGGATATGAGAGGTTTATTTTGGTTTTCGAGTTAGGTTTTTTTAATTGTCCCATCATCTTCTATGTCTTTTTGAAGATTAAAAATCACAGGCTGATTTTTTTTTCCTGATAAGGTATATCAATTTTATTAAAAGAGGTGTAGACCTAAAAAGTAGAAAACCGACAATATAAGATGGTTTTCTACAAAAGATACCCAATTATCTTTACAAAAAGAGAACTCATGGGTGCATCAAAAGGAAATAAGGGCCAAGTGACTACTCCTTAACTTTACAAGATTCATCCGTACACCCTCAAAAACTCTTCTCTCTCCACAGGACCCACATCAATGCTAGTGGGGCAACACTCCAAGCCCTGCTTCTTCTCCTGCAGTTCCAGCTAAACATAAGATCCTTCACACTGCCTAGCCCAAACCATGACAAAATTCCCCACCATACCTCGAAGCAACCCGACAGTGAGGAAGGAGGTGATCTGCATTTTCCCATAGCCATAGCTGTTGGAATGTTTTTCTTAGAAAACCATAATTTTGTTTAGGGTTTCTACTTTTTGGTATACCTCTTGTAAATTAAGTTTTCCCCCATAACATCAGTAAAATAATTGCTTTCATAAACAAAATTGCAAAATCGATATAATGTTGTCTCTAATTTTTTGCAACTTGATTCATGATATTTTAATTTCATTCCTTAATTTTATGTTTTTAACATGTATGCTTTCTGCAAGACAAATTTAGTTGAATTTTGCTTAATTACTCTCTGTGCTATCGTTGAATATATATACCTTCTTATCATGAACTTGTCTCTGATTGGCTCTGCAGCATGGGTTTCTTGAGGAACCCTCATGCATTCCTTCGGGTGCTTGGAACTGCATTAGACATATCAGGTAGCAGATTTATTTTGTTCACAGCTGGCTATGAACCTTTAGAAGCAGCAATTGACTCTTATGCCAAGGAAGCATCCTCTTGTCCGGAACAAACACAACGGAGTAATGAAGGAGTTTCTCTTTTTGGAGGTCGACTCTTTTGTTTCTCTGGGTAAGTTCATATGCTGGACCCATTTGGATCCTTGACAATTCTAATAGAGGGAGTATTAGGTCTACAGTTATGCTTTGGAGAATGTTTTTGCACTAAAAGATTCACAAAGGACCATACTTCTTCATTTTCTTATAACAAATGGTTGTAAGTTATTGCAATACTAGAGCCTGTTGGATTGGCTTATTTCAAGTGTTTTTAAGCCAAAATAGCTTTAAAGCATTTTTTCAGTGTTTGGGTAGATTTTTTATTTATTTTTAAAGTGCTTATAAGCACTTGATTTTAAGCGAAAATGATAAAAATAAGCCAAAAGTCGTAAGTTAGGATTTCTAACTTATGACTTTTGGATACAAGCCAAAAAGCCAATCCAAACAGGCTCTTAATGTTTGATCTCCATGTTGAAGATTCAAACTAACAGTTTGGAAGCTATAATTAGAAACATCCTATACAATTATTCTGGTTATTGAGATTTGGTTGTCTTTCTTCAAGTTCCGTCCCATACAATTGGCTGTTTCCAAGGTGTGCTGCTGCAATTCATCACGGTGGAAGGTTGGATGTGTTCCACTTTTCTTTTTCCATTTTCTCTTACTGTTTCCTACCTCCAGTTGTTCTCTGTCTCTCTATCCTCACTCTGTGTGAAGAGGTTATGCTAACCATTATGCACATTTTCTTGTTATTAATGTGTTTGCTTCCCTTTGGGTCTCAATATCTCCAGTGGATCCACGGCTGCTGCTTTACTGGCTGGAGTTCCTCAGGTTTGTTTCATCGTTGGGTTTCTGCAACTTATGGCTATCTCTGAAGCCTGTCTGAAATTACAGAAGCTGCAAACGTGAAAGCAATTTATTGTCTATAAAACTTGGTATATTTAGGAAGAATCTTGATTCCTTTTTCCCTTTATAAGGTTTCAGATCTGTGGAATCTTCATTTGACTATCATCTTATTTATAATTATGTAGCAATTCATTCTTGCTGGAGTGGAAATATGAGAAAGGTCAATTCAGAGAAGTTATTGTAACGCTTCTGATCTGCGGTTGACTGTCTTTAGGAATAAGATTTTCACCTAGCACATGAGATTGCATATTGTTTTTTAGCAAAACTCATATGTTGTTTAAATAGATTCGTTTGTCAGTTTAAAGTTTAAAGAACTTATGGTATAGAGAACTTAAATTATTGAATATTGGAATGAGACAGATCATAATGAAGCGAAATGAATAGTGAAGATTCATATAGCAACCTGAATTAGTTGGGGATGGAGGCGTAGTTGTTGTTTGTTGTTGTAATATATTGATTAAACTGCGAAAGGAAGCTTAGAAAGATTAAGATTGTCTAAGTTAAAATTTGGCACCATCATGTATATGCGCTCATTTAACCTATAATTGCATTAAAAGTTGGATGGATATTTTCATAGACTGTCAAGAAGATGTCAAGGAATGTTTCGATTGATGTGGTGAAATACGGGTGATGTTTGACGTTAAGATTTTAGTTCAGTAAAGGTAAAAGGTCAGAAATTGGTGCAAATTCTCCTACATGATGTCTGCTTTACATAATGACAGGTGATATGTCCATTTATGCTGGATCAATTTTACTGGGCAGAGAGGATGTATTGGCTCGGTGTTGCCCCTGAGCCATTGAAAAGAGAACACTTGGTGCCAGATAAAGATGAAGATTTCTACATCAAGGAAGCTGCAAACATGCTTGTGAGGGCCCTGGACTATTCTCAGTCTTCTGAAGTCAAATCCCGTGCTTTGCAGATTTCTAATAAATTGTCTAATGAGGTAAGATCAATTCTTGATGATGAATAAACACAAGGTCCTTCTATAATCCTACATCATAATGGCTTGCAATGCTGCTGATGCCTGTCAACACTTTCAATTAGATGTGATCTATTATATATTTGTATTTCTAACTTCATTTTGCATATGTATAAGTGATGTGAGTTGAAAGTAATGAATTCAGCTAAACTCGCTCTATATCTACCGCTGGTTGCTGCTATTACTAATACTGTTATAAAGCACATTATAGGCAGTGTCTTTCGCTTCAGTTTAATAGTGAGATTGATATCGTTTGGAAAATGTTCAGGATGGAGTGTCGGAAGCAGTTCATCTCATTAACGAAGAGCTAAGAAGTTGTCGATGATACATACTAGTACTATTTATAACTTGTTCTTTTGGATAGAGGATGATATTAATACTGGATTTTTTTCTTCCTTTGAAACAATTTAAAGGCATTTCATCTGGGTTCTCTTTTCTTTCAATTATTTGTAAACACCCCTTTGCTTGATAACTGAACTTCAGTATTATATTAATCTGCAATTTTTTTAGTTCCATGCTATTATTCTTGATTGGGTTAAAAGAGGATACTTGGACTTGTTACATATTTTTTAGTTGAATTCATGTTTTATAATCAAGGGGAAAAAAGAACGCCCACCGTGGGGCTCGAACCCACGACCACAAGGTTAAGAGCCTTGCGCTCTACCAACTGAGCTAGACGGGCTTTGTTGTGGGACCTATTGCAAGCAATGATTAAGATAGTATAACATAAAAATGAATAGTATCATACTAGAGCTTCAACATATGAATTCTCCTTTGTTTAAGAACTATGTGCTTGTTTCTAATTTAAATTTAGTCGAACTTTAATACAGATATCAAATATTATTAAGTAAAAAAACAAAAACGAAAAAGGATTGAAGAAATGATTTCCTTCTAGTTCTAAATTTATGTATTGAGGGTTTTCGCCAACCTAATTAGAGTCAAATTAATGTGGAGGAAAAATGGAGTAAGAAGGACAAGTTTATCTAAAATCAAATGTTGGGTTGGTGGGCTCAAATGAAGTGTGAAAAAGTAGTTCACATTTTGAAAAGGTCAAAAAGTTTAGATTTAACTGACACAGTAGTGGTTCATAGGTCACTTGAATTCAATTCATCTCTTGAACCAGTAGTTTTTTCTTTTCTTTTTTCGATTCGGTGTCCCGTCTTCACTTTAAAGTCACAAAGGGAACTTTGTATCTAGAGAGATTTGAACTCAAGACTTCTGATTAAGGATGAAAAATTATTTATCACGCCATCACAATCGTTATTGGTAAATCAATAATTTCCTCTTTTTTTCTCTTGCCATGTGTCGTTCGGTATTCTTTTGAGATTCAATCAAACCGTTCTAGCAGGAGCTTTCACTTTGAAGCAAAACATTCTTCACCAAAGATAATTTTATTTTCATAGCTCGAATTCAAAATATCTTATTAAAGTTAGAGATAATTTATACTTATCCTCACAATATCTAGTTAAGCATTTAAAAATATGATAAAATCACTCATAAGTGATCTAGCAAATAAAGTAAGAGCAAAATAATGGTAACTTGTCATTTCTTTTTCTAAATTTCCCCTCCTACTCCCACTTTCTCTAGTAGCCAAATCCACTGAGACATAAAAAGTACATAAAATTAAAATAATCCTGCAAATCTGCAATTTTTTTTGACCTTTTACTAATTTTTAACTATTTAATTGCCCCTCTTTCTTGACAAAATAATGTTGGGTTGGTAGTCAGCATTGAAAATTGAATGCCTTATTTTCAATGATATACGTACAATACGTAGATTGTCTCTCCACTAATTCATCTCTTGCTTTCTTATTGGCGGAATGGTCTGGAAGGCCGTTGTACTTGACTCTGTTTGTATTTTGGACCCTTATACTTACGACTTTGTCAACTGGACCCTTGAACTCGATGAAACACAACATATTAAACACCTTTGACGTTGACTGAACACATGTGACATTAATATTGCTGACTTGGAACGATGCGTAATTCCACGCGTTTTAAAGCAAGTATGTATAAAATTAATATGAAAAAAACATTAAAATTTTAAAAAAATAAATGAAAACAACAAAAAAAAAAGGGGAAGTCATCTTCTTCAAAGCAACCCATCGCTGCTCCCCCACCCAACCCCCGCCCCAATAAAATTTCTTATACCTATTCCACTTCTTTCCTTCTTTCTTTGGATTCACCCATCATTTCCCTCGTTCTTCTTCTTAACACCCCCACATACTGTCCCACTCCTAAATATTTTCTCAAAGTTCATTCTTTTTGCTGCAAATCAATTTCCCTCCTAGTTCTTTTCGTTTTGCCATGTTTGGTTTTTCAAAATCTCGATTTCGTGCGTATTTTTTGGTGATAATGGGTATTGAAAAATGAAAAACTTCATTGATAAGCTTGATGAAGCTTCAAAAATAACAAATGGGTTTTGTGAATTTATGAAATAAATTTAAAATTGTATAAAGATTTGTTGGGTTTGTGTTTGTGAACCAATAATGTAAAATTCAAGTCAAATTGGTAAGAATTCTATCCATTTAACATGAATTTGTGCTCAATTTGAGAGCAAAAATGGAGAAAATAATAAAAGTTACAGGATATTTTCTTTTTTATTTTTTTCGAGATAAATAACTCAATTAAATAGCCAGCATAGTCAAAATAGTAATTGTGATCAAAACTATTGCTCAAAATAGTTGTGTAGCTCATATGTCCTCTGATATTTTCCAAAGTAAGCTTAGAAATTTCTAAAACAAGTAGCCCCTACAAGAGCTACGTAAGCAAATGAAATAATGCATATTAAGTGTTGGTAGCCCTGGTGTAGATCTGCTGGCTTGGAAGATGGAGGTGGAGCCTGTGCCTTCTTTGGAGCCATTGATCGGAGAACGATGAACGGAGGAGAGCGGCGGAGTTAGAGGCAGAAATGTGATAGGGGATATGGCTTTTATTTTTATTTTATTTGTCTAATCTTTAATTTCTTATGTGTCATTAAAAATGACGTGGAATCCTACGTGTAAATAAGTGTATCACACGCGCACACATAGGATGAGGAAAGGGTTTAAAATACTGTCTTTCAACGAGTTTAAGGGTTTAGTTGACAAAATTGTAAGTATAAGGATTCAACTTACAAACAGAGCCAAGTATAAGGGCTTACCAGGTCATTCCGTCTTTCTTATTTTTCTAACTTATAAAACTTTTGTGTATATAAAATTTACATATTTAAAAATTAAACGAAATGGAGTATAAGTCAAATGGAACTAACACCTTTGCAAAAATGGGGACGGATCGAAGGAGTTATCAATTAATGTTTTATTATAAGAAAGATACTTAATATTGATCTGATTATATAAATATATATTATAACAACGGTACATCAAAAACCCATTAGGACGATCATCGATTATGCGAGTTCGGACAAACCTAACATGTAAATATTACATTAGAACTCAATTATTATCACTATAAAATTTAAAACTCATAAAAAAAAATTGAAATTCAAACTTCATCTTTGCACCGACATGCTTTTATCTTTTTTTTTATCGGGAGTGGAATATTGTGGACCTACACTACATACTGCTTGACCCAAAACAGTAAATTAAAGAATTCAAGGACCACCCCACCATCATATTTTTCTCTATAAAATGGGAGTTATACTTGCACAACTAATATATCACACTACTCATTAATAATTATATATATAGAGTTGTTTTAATTAATTAATTTAGTCAGGGAAGAAGCAGTGCAATGGAAATGAACATGAAAATGATGTTTGTGTTATGTATTGTGGTGCTCATTCAAACTGAGATGGCTCATGCTGTTGAGTACAAAGTTGGTGATTCTGGTGGCTGGACTTTTAACACTGTTGGTTGGCCTAAGGGCAAACGCTTTAGGGCTGGTGATACTCTTAGTAAGTATGATTTTTCGATATCGTCTCACTTCATGAGTTAACTTTTCTATGGATCCCTTACTCGTGGGCATATGTACTGAAAAAATTACTCTCTCCGTTTCAAAAAGAATGACCTCCTTTTCTTTTTAATTTGTTTAAAAAAGAATGACTTATTTCTTTTTTTGGTAACATTTTAATTTCAGTTTTTCACGTGGCATGTTTAGGACCACAAGATTAAATGACAGTTTTGTACAATTGACATAACTTTAATTTAGGACCACAAGATTCAAAAGTCTTCTTTATTTTTTTAAACTCCGTGTCAAATCAAACTAGACAATTCTTTGTGAAACGGAAGGAGTACTAAATAAGCACAAATACTATATTTGAGTTCCATAAATATATCAATTGGATCATATAAAATAGTACAATAACAAATTCAAATTTATTTAAGTAGAATATGTTCCTAATTATTTTGTTCACGCTTCAAATATTGGGGCTAAGCATTAAAATGTTAAATGTTCCACAAAAATTTAATACTCCCTCCCCCCTCCCCCACCAAAATAAATGCTTTGTTTTCTTTTTTAAGGTCCCATAATGTTGACTGGTTTTTAATTTTGTTATCCTAAAACTTTTCAAAGAACTACCAAATTTTTTGTTTCATGGGACCCTGTTTTACTATTTTTTAGTGTAATTTTAACCCTCTTGACTCTTGAGGGTAACTCAAAGAGAACTAGAGAAGTATTTCATTTATCCATTTTTACTTGTTCATTATATTAAAAATAGTTATTTTTCTGTTTCAATTTATGTGGCTTACTTCTCTTTTTAGTCAGTACCAAAAAAAATGACATATTTCTATATTAAGTAACAACTTAACTATAAAATATTTATTTTACCCTTAATGAAATGATTTACAGCCATACAAATTTCTATCATTCATTTTGAACCATAAGTTTTAAAAAAATTTCTTTTCTTTTTAAATTTCGTGTCAAGTCAAACTATCTCACATAAAATGAGACGGAGGGAATATTTAATAATATTTGTCTAGTTTAAAAAATCAAGAAATTTGTACTTATTTCATTCTTGATATTAAATATTATTTAACATTTACTAAAACATTAAATTTAATATGTTAAAAAAAAAATATAATAATATTGGCTATTGCTCTTGTTATTTATTGTTTCTGACTGTTGTTGGATGGAGGAATAATATTTTTTTTCTTTTGCACCATCAAATTAAAATGAGTTACCGACAATATATAAATTTAATTTAAAGATATTATCCCTCTGTCTCTAATTACTTATTCACTTTTGAATTGACACATCTGTTAAGATAACAATTATTGATATAGTGAGTTTACCATTTTAATCCAATTAATTATGAAGTAGATGAATTAAAAATTTAAGATTTTCAAGAAGTACTATCCTTTTCAAATTAATTAATTGATGGTATAATAGAAAAAAAAAATTGTCCTTTCTTAATTTGTCAAATGGACAAGTAATTAAGAACAACTAAAAAAATGAACAAATAATTAGGGACAGATAGTTGTTCTACTACAACTTTTAAACCTAAAAAATTCACTTTCACACTTGTGTTATAATGACAATGATTCTTAATGTTATATTGACGTTAATGATAATTACACCTACCAATATGTGGTCCATTGCGAGACATGTTTTATGATTACATGTAACGCATTTATGTTCCAACCAATTCTGATTTTGTACAATATTTGTTTGTCACCCACAATTATTTCACTGCAAAAATAGTACTACTATAGTATATTATCTCCTTTTAAAAAAATTATAAAAAATTCTGAATACGCTACTGCAGCATTCAACTACCCTAATGGTGCGCACAATGTGGTGGTGGTGAATAAAGCTGGTTATAACACATGCAGCACACCAAGAGGTGCAAAAGTGTACAGCAAAGGGGGTGACAAAGTAAAGCTAGTAAAGGGACAGAACTATTTCATCTGCAATTATGCTGGTCATTGTGAGTCTGGAATGAAGATTTCTGTCTTTGCTATGTGAAACTACCAAATCAATTATCCTATAAACTTTCTATCATGTGTCACCAATGTTGGTGTACTAGTACTACTACCATATAATATGACAAATAATGGATTAATATGAACTTTTTGTTACTTCTATATTGGATTTTATGTCTATGAATACGTAGATAAAGTTATTTGATATTTGGACTGACGGAAGGTAATAGGTACTTCGACATATTTGTACTGGCGGAAGGTAATAGGTACTTTGACATTTACCTCACTAGTGGAGCTACTATTAAGAAAATATTCGAAAAAACTACCGAAAACTTTAAGTTAAGCGATGAACTGATGATAAATGATAATTATAATATTTTGGCCAAATGCCTCAAATAGTTCAACATTAATTCCACATTATATATACATATATCTATCAAAAGAAAAACTACTTAATTAGGCAAACATTCTTTATCGTATTTCTAATTCTTCGGTTCTTTCTTCCTATAGTTTAAAATAATTACATATTGTCTTACTAATTAATAATTCCGTATCAAAGTTCAAGTCAAATAAACTTAATATATGCCCAGATACATGTGAATTCACACCTAATTTTGACCTCATGTATCCAAGATACATGTATATGAACGTGTATTGATGCGTCAAATACATGTATCCGAAGTCTAATGAGATTTTAAAATAAAAATAAAAATAAAAAACATTTTCCAGCTGAATTGTGCAAAGGGAGAGCTGTAATTTGTGATCTTCAAGCCCATTGAGGAATACAGAAACGGGCCTAAAGAATGACTAGAAAATGGCCCATTGGTCCTAAAAGAAGGAAAGTCGAGAATATGGTAGTAATTGGGATACAGCAATTAACTGGAAATATTTTTTGAAATTGACATAAAATAGCCGTCACCTAAAAAAAAATAGCCGTTATAGCCGAATATAAATACTTTTTGTCAAGATTTAACTTCATGTAAACAATTTAGTGAATTCCAATCTATAAATCGTCCATACCTAGAAATTAGAACGATAAAAAGATAAGGGNTTTTTTTTTTAAAAAAAAACATTTTCCAGCTGAATTGTGCAAAGGGAGATCTGTAATTTTGTGATCTTCAAGCCCATTGAGGAATACAGAAATGGGCCTAAAGAATAACTAGAAAATGGCCCATTGGTCCTAAAAGAAGGAAAGTCGAGAATAAGGTAGTAATTGGGATACAGCAATTAACTGGAAATATTTTTTGAAATTGACATAAAATAGCCGTCACCTAAAAAAAAATAGCCGTTATAGCCGAATATAAATACTTTTTGTCAAGATTTAACTTCATGTAAACAATTTAGTGAATTCCAATCTATTAATCGTCCATACCTAGAAATTAGAACGATAAAGAGATAAGGGGAAAAAACGCTTATACCACAAAAAAGTAAAATATTTTATTATTTTCATACTCTATTTTTATTTTAAAATAGCATATATCTATTTTTATTCGCGCGTTGATATCATGTTGACATCAGCGCCCACATTTTCCCTCTATGATACTATGATACCATCAAAGTATAATATACAGTGATGGTATCAATGAGTAACTGAGAAGTGTTCTCAATGAGTAAATAATTACACAATTGGATCTATTTTATGTAGTTTTTCCAAAAGATAATTTTAGTCTTCTACACAATAAAAGTCAAAATTTTCAATTTTCACTAAACAATATACTTTTTCAGTTTCTTGTAACATTTTTTCCTTTTTAGTCCTTCGAAAAAATAATGATATTATTCATATTTGGTAAATAATTTAATTTTAAACTTTTCATCTACTCTTAATGAGATGAAAATCTTTAAATTCTATTTGACCATAAATTTCAAAGGTCTTTTATTTATTCTTAATAAAAATTTGTATTCAGTCAAATAACTTTACAGGAGTTAAATTTCATAAAATTAACATCAAATGACCAACACTAATATCATCAAAATCTAGAAAAAAATATACATTAGCATTAATTAAGTAGTCTAGCTAGTACCACTATAAAAGGTTGTAACTAAAAGCATTCATCTAAGTTCAAGTCTATACAATTAACACCTTATAAAATTCCAAAAACCTTTAAATTAGACAAATTTTCATTTAGAGAAGCAGAAAAAATGGCATGGAAATTAGAAGGATGTGCTATTTTTTTGGTAATATTCATGTTGTTTGCCATCCAAATAAGTAATGCATCAACAACTTATAATGTTGGAGATAGTAATGGTTGGACATTTGGTGTTAGCAATTGGCCTAATGGCAAGACTTTCAAAGTTGATGATGTGCTTGGTATGAAATTACTAGTATATCATTATTATGCCCTTTATTCGTTTTTTTTGTTTAAATGCATATCAAAACACAATTTTAAAAGAATTTATTTAGTATTTAATACTTTGCGACTTTCATAACTTTATTTTATTTTGCAGTATTCAATTATCCTAGAGAAATTCACAATGTGGTTATAGTGAACAAGGTGGATTACAATAATTGTAACCCTTTAGGAAAAATGTTTAATTCAGGGAAAGATGTGATAACTCTTAAAAAGGGCACAACCTATTTTATTTGTGGTGTTCCTGGTCATTGTGATGGTGCCCAAAAAATTGCAATTACTGCTAATTGATTAAATAAATATTGTTTTCTTTCTATCGTTTTTGATTTGTTTGTCTCTCTTTCTTTTTTTAAATCATCTGAGAAGAGGAAAAAAAATGTAAGAAGTAACAAATGATTTAATCATAATTTTGAACTTTTAATTAACATGAAGTAGTATTTTAGTAGCTAGTGATGACTAATTTGGTTATTGTAATACTTAAAGTTTTGATAAATTTTAGTTAAACTCTAATGATAAATGAGTGGAATCGCGTATTGGGGAGAAAAAATAAAAAGTTTATATTATCAAAATACGAATATTTATCCAAGCATTCATTTTTAAAATCATTTATTCATACCACTAAATCAGCGGTATGCCTCCTTAAAAGTAGGCAATATAAAAATGAAAAACATGAAAATTAAATATATAATTAATTCTTTATGTATTAAAACTTGTTATAGAATTAAATACGTTGATATGTTATAGCTGATAATTAACTAACCCTATACATAATGTTTTTAAAATTAATTTTACCTATTTACTAGTATATTTTTTCCCTAAATAGGATACTCCGCGAAATCTAAATTACGTGAAGTCTTCACTTTCAATGCTGCACTCGTGTCAGATTCTCCAAAATATACTATTTGGAGAATCCGACACACACCCGTTAAGGCCAAATTACTTCTCTCTAATTTGCATTCTTCAATCCCAGAGAAGAATACAGAACTGGGCCAAGCAAATAACTAAGAAATACCCATTGGGCCTAGAAAAGGGAAATCAAGAATTGGGCCTTAACCTCACCTCCTTCATTGAAGTCTAATGGGCTCCGGCATTCTTTTGTTCAATTTTCTGTTCGATTTTGTACCCTAACTATAATACTGAGAAATTGAGAAAATAAACGAATTGAAATTTGAATTACTTTCTTAATTTTTCGTCTTCAAAATTTGAGGCTAGAGAGGATTTCACAAGAATCTAAAGATTCAAATTTGTTGATTTTGTTACTCAAGGGCTAAGCCAGTGTTCAAAACACTTTTTTATTATGTTATTAATAGTTTGGAAATAAATTTATGTTATTCAAAGGTTAAAAACAAATAGTTTTAATTATCTAATATTTAAATATAGAGGTAACATTTCAATATTCAAAGACGTATTCAGATTCGAACATCTTACCGATTTGAATTAAGTAAATTATAAAAAAAGACGCTTATCATTTTATGTTTCAAGAAATGCATTACTTAATCTCTTGTAAAAAATAAAAACAATAAGATTTATAGGATATTGAAAATTCCACTCACATGTTCATTAGTAAAATTTATTTTTACCCAAAATAATAATGCTTAGTTTTTTTCATTCAAGTAGGCAAGTAAACACATCTATATGGACGAAAGAAATAAAACATTATATTATATAATTATTAGTACTCCAAAATTACAATTATTGACTAGAATGAAAATAAGACTATTGAATTGGAGTAAATTAATTGGCTGTAACAGCTGCCTTGACACCATTAGCACAGTGTGGTCCGATAGTACAAATGAAATATGATGTTCCTTGTGTGAGAGTTATTTTATCATCTCCGGAAGCAAAAACTTGTCCTCCAGCACCATTACACGAGTCAAACCCTGCTTGATCCACCTTCACCACATTGTGCGCTCCGCCTGGGTACTTAAACTCTGTATTTTTGTTAACATGAAAAAAGTACATACACATTAGTCGCAGTTTTTCATCATTATTTGAATAGTAAATTTATCAATAAATCCTTACCGATAACATCGCCAGTCTTGAAATTCTTGCCATTAGGCCAACCATTCAACTTGAAACCCCATCCATTAGCATCACCAGCAAGAAATGTATCTGCTTTTGAAATGCTGGTTTGAAGCAAGATGCAAAGCATCATAGCAAAGGCAACAATTGTGACTTTGTTTACTCCAGACATTTTGAGAATGAATATATTTTATTAACTAGATAGATGCAAAAAGGGGTTAGAATAAAGGCTCTTAGTGTTGTTGTGCCAATTGAGTAAGAATGTAGGCCTTTATATAGGGAACTTTACACATACAAAATCGTAATATTGGAACCTTTTATAGTAACAAAGTTAAAAAATGTCCATTTTTGTAGTGACTTACTAACATTTAACAAAATGAAAAAAAAAAAAAAACGAGGAAAAAATTGAGTGAGTTACCAAAGATGCAAAAATGAGATAGATATCATTTGAATAGTATTTTTTTAGGAAAAAAGATAAATGCAATTCTTTGACTATTGAAGTAAGGAAGAATTCACATTAAGGGAAATATATAATTAACATTCCTAATATGTATAGTCCATTATGGTTCGTTACATTTTACAACTTCAGCTTCTATCAATAACCAATTAGTCCCCCTTTTTGTCCCAAGAAGTTGTTGACGTTTATTTGGTTACTATATTTTGAGATTTCATATCATGTGGACAATTTCTTGTTTATTTAGTCGGTTATTATGTTCTGAAAGTTGAATATCATGATTCAATTACTTATTAGTATCATTAATTTTGAAGTCGAACATTTAGGTCTCATTGGTTCAAAATCATATTTTTTTAACTGAGTGTTAGTCTGAAAACTCACAAACATCTTGACTATTGAGGATATAATTATACCTCAACTTTGAGACGATTTGATGAGATTTTGAATTGAATTTCATATTGAACTTCGAGATTGAAGAACATAAGTAGTATAACCTCATAAAAGTCATTTGATAAACATAAGTACAGTACTCATGTATATGTCATATGTATGTCACTTATTTATCATATATCAAATATAATATTGATGCACATGATATACATAGAATATATACTAAATAAGTGATATACGTAGAATATATACTAAATAAGTGATATACGTAGAATATATACTAAATAGATGATATACATAGTTGCCGTCTTCACAAAATATGACTTCAATATTTTTTTTATATCAAAACTAATTTGAAACAGTTCTAAATGCACCCAAACTTTATAATCAACTCCTCCTAAATGTTTCTAATAATATCGAGTAATACTCAATTATGATACCATTGGGTTTTGGCTGCACCGAGTGCATTTAAAAATGAAAATGAAAATTATTATTAATTAAGTTACGTGATTGTTTGAAAGAATCTATGAAAAATACTAACAAGGACTGTGGTGGAGTAGTATATAATTTTTTTATTTTTAATCAGAGGTCTCGGATTTGAGTCTCCTTGGATACATGACTATCTTTGTTAGGGAGCACTTTACCCTTAATGTATATGTATGTATCTGGAGTGATTCACATCATCGCATGTATCTGAGATATCAAATACATGGGAGAGTGGCGAGCGAGACGTGAGAGGAGCGAGGGAGGTGAGTTAGATTTGCTATGTATCTCAGATACATGCGAATCCACTTGAATACTGTGTATCTAAAACAAATTACACCTAAATTTGACCCCCTGTATCCGAAATACATATATCTGGACGTATCTAGAGGCATCAGAATCTGGTAAGATACGTAATATTGCAAATTGAAGTGGTAATTAGCTTCTAAACTAATGGGATTTAGGTAAGTCCCCTTTTCAAATTGGGTCCTCAAAATTATGTTCATGCTGTATTTCTCCACTTTGTAATTTTAATTTTAAGAGTGTCAATTTAAAATTTAAGTTCACGTTAATTAAATAATTATAACGATGATTAAATGATAATTTTATTTGTTAAAATATCAAACATTTACTGATTTAACATAAGTACCGAATAACATTAACTTCATTAAATTGATTTTTGAAAAAGAAAAAAGAAGAAAGATTTAGAACCTTATTTTATGAATTTGAATGTGATATATGCTGGAAAAATTCTTTATCAAAAATGACAAAAAAATATTATGTGTCACGTATATTGATCACATCTTATTCTTTTTTTTTCCTGTCAAAATACTTATGAGTAATTAATTATAAATTCTTTGGAACATCGTCAATATTTCTTTCATTTCTTTATGTAATTTTTCTTTCATTAATATAATCTTATTCTTTTCTTCTTTTTTGAAAATTATATCAATCTTTTTTCCTTTATTCTTGATAGTTCTATGTACCAAAAAATTTAATGTTAAGATCCACAAAATGTATGAAGTAGACATGAATAAGATTTCTTGAGACATAATTTTTATTAAAATTGTTTGTTTGTTTATAGATGTCCTTTGTTTGTGAAGTACTTGTCATTTTATTTTACTAAGTAATTATAAGAGTAAAAAAAAGACACCTTGATGCATAAAACATTTGCATTAGCAAAATTTAGAAAAAAATCGCACCTTAAGAGATGTAAAGCTTGTACAACTCTTAACCTAGAAGGAATTTAATTTGGTCATACTTTTCAAGAAAATTTGTAAATCTTGAAGTCTAATTTTTAACCAATTGTATATCTTCAAGTTATATACATATGTGAATTGTATACTCCAAAGATATACAATATACAATACAAGTGTTGTGTAATTTTTTTAGTGTAACTCAAATGATCATATATTAAAGAAAAGAATCACATTCATCCATCAATGTTGGGCCTAGAAAAAGGAAAGTCAAGAACTGGGCCTTAACCTCACTTCATTGCAGCCTAATGGGCTCCAACATTCTAATCAATATCATTTGTTCGATTTTGTACCCTAACTCTAATACTGAGAAATTGAGAAAATAAACTAATTGAAATTTGAATTAATTTCTAAATTTTTCGTCTTTGAAATTTGAGGATAGAGAGGATTTTACAATAATCTAAATATTCAAATTTCTTGATTTTGTTACTCAAGGGCTAAGCCAGTGTTCAAAACAGTTTTTTATTATGTTATTAATAATTTGAAAATAAATCTATGTTATTCAAATGTTAAAGACAAATAGTTTTAATTATCTAATATTTAAATATAGAGATAACATTTTAATATTTAAAGGCGTATGCATATTCAAACATCTTTACAAACTTGAACTAAGGAAATTATAAAAAAAATGACACTTATTATTCTATCTTTCGAGACATACATTACTTAATCTCTTGTAAAAAAATAAAAACAATAAGAGTTATAGGATATTCACACGTTCATTAGTAAAAAATATTTTTACTCGAAATAATAATGCTTAGTTTTCTCATTCAGGTAGACAAGTAAATACATCTATATGGACGAAAGAAATAAAACATTATATTATATAATTATTAGTACTCCAAAGTTGCAACACTTGACTAGAATGAAAATAAGACTATAGAATTGGAGTAAATTAATTGGCTGTAACAGCGGCCTTGATACCATTAGCACAATGTGGTCCGATGGTACAAATGAAATATGATGTTCCTTGTGTGAGAGTTATTTTATCGTCTCCGGAAGTGAAAGCTTGTCCCCCAGCACCATTACAAGAGTCAAACCCTGCTTGGTCCACCTTCACCACGTTGTGCGCTCCGGCTGGGTACTTAAACTCTGTATTTTTGTTAACATGAAAAAAGTACATACACATTAGTCGCAGTTTTTCATCATTATTTGAATAGTAAATTTATCAATAAATTCTTACCGATAACATCGCCAGTCTTGAAAGTTTTGCCATTAGGCCAACCATTCAACTTGAAACCCCATCCATTAGCATCACCAGCAAGAAATGTATCTGCTTTTGAAATGTTGGTTTGAAGCAAGATGCAAAGCATCACAGCAAAGGCAACAATTGTGACTTTGTTTACTCCAGACATTTTGAGAATGAATAAATTTTATTAACTAGATAGATGCAAAAAGGGGTTAGTATAAAGGCTCTTAGTGTTGTTGTGCCAATTGAGTAAGAATGTAGGCCTTTATATAGGGAAATTCACATACAAAATCATAATATTGGAACCTTTTATAGTAACAAAGTTAAAAAATGTCCATTTTTGTAATGAATTACTAACATTTTACAATATGAAAAAAGGGAAAAAATTGAGTGAGTTACCAAAGATGCAAAAATGAGATAGATATCATTTGAATAGTTTTTTTTAAGAAAAAAAGATAAATGCAATTCTTTGACTATTGAAGTGAGGAAGAATTCACATTAGGGGAAATATATAATTAAAATTCCTAATATGTATAGTCCATTTCGGTTCGTTACATTTACAACTTCAATTTCTATCAATAACCAATTAGTCCCCCTTTTTGTTGACGTTTATTTGGTTACTATATTTTGAGATTTCATATCATGTGGACAATTTATTGTTTGTTTAGTTGGTTTTTATATTTTGAAAGTTGAAACATGAATCAATCACTCATTAGTATCATTAATTTTGAATTTGAACTGTTAGGTCTCATTGGTTCAAAATTATATTTTTTTTATCTGAAAACATACGAACATCTTAAGTATATAATTGTATGTCAACTTTGAGACGATTTGGTGAGATTTTGAATTGAATTTCATATTGAATTTCGAGATTGAAGATCATAAGAAGTATAACCTCATGTGTATGTCATTTATTTATCATATGTCAAATATAACATTGATGCACATGATATACATAGAATATATACCAAATATATAGATGATATACATAGCTGCCGTCTTCGCAAAATATGACTTCAATATTATTTTTTTATATCAAAACTAGTTTGAAACAGTTCTAAATGCACCCAAACTTTATAATCAACTCCTCCTAAATGTTTCTAATAATATCGAGTAATACTCAATTATGATACCATTGTGTTTTGGCTGCATCGAGTGCATTTAAATATGAAAATGAATATTATTATTAATTAAGTTACGTAATTGATTGAAAGTATCTATAAAAAAAAATTTAATAATGGTTGTGGCGGAATCATAAGTACTTCTTCATTTTTAATCAAAGATTCTAGTTTGAGTCTCCTTGGGTACATAGTCACCTTTATTAGGGAGCATTTAACTTCCCAATATGGGACTTCCCAACCCATATTTGAATTTAATTCGGCTCCAATATAACAACCGAACCAATTGGAAAATAATTATCTAAATGATTTGTCAAGTTTAATACTTTAATTGTTCAAGAGAATTGTTTGAATCCTTTTTTCATACTTACTCTTCGTTTAAAAAGGTTCTTAACTACTTACATTTTCTAATAGAATAGTTCGAGAATAATCAAAAGAGTAATAGTCAAAATAGTCTTTAATTTATGTCCTTAAATATTATTTTTTTAAGGGTGTGCCAAATCCCAATAATTCAATTAATATGAACTAGAGGGAATCACACTAGACGCATGTATTTGTATGTATATGAAGTGACTCACATGTAATATCAAATTCATGGGAGAGTGGCGAGCGAGATGAGAAAGGGACAAGGGAGGCGAGGAGATCCCAAATACATGTCAATCCACTTGGATATAATGTATCTAGAACAAATTACACCTAAATTTGACCACATGTATCCGAGATATATGTATCTAGACGTATCTTGAAGCATCGAAATCTTATAAGATACGTAATATTGCAAACTAGAGTATATTTAAATAGTTAGCTCCTAAACTAGTGAGATTTATGTAAGTTCTCTTTTCAAATCGGGTCCCCAAAATTCAACTAATGTTGTGTTTCTCCATTTTATAATTTTAATTTTAAGAGTATCAATTTAAAAATTGAGTTCACATTAATTAAATAATTATAATTATAATTATAATTATATGATGATTTTTTGATAATATATCAGACAGATTTAACATAAGTACCGAATAAAATTAACTTCATTAAATTGATTTTTGAAAAAATAAAATAAAATGATTTAGAACCTAATTTTGTGAATTTGAATGTGATATGTGCTGGACAAGTTCTTTATCAAAAATGACAAAAAATATTATGAGTCACGTATATTACTCACATCTTCTTCTTTTTATTTTATTTTTCTGTCAAAATACTTATGAGTTATTAAATTATAAATTCTTTGGAACACCATCAATATTTCTCTCATTTCTCTATGTAATTTCCCCTTCAGTAATATAATCATATTCTTTTCTTCTTTTTTTTGAAAATTATATTAATCTTTTTTCTTTTATTCTTGATAGTTCTATGTACCCAAAAAAATTAATGTTAAGATCCACAAAATGTATGAAGTGGACATGAATAAGATTTCTCGAGACTTAATTTTTATTAAAGTCGTAAGTTTGTTTATAAATGTCCTTTGTTTGTGAAGTACTTGTCATTTTATTTTACTAAGTCATTATAAGAGTAAAAAAAAAAAAAAGACACCTTGATACATAAAATATTTGCATTAGCAAAATTTAGAAAAGAATCACACCTCAAGAGATGTAAAGCTTATACAACTCTTAACCTAGAAGTAATTTAATTTGGTCATACTTTTCAAGAAAATTTGTAAATCTTGAAGCCTAATTTTTAACCAGTTGTATATCTTCAAGTTATATACACATGTGAATTGTATACTTTAAAGATATACAATATACAAGTGTTGTGTAATTTTTTCGAGTGAATTCATTCATCAATGTTGCGACAAAAGAAGAACAAAGTGACAATAATTATGATAATTTTCTTTTCACTTAAAGTACTCCACAAGCAAAACTCATGTTTACATATCATGAAATAAAATATTTTATATCATCGATACTCGAAATCATAATTATAAATGTGAAACAAAATCATTACGTTTCGATACATATAATTTGAAACAAATTAATTAGCAGTAATAGCAGCCTTGACACCTTCAGAACAATGTGGTCCGATAGTACAAATAAAATATGATGTCCCCTTTTCAAGTGGTATTTTGTCATCTCCTGAATTGTAAACTTGTCCTCCACTAGTTTTGCAAGAGTCATATTCTCCCTTGCTCACTTTTACCACATTGTGCATATCAACTTTATATTTAAATTCTGTAAAAAAAAACACGTATAAATATGGTCAAGAAATAAAATTAAATAGTGAAAATGACGTGAATAGATGATTTTTTTAACCAAGATTTTATTAATGAATTCTTACCAATAACATCACCAGTGTTGAAAGTTTTGCCGTTAGGCCAACCATTCATATTAAAACCCCAACCTTTATCATCACCAGCAGGAAATGTAGCTGCATTTGAGATGTTGGATTGAAGTAAAATGCACAACATCATAACAAGGACAATAATTGTGGCTTTGTTTACTCCAAACATGTTGAAAATAGATATATTAATTAGATATATGCAAAAAGGATTAGAATGAAGGATGCTCTTAATATTGGTGTGTTAATTGAGTAAGAATATAGGCCATTATATAGGTAATTTTCTCACACATTTAAACTCAATATTTATTGAATTTGAAATATTTTATGTATTGGTATTGATGTTACTTTTATCGGTAATTAATTATAATTTCCTCATATTATAATGTGTGGAGACTTTAGTGTAACAAACTTAAAAGGTCTTTATTTCTATGTTGACTCGATAAAATGTTATTAAAGCAAAAAGGGGAAATTCAATAGAGCTTCTAGAAATGCAAAGTGAATAGTATTGTTGTGGGTGAAAAAATAATAATAATATTGTTGTGGAATATATTATAAAAAGAAAAAATTGATATGTTTTTCACAGAGCAAAGTGAGAAGAATAATTTGCTAAGTATTATTTTAAAGTAAATGTAAATTCTTAACTAATATATTGAAATTTTATACATTTTCAACTGGCCTTTTAGAGTTATTCATTATTGTGTAGACTATTAAATTTTAGTGTAAAGTACAAAAATCTCATAAATTTTGGGGGCCAGTTACATTCTATTTCGAAAGTTTTTCCAATTACAAAAATTTCGGACTTATCATTGCTCTCGGATGATTTCTTAGTTGTCCGATACATTGTAAATGATACACTACTTAATGGGAAGGATGTAGCCTAGAGATGTATTTGAGATGAGATTTTTGTTATTTTTTAAAATGGTGAAAATTTTAGAGATTATGATATTTTAAGTTATGTATTTATGTAATTTTTCTTAAATTCGATAACCTACTGAAATCTCACTAGCTTATGAGTTAATTACTAAGATATTGTCATATTACGGATCTTCTCCGATTTTTGTACGTCCAGATACATCAAGATACACATATTTGAGATACATGTGAATCACACTATATACTGTATCTGGTGTCGTTCGCATGCATCTTAGATACATAAACAAATCTCGTTTACTGCCCTCATATATTGTAGAAATCTCACATCTAAGATTAGAGAAATCAAGGATTGTATTAATGAAAATAATTTGAGTTACAAGCTCCTTATATAGGAGAAGAGTCATATTATAGTTATACTAGAAATCCTACTACAACACAATTATTTACATGAGTAGTATTGTATTATAACTCTAATACCTTATCCTAGTCGACTCCTGCAATATACAGTAGCTTAGTCGTACATAACTTAGGATTTAGTAGTCTAGTCCTAGCATGACCCTAACTCTAACTCGTCAGCCTGCTTCGATGGACCTGTTCCTTCGGCATGTTCCATCAGTCTTCAAGCTTCCTTCAACATATATCACTCGGATATCTGGTATCCCATGCGAATAACATAAGATACATGTATATATTATGTATCTAATATGATTCACATGTATATGAGATACATAGATAAATCTCATTCGCCGCTCTAGCCACCCTGTCATCTCGCTCACCACTCTCATATATCGCTCATGTATATGACATCCTAGATACATGTGAATCACGTATCTAACTTGAACTATGGTATGAAATTATTTAATAGTGAAATAAAATGTAATCATTTCAAACTATAAGGAGAATTAGTAAATATGGTAGGAATATCTGTATAATTAGGTAGTTTTCTTTTATAAACCTTAATAAAAATTGAGTTGAGTTGAGTCTTGATTTGTTTGATAACCTATTATCGAATCCGTTTCGACCCAACCAATTTGATCCAAATAAATTTGAATTGAATTGAATCTTGACACATTTGTTATCTTGAATATTTGTGTAATTAGGTAGTTTCTTTTATAGAACTTAATAAAATTTGAGTTTGGTTGAGTCTTGACCTGTTTTATAACCCATTATCCACCTATCTCAACCCACCCCATGATCCAAACAAATTTGAATTAAATTGGATCTTGACCCTTTTACTGTCTTGATTAACTATGACTCACCAAAATCTAACCCAACCCGTCCAATTATCACCACTAGATCACTCCTTCATATGTTACAAATTTTCTTTTGCACAAACTTTTCTATTTAATAACTTTATATTCATAAAAAAAAACTTTTACAAGTGAAAAATAATTAAAAGGAAAATTTTCAAAACAATAATATTTTAGCATTTAATAGGACATCATAGCCACACTTTCAATATGTATTAAAAATATCAATATTTTAGTTTGTTATATTGTTGATTTATGTATTTTTTTTTCATTTATTTAATTTGAAAAAATGCAATTAATTAATAATAGAATGATGAAAATAAGGGAGAGAATATTTCAAATAAGATAAAATCATTGAAATTCCTCCTCAGTTACATTCCAAATAAAAATCGACATGCCTTCTCTCTCCCTTATTCCTCAAATTTTCAACATTGATTTTCGACACTCCATTGATAATATTCAATCTATGCCAAATTGAAGTCGATTGATTTGAGATTATTGCTGCTAGTGAAGAAGATTTTAGAATGAATGCAAAATAAAAATTAAATACAAAACTTGTTGGCATACAAAGTGAAATTGAAATAAAAAGTGAGATTGAAATACAAAGTGAGCACAAATAAATCTTGTTGGCATACATTTAGAATGAATACAAAAAAATAAATAAAAAAAATACAAAACTTGTTGGCATACAAAGTGAAATTGAAATACAAAGTGAGATTGAAATAAAAAGTGAGGTTGAAATTCAAAGTGAGCATAAAAAATATAAAACTTGTTGGCATACCTTTAGTCTTTAGAATGAATACAAAATTAAAAAGAAATACATAACTTGTTGACTTACAAAGTTAGATTGAAACACAAAGTGATATTGAAATACAAAATGAGAACAAAAAATACAAAACTTGTTGGCAATATAATTAGAATGAATGTAAAATAAAAAAGAAATACAAAATTGTTGGTATATAAAACGGGTTGTTATCTATCTCATTGAAATATCAAGTAATCTTACAGGGCTAATAGGCCCAATGTTCATTGGGTTTTCAATATTGGGCCCCCAAAACCCTGCTAACGCTGTGTTTCTCCACTTTATAAACCTCTCATCATCTCAAATCTCAAAACCCTAGCAGCAAGAACTCAGTAACAGCAGCCCGAAGAAGCATACCGCCATTTTCTTGTCCTTTAAGGTACAAACCCTAACCAATTCCTCTGCAGTATCATAAGTTCATCTATATATGAATTAGGCATTTTCTCCGTAGGAGTTTCAATATTGGTGAAAAAATTGCAGGAACAGGTAGTTCGTTTGAGTAGAAAATGTCGATCGGAGAAATTGCTAGTACCTACGCTTGTTTGATCCTTCACGACGATGACATCGCCATCACAGTTAGTTTCTTTGCCTGATAAGTTTTATCCGGATCTGTTTTTATCGTTTTGTGAAGTATTCATTTTGGTTTGTTTTGATTGTAATAGGCAGAGAAGATTTCTGCTCTTGTAAAAGCAGCAAATCTCACAGTCGAGCCTTACTGGCCTCTCTTGTTCGCCAAGCTTGCCGAGAAGAAAAACATCTCAGATCTCATCATGAACGTTGGTGCCGGCGGTGGTGGTGTCGCTGCCGTTGCTGCCCCCGTCGGTGGTGCCGCTGGTGGTGGTGCAGCAGCTGCCCCTGCTGCTGAAGAGAAGAAGGTAATGAACTATTTCATCTTTCTTTTTTTTCAGAATTCGTTTAACCACGAGTTGCATATTTATAATTGAGTGTTAATTTTTGTTTTATGTGTGTACAGGAGGAACCGAAGGAAGAAAGTGATGACGATATGGGATTCAGTTTGTTCGATTAGAAAGCTACCGTTAGTATGATCTGTTCTTTTGTTTCCAAAAAAATATTGGTTAAAGTTTTAGTTTTGATGTTTGAGATATTTGGAAAGTTTAAGAGTAACATTTAATCATCAGGAGGTTATGTACTCCTGTTATGCTAGTTTGAGCCATTTTTGTCAGTTTAATCAAATGTTTGTCCCTCTATTGTTAAAATTTAATTATCTGTTTTGTTATATTGTCACTGATCTTTTACTTAGCAAGTCTTTACAAACAATAGAATGCTCTTAGTAACCACGAAACATTCCATGCTATTTTAGAGTCCCTGTCTTGACAATTTTCGATGTAAGGCTATGCTACTGTAGTTTTGACTTTGAGACAGTTGGTGATGCAGCTTAACTGCCTGAATGGATCTTGATTTGGAAATGTCTTCCATATTTACATGATATGCATTTGAGCTGAGCTGTCTTCTATTCTTGATAAATTGTTCAGTAGATACCAGTTGCAAACGACGTAGGATAAGTTGTTTTAGGTTGTAGTCATTTGCAACTGGTGTTGATGAGATGTTTTCTATGGAGTTCTTTGGCGGCAATCTACTGGCAGTTTTAGAATGTTGAATAATTATCTGTCCTTAGATTAATGTAAGTTGGATGCTAGCCTTTTGATGTTCTCTTTGTCCTTATGCCTTCTACTCTACTGTCCTTCCTCTGTTCATTTTAGTATACATCAAAGTGGAGAAACTTGGTTTTATCTATTCCCAAGCAAATGGCCGATTTGAGCCAAGAACCAGCTTCAGCATGATGTAAAGAATCATGTATTCACTATTTGATTCTAAATTCTTTATGAAATGGTTTGCATTTGTTATTTTTCGTGAATGGCTTTTGAAGTGATGGTCCTATTGAAACAGATATGAAATTAGTGTAGTGGATTACATTTCTGTAGTCAAGTCTTCATTTTAAATACAAATGATATTATTATAAAGCCACGAACTGTGAATTTGAGTATGGAGTAGCCGTCTGTTGCAAGTGTAAGTCTTTTATGTGGTGAAGAATCCTTCAAGTCACTGTGTCCCATGCTTGTGATTTAAATGATATTTGTGAGTAACTGATGACCGTAGTATGTCCATTCGTTACCTCTTTCACTATACTTGCTACCTCATTTCTCCCCCTATTACCTAGAAATCTATGCGTGAATGTAAAACTCATACTATTATTGTCGATGGTTAAGTTGGTAATGGCTTCGTGCAACTATCTGAGTGTCCCGACTCCTGAGTTGTCATTTGAGTTAAACTAATAAACCTTCCAGAGAAGGTCACTTGAATACTTGAAAAAGGCACACACGCTTTGTAAGTCGAGATGGATTTGTATAACTTATAACATAAACGTTGCTTGCACCGTTCTTAGATTAATGGCACCTTCTTAGCCATGATCGCCTCTTCCCGTTTTCTACCAAATGCAAGACAAGGTCAAAATCATTCAACTTCTGAAGAGGTTTGTTAACAAAAAACAACAGAAGCCAACCAACACTGATGTAGCTAGACAGCAAAGGAGACGCCTTGGATAAATAACAAATCTGATGTATGTAGAAGGCACTACTAGATTTGGAAACATCAACTTGACATCGTAACAACATATTATCCCCATGGACTTCAAACTCGAAAGTGGATCAGTAACTATCAAATGTAGTAAACAGTTATTAGAATCTTAAATACAGACTTGCTTGAGATTTGGACAAGAAAAAAAAATGAAGGATATCCTCCTAGTTGACATTGATAGTGATTTTAGATTACAAACAACAAAAAATCCAGTATAATCCCACGGTAAGGTAGACCTTATCACAACCTTGTGATGACAGGGAAATTGTTTCTGAAGGACCCGACTCAAAGAAAACTTAGCTTGCCACTATCGCCAGACAACAATTTCTCAATGTCAGGAAAATAATAGGTTCTTCATCCAACTTCAAGTCCCCAGCCAGTTGCTAATTTCAATTCAAATAATATAATCAGTAAAACTAATCCAACAAGTTGGATTAACATCAATAACAAAAGGTACCTGGCTCTAATTGTTTGTAAATACTTATTACTGTGTAGAACCACATAAAGACAATAGTATCATCCAAAAACTGTTCAGTGCCACAGAATTGAAAACTCTGTGATCATCCAAAAGCTGTGTCTTTCTCAATGTTCTCATCATCAATATAATCGATCTTGGCTTTGGTTGATCCTTGGGTTCGTCCGTTACAAAAAAATCATCGATTCAATACCATTCCATATATAAGAAATCAGAAATAATCAAACTAGGACTCTTTATCCATATAAGAAATACAAGTAGTATTATTTCTGCAAAAAGGTTTGCTTTTCTTGAATTAGTACTGGAAATTTCATCCTAAGAACAACAAGTACAGACAACAACAGAATGGGGATTCATGACCATTGCACATATATATGAGCTTACACATCACATGCCAGTGCCACCATCAATTTTATAGACAATAATAGTGATAACACCGTAATATCCAATAGATACAGGTAAACAAATATACTCAGTGTAATTCACAAGTGAGGTCTAGAGAAGAACTAGAGTATTGTACGCAGATCTTACCCCTATATATCCATATGTTGGAGGTAGAGATGGAGGTTGTTTCCATACGCACACAAAGTAATCTGTGAGGTTTTCTGATAGAGAGAGCTGCAGAGCTAGTTTGGCACTTTGGCCCCCTCCTCAGTCCTCAGTAAGCTGGGAGGTGGACAGAATGCCAAAATGGCTCTACACTGATACTCCTAAGAAACTCTTTTAGTACACCATCTTCCAGCAGATGCAAATATATATATAAGTTCCTTATGAGAGAGTGCTTTGATTTCTCTCTCTCTCTCTATATATATATAGGCTATGACTCTACATAGTGTTTTTTCCTTCTTTAGGGGCGGATGCAGTGTATATATTATGTTAGCTTAGACACAAACTTTTTCAGATCTCACTGAATATGTTATTGTTGTTCTATGTTGAATTTCTACACATATAATTCAAATCTCGAACCCATGTCCTATATCTTACTTTGACTTTTTGAAAGTCTTTTATGTTGAAAAAAAATGAAAAGAAAAGGGGAAAGTGGGTGCATGAGCGTGCATGGTGGTTGTACGACTTAGTGGGAGGTAAAAGGGAAAGTTCATAAGTAAAAATAGTGTTGTTTTTTTCCTACTTCTTTACCTCATTCCCACCTTAAACTTGTAAGAAAGATTGAAAGAATGCTAGCTCTAATTTGCTTCAGTACTCTCTCTTGTACTTTATGGACAAAATATTACCCGTAAATCTTCTTTTTCTAAAGTGAAGCATACAATTCATGAAAAAATGATATTCCTTCGTCAATCAAAAAAAATAAATATACATTTCTATATTTAATAACAATTTAACTTTTAAAATATCTATTTTATATTTAGTGAAATAGTTTTTGAGTCACACAAATATTTATAACTTATTTTCGTATCGATCGAGGAATTATTCTTTTTGATTTATAGTGTCCATGGACCTGCATGATGATGATTCTGATAGCTGTAACTATATGATTTGGTTTTTTGACTTTTGCAAAAATAAAAAGGAGAGTGCAAAATAGAGCTAGCTGCCACTGTCTCCCATTTACTAGGTAATCACCATTGTCAACTCACATTAATTCAACCCTTTTTAATGTTTCAATCTCTCAAGAATCTTCTTCGTTGAAAAATTAACATAATTATATATAAAATATATATGCTGAATTAAATAATTTGTACATTTAAATTTTTTTGATAAATTTTTTGACTTCGATACTGGCTCAATCATCAGCTTTTTGCCCCATTAGCGAGAGAGAATTTTTTAAATGATAATTGGGGACAAAAAGACGGATGAAAAATAATTGTTTTTATATGTTATCACATGATGCCATTTTGGGTATTACTTTCATATTTAAATTAATTAATTGTACTTTCACATGATTGTTGTGTCACATATTTTCATCTGTCAATATATATAGTAATACTTATTATGCCAAAATATATATGGATAATTAAGAAAGAAAGTCGTCTCGATCTAGTTTATATTTATATTCATAAATCTTGATAAAATGTAAATTATTAAGTATGTGTCTAATCTAATATATGCACGCCTAATATATATAACAAAATTAAAGTTGAACATTTTTTTAGAGTGAATTTTGACTAACAATATAATATGAGTGATCCATTCATGAATTCACATTCAATTTTTCAAAGCATTTACACTGTCTCCATTCTAAAGTTATTGTCTTTAATTTTTGCTAAATTACTATATATATATATTTTAAATGGACATATATTTTGTAATTAATTTTATATTCTTATATATTATTACAAATTAAGAGGGGATGTACAAACAAGCATCCGTTATCGTCCAGCGGTTAGGATATCTGGCTTTCACCCAGGAGACCCGGGTTCGATTCCCGGTAACGGAATTTTTAATCTTTTATTATTTTTATATAATGAATATTATCTATTCAGTTTTTTTTTTTCTTCAATAAATAAACAGATTAAAAGTTCTCTTTTTTCTTTTTGGATAAATTAGCAAATAGAAACATCAAAGATGCCCTTGCAATATTTGAGTGATTTTTCATCATAGCAAAGTAAATTCGCCTTATATAAAAAAAACTATATAAATGAGTCATAAAACTCAAAATAATTATATGTTCATACACAATCCAAAGTCAAGAAATATCATTCTCTAAAAAAAATTAATTTACAGCTCATACCCCCTTTCATTAAGGCTGATAATTTTCACTTAACTGATACTAAATTCAATATCATATATTGTATTGATATCATTAAGGCTAATAATTTCGCTTAATTGTAACTAAATCAGTTTATATATATATATATATATATTGTATTGGTATCATTAAAGTTTCTTGTTAAGAAATTACTCATTAGTTAATGATACTATAAGAATATATGTATATTAGTTTGGGGAGTNCTAAATTACTATATATATATATTTTAAATGGACATATATTTTGTAATTAATTTTATATTCTTATATATTATTACAAATTAAGAGGGGATGTACAAACAAGCATCCGTTATCGTCCAGCGGTTAGGATATCTGGCTTTCACCCAGGAGACCCGGGTTCGATTCCCGGTAACGGAATTGTTAATCTTTTATTATTGAATATTATCTATTCAGTTTTTTTTTTTTCTTCAATAAATAAACAGATTAAAAGTTCTCTTTTTTCTTTTTGGATAAATTAGCAAATAGAAACATCAAAGATGCCCTTGCAATATTTGTGTGATTTTTCATCATAGCAAAGTAAATTCGCCTTATATAAAAAAACTATATAAATGAGACATAAAACTCGAAATAATTATATGTTCATACACAATCCAAAGTCAAGAAATATCATTCTCTTAAAAAAAATTAATTTACAGCTCATACCCCCTTTCATTAAGACTGATAATTTTCACTTAACTGATACTAAATCAATATCATATATTGTATTGATATCATTAAGACTGATAATTTCGCTTAATTGTAACTAAATCAGTATATATATATATATATATATACTATATTGGTATCATTAAAGCTTCTTGTTAAGAAATTACTCATTAATCAATGACACTATAAGAGTATATGTATATTAGTTTGGGGGGTAGGGGGTAGGGGGTGGGGGAGTATATAGTGTAATTATTTAGTGGGGTATAAATATAAAGGGGTATATATTTGTAATTATTTTGCTTTTATTGGGTATTTATTTAGTTTTCCCTTATGTTACTAGTTACTATATACTAATAATAAAAATCATCTATACAATATGATATTGATTGGAAATTTATGTTTCGTCTTTAAATAACGACATGAACAAAGTCAACGTACAACTAATGAACAAAGCTAATATCTATACTAGATTCAGAAGTCCGTGCTAAAACAGATCCAATATATGTTACATTTTATGTCAAACCGAAACCTCACATATAAGTTGAAGTCTCAACCAACAACAAGAAGCCATCAACCAGCTGCTTGCACAAACAAAGAAAAGATGTATCATGAAATAGACACCTAAACCAGCAAAACTGCTGCTTATATTTAAAAAAAATTGACATCTTCCTCCTATATGGATCCTCCTCATGCCAAATTAATATTGATAAGAATGAAAGTCATCTCAAATGTTAATAAATATTGATTAAATACAAAGTGCTTGTCTAATATATATTATTAAAACTACGTGAGACCGAAATTTCATTGAATATTTATACAATCTTTTGAAGCTAAAGACTTGTTGTACTAAATTTCGCTATGTATAAGATCGAAAAAAGAATCCGACCACGATAACTAAATGAAACTTTCATGGTCCAACTTTCCTAAATTTATATATTCGACCATTAGAATACATTATATCAGTTTAAAATGGACATATATTTTACAAAAAAATCTCTGTATTTTACTATTATTAAACTTAAGAGAAGAACCTTTAACAAGCATCCGTTATCGTCCAGCGGTTAGGATATCTGGCTTTCACCCAGGAGACCCGGGTTCGATTCCCGGTAACGGAATTTTTTCATTTTTTAAAATTTTCTTCTTAAGTTAATGACTTTGTATTTCGAATGGTATAAATATAATTTTTTAATTTACTATCAGGTTATTGATTAATCCGTTTGAAAAAACTTAAACCATCAAAATTCGGAAAAGGAAAAAAAAAAGATTTTATTACTGCATTACATCTAAATTTTCTGAATAACGTTATTCTATTCCTTTACTCCACTTGTCACCTTGTTTTCTCTCAATAAGCCAAAATAATAAATTAATAACCACTTTTTAAAAAAGAAAAAGATATTAAGATTTTAATTAACAGAACTTTGATTAGTATGTTTTTCCTCATTTCGAGAATTATAACCACTAGTTGACATCTATTAATTCTGATTGCAATCAATCTGAACCACAACAAAGAAATAAGCAAATGAAGAAGGTAATGTATGAAATAAACTGCAATTAATCAAACTCATTTGTGGACTACAATATTTACTCAATAAATAAACGCAACTTGAGAAGAAAAACAAAAACAGAACATATTGACAGGATTGAGATTGAGGAAACAATTTTGAGTTCCAAGAGGAGGGGAGTTGAAATCAACTTCTACTACATCATTGAATCAATCAGATCAGTAATTCCGTTTACCAGAACCACCTCTCCGTCGAGCCTTCCTCTTCTTCATCTTAGGAGCAGAAAGCTGGGAAATAGAGCGAATTTTCGGAGCTGGTTGATCATCCCCTGCAAGATCTGGATCTGGATCTGGAACACTAGCTGGGATGGTAACCTTCTGGACATGTTCTAAAACCCGATGATTTTCTGCAGAATGAATCTTGAATTCCTCAAAGTTACTCATCTCTTCCTTCATTTTTTGATTGTAGATTAGAACGCCATCTTCAGACTGCACATGATTGGATGAATTCAACACATCAACAATTTAATAGAAATAAGTTTTAGGTCATCATAATATCCATATGAAGAATATTCATGATCTAAAATACAAGCTTTCAGCAAGTTTGTCACAGTGGATAAAAATAAGATCTTACTTCCTCACTTTATGAGCAAACAAAAAATTTAACCACCAACTATTACTATTATAAATCGATGGGTTAACTAACTTAAAGCAGGAAGTAACAATGACAGAGAGAGAGAGAGAGCACTCAGAGAAATGGAGAGTAAAATGCAAGCTTAAAGAAAACAAATAAAAGCACATCCCCCATTTACCTACCTATTTTGAAAATCACGACATTCTTTTTGAAGGGTTAATGATATATGATGAATCATAGGCG
The DNA here is from genome assembly GCF_019186545.1 of Solanum stenotomum. Classification (NCBI taxonomy): domain Eukaryota; kingdom Viridiplantae; phylum Streptophyta; class Magnoliopsida; order Solanales; family Solanaceae; genus Solanum; species Solanum stenotomum. Next base: position 7,412,807 of record NC_064282.1, read on the forward strand.
CATACACAGACACAGAACAGCAATCAATGAAGAATAATGAGTTATATTGAAGTACTCACATTGGTGTTTGTATCCATAAGTAAGGAACGGTCTGTGCTTTCAATCACATCAGGGACGTTCACTGCTTGTCCATGTCTTGAAGCTGCATTGTCAGGAGGCATAACCATATTATACTCAGATATCAGCTGTGATACAACATCATGTGATCCCACTGGCATTTTGCCCCGATTGTCTTGAAGAAGGGCAGAACTTCGAGCAGAGCTGCCCAAAACATTACATGGTAGAAGCGATTTCAAGTCATCAGTGCTGGAGAACATCCCATTCTCACTTGTTACCTTGTCAAGTCTAGTTTTAAGCTGGATAACTTGCGACTGAAGAACCCCAATTTTGTGGAGTATTTTCTCCAGGGAAGCATCACCATCAGCAGGCTGTTGGTGCAAGTCATCATCAGCATTGATCTTGTCAGAGCAGATGGCTACAGAATTAAGAAGTGAAATGATTTAATTCTTCAAACAATTAGAAGAAAGCTAGCAGAAGAACTAAGCGCACACAACAGGTGATTTTGTATAGGATTACATTTACAAAGGGTGTGCTTGGTAAGGGAATTTTTCCCACAGAAATAGGTGATTTTCTAATGGGTGAGCGGAAAACATTTTCAAAAAATATTTCTAGTATTTGGTTGGTAAGGGTGTTAGTGCTGTTTTTCGAAATAAGGATATTTAGGTTTGACTAATAAGATAAGAGAGGGGCAAGCCAAAACCTTCTAATATAGTTCCACCAACATGCCTATTCTTTTGACTCTCCTATTGAGTATAGTATATTCTTTCCATCATCCTACTAGGATAGAATATAGATATTCTATCAACAAACTACCTAGCTTAGTTAGTTTGGCAGCTCTGCGTCGTGAACTGCATCAGCAAGGGCATTCGTATTGTCCAGAGTTAGTGTTAGGGAGAAAAATAGATTCCTGATGATAAATAGTTTCCCTGAAGTTCCCTAAATATAACATAAATAATTTCCTGTGCACCTCCCCCACCCTCCAATTCCCAATCCTAAACTTGACATTAACATGAAAGCACCATTTGATTTTAGAGCACAAAACAGAAGTCTCCACACGTCTTATCTTTGAATTTTTCTAAAATCAAGCTTGGAACACTCTCTGCTCAGTGCTCAACAAAAGTTAGATGTATGTCTATCCTGTCATTGGACCACTACTTCAAATGCTCATTTGACTGCATATGCCTTTTTCCTATATTCCCCGAATCCCACACCCCAAACAGCATCAAGGGACTCTAGCTCCAGGGGCTCATCTCGATTCTCTTGGAAAATGACTTCCTTAAGCATGCCAAAGGGAGTTACTTACCATTTTATAAAGGAAAATGTAGTCTTAGCGAAAACGTTTTCTCAGACAATTTAGCTATAGCCCAATGTGAAAAAATTGGAACACTTTCTGGGAAATGTTTAACTTCATACCAACCAGACCATAGATCAAGTTCAAAGATGAGATGGATATACACTAATGGGGGATCAAAATGAATCAATTAATCAACCATGCCTTAATCCAAACTAACTATGATTGGCCATATGAATTCATTGCATCTATTCCATTGTATATGGGTCTCTATTTAATTCCACTACTACATAAGCTATCTTTTATGTCAAATAAGGAGTTTTGTAGAACTCTAGTACTTACTCTTATCCTTGCAATAGCATACAAGTTTCTAACAGACCGAGAAAGACTCTTGACAGTTGACAAACACAGCGCATAATGCAGGTGTAACAGCTAATCTCAATCTCAACCAACCATTATTATCACCTATATAATCCCGTTGCTTCCATTTTATTATGCCCTTAGCTAAGTCCGCAATTTATTTTTTTGTAGATTTGAGCCGATCTATGCTGTGCTGGTCTGGATCAGGGATTGAAAAAACTTGGCCCAGTCCCAGCCTGAAAAGTCAACCAGGATGGCCCAGGCCAATTTAAGGAAGTGAGCTAGCTCAGAGCTCAATTTTTAAGGGGCGATTGGCGAGTTTCCTTACCCTCTAAAGTGTTTTACCAGTATTCCATCTTTTGACAGACTCTTTAGCTAGTTTCATCAATTCAAACAATAATTTAACAAATAGCAAACATCATGTCAATTAACAGAATATTGGAGCGAACACCAGAACAACATTAGGAACCCACAAAAGCACTAGACTATGTGTCCAGATGATTACACAGGCAAGGTTCCTATCTAAGGAAAGTCCTTACACAAGACAATCTGATGAAAAAGGGGATAATTTTATGTCCGAGATGTGTTTTTTGCGGAGAACAAGCAGAAACGGTTCGACATTTGTTCCTTCATTGCAAGACCATAGGTCAGCTTGGGAGACTATTCATAAACCTTAAAAGGTTTCTCCTGGACTATGCCAGGAAAGGTTACAGAGGCCCTTCAAAATTGATAAGAATGCTGGTGGACAATCTGGAAGGAGAGAAATGCTAGGTGTTTTGAGAACATAGAAAATAGTATAGAACAGATCAAATTGAATTGTATCTTGATTCTATGTTTTTGGTGTAATCAAATTCGGTCTAATGATCCTGTATCTATTATTGATGTGTTAGATTCATTATAGACATGGGATCATAGGATCTGGATTTACTTGTAAATATGGCCCTAGTACATCCCATGTACTGATATGTTTCTATCAATAGACACAAAGTTACCAGTTTCAAAAAACTCATTAAGTGCGTTTGTTTTTGTTAAGATTTCACCACTTCTATACTCTCTTTCTAAGTTGCTCGGATTCTTCACTTTCGGTACCGCACCCATGTCGGCACGAAGTGGGTATGGGATCCGTACTCGATCTGGTCAACTGGGTTGGATACTTCGACCAAATTCGAGGGAGAAACTTTGGACAGGTTCAATGATTTATGTAATCAAAATAAAAACTAAGGTGAAATTAAAGAAAATGGAATTACCTTGTATATATAAATTTCTATTGCACTCCCTTTTGGCCTTTCCTTTTATCTCCTTCCAGGATTCTCCTCTTGATCAATATTAACTCCTCAAGTTTTCCACATAATACCTCATAATTTAGGTTTTATAACTCTATGTTTAGATATTTGAATTATTTTTAGCAGAATCCCCACACCCGTATCCATACATGGATCCGTAATCCCCGCATCTTAAAATGTAGATCATAGAGGATCCAACCTCTAGATCCGCAGCCATATCGGACACCCACACCCGAGTCTGAGCAACTTAGAGTCTCTTTTACCACTACTTGTTTTTTTTTGAAAACACAACATCAAATATTATACCTTTTTTTAATTTTGTGTGGTTAATATAATATTTAATTATTATACTACTTAAATTTTTTTATTTTTTATTTTTTTTAATAACCGAGAAATTTGTCTGTAACCTGCCCTTTGGACCAATCACAGCCTTCTAAACTCGGTGGATAATGGGCCCGCCCCTCTACCCTTCTCCACTTAAATACCACTATTTAAATTTTATTTTGTGGAAAGATATTAGTTATGTTGTTGTTATTGTATTGTTTAAAGTTAATACTTAATAATTCTCAATTCAATGTATTCAAATGATGAAAAAATAACTACAGTCTTAATTATCATTGTTCCCAACTATTATTAACAGTCGCTATCACCTCCATTGTTATAATTACATCCACTACCACCTCACCATCACTATCAGCCACTACCACCTCACCGTCACTATCAGCCACTACCACCTCACCATCACTATCCGCCACTACCACCATTAAGGTTAATTTCTACTACAAACCATCTTCACCATCACAACTAGCACTGTCTCCAACTATCACCACCACATATTCTTCAATCGCCACCACCACTTCAAATCATATCCACCATCACTAGCAAACATATTATTTTTTTTGCTCACATACTAATTTATTTTATCAAATTTATAATTATTATTTTATTTCAATTGTATATTTATTATGTTTATAAATAAAGAAATGGACATTCAGATGTTGAAAAACAAACCGTCATAATCATTCAATGTTCAGATCTAGAGACAACATCTTAATCATCTAGATGTTCATTCAAATTCAGACATCTTAATCTTAATGAAAACAAATGAGGCCTTAGAGTAGAGTAAAACCAATGCAAGAGCCCAACGCTAGGCCTTTTTATGACCTATGTGATGGTATTATACCCAAGTTGATCTTTTATCAGCATCAAACTGATAATTGCAACTAATTTTACTCCAATAAGCACATACTTTCACATGCATGCACATATCTGTCAACTAAAGTACTGTCGACCATACCTATGTCACTCGTCCCAAAACTCATAGTCACTCTTTGTTTCCTTGATTTTAGGAATCTTAGCTCAATTATTCCAATTTAATTTCCGTTTTAACCAACCAGTCTGATGTAACCTAACTGACTGTGTAGTCTCGATCCACCACCTAACCTCTCACACCAAGCAATCTTGTACCTGTCAGTGAAAGTACTAACTAATTCTAACTGATCAATGGAAGTAAAATAGGACTTGTGGCATATTGACAGAATGAGAGGTCACAAGTAATAAGCAATTAGGGATCAACTTCACTAACAAATCTCAGAAACATAAAAAAGGAAAAGTCCTAACTGAACTGGAAAACTTTAATCTCTAACATCTCCCTGCAACATTAAAGAAACTTGTACTCAAGAAACAATTGTAAATTCTTAACCAAACAGCAGCTGTGTTGCACAAGAAGTCATAATTCCATACAGCTTCCAAACATAGCCTCTGTTGTGTGTGTAAATAGCCATTAATAGAAGACTTGAATAGGAACAACATATGCATTGCTACCATTTTGATGTTATCAAATTATTTTTCTACCAAGAAGCAACAAAGAACCACAACAACTGCAACTCAAAATTAAGGCAAGGATGCATTCGAACCTATTTTGTCCAACTCATTGTCCAGAAAAGAACCATCAGCACTTGACTTTCTTTTTTCTGCATATCACAAATGCAAATTCATGATTTGGAAATGAAAATGTGAAACAAGGCAAAAGGACAATGAGGGGAAATATTACCAAAGAAAGAGAACAAGGGATGATGAGACATATAAGCAGCTATATCCAATGTATCTTCAGTTCTTCTTCTCTTCTTTCTCTTCACAACATTATCTCTAAAACTATTACAAGAGAATGGAAGTGACTTTGAACCTAAATCTTCCAATGGAACACTTCCCATTTGAAGCTTCATCTGGTGGTTGTCATCCCGCATTTGTTTCTCATATTTCCGACTTTGAGACTGAAGCAGATGAAGTTTCAACTCAATCAACTTGCATCGCTGCCTAATAGGTTGTATAAAGTCTCTCCAATGAGGTGTCACCTTTTTCCTCCTAAAGGACAGAAAAAAAAAGAAACGTGTTAAGATTTTTCATAGATATTCTCTTAATCTAAAAAAGGCACAAAACACCACAAAGGACTACACTATCCCCCTAAGCCCATGTTGAATCTGACACTAAGTCACATAAGTTAAGGATGAGATGATTAGCCTGTTATGTCTGTGAACAAGAAATTCAAGTTACTCAACAGCAAGTTCATGGTCAGACTAGGTTGAACAACTACCCTAGGGGGTAGCCTGGCGGTTGAAGATCAGAATAACGACCTTAGGAACCTGGTTCAAATCCCAGAAGCAGCGACAAAGTATGAATTCTTTCTATATGCTCAAACTTTGGTGGCTGAGTTAGCCAATACCTATACTGAATGGTAAAATACCAAGTGAATTAGTCAAGGCGCGCACAAGCTAGCCTGACCACCACCATTATCCAAAAAAGGAAAACACCTTAGTTGAACAACTAAACCATGCATAGATATTTCTACCTATACTGAATGGTAAAATACCAAGAGAATTAGTTGAGGCGCGCACAAGCTAGCCCGACCACCACCATTGTCCAAATAAAGAGAACACCTTAGTTGAACAACTAAACCATGCACATATATTTCTTCATAGCAAACCAAATCCTTCAATGTAACAAGAAAATTGACTTCAATAGATTAAATCAATCCCTGCAAATTCACTCTCAGAAGGCAGTTGAATGACTGGGAGGTCATGACAGTTGCTGAATTTTTCAACACTGTGGACACATTCACTTGACTGTAGATGGGAGGATGAACTATGATGGACAGGAGATGACCGGGGAGTGTTCAAAGTCAACAAAGCTAATAAGTTGATAGATCAAACTAATCAGCAGGGTACAAGATGGCCTTGGAAACAAATATGGAATTGTAGAATACCTCACAAAGTATCACGCTTTGTGTGGTTAATGGCTAAGGAAGCGGTCATTACACAGGACAATGTCATGAAGAGGGGGATAACAAAGTTAAACTTAACTGCATTCTACTTTTAGTTTTTTGGTGTATTTAGTTATACTCAAATGAAACTATCTCTATCATTGATATCTAGACTCTATTTAGTTATAGAGAAGTGAAATTAGTACACTTGTATATAAGGTTTCAATACAACCCGTGTATTGTTTTGTGATATAATACAAGGTCACCTAGTTCGAAAAACAAAATTCCAGAAAGACAGCTTGAGTTCTGCAATCAGTTTCATTTTCTGATGAATAAGCGAGGAACTATAATGCTTATTCGCATATGAAGCGTCACAATTTAGAGGGAGAAACTGTGAATCACTTGCTACTACATTGCAATTTTGTGTGGCGAATTCGGTGCATGTTTCTCAATCTTTATTGAGTCTGTTGGGACATACCAGCAAATGTTAAACAACTTCTGAGCTGTTGGCAGAGGCAAGGAACAAGTAAGGAGAAGAAGAAGATCTGGAAGGTCATTCCTCTTCGCATTATATGGAGAATCTGGCTCGAGAGGAACGAACATAAGATGCTTTAGGGAAATGAGGAGAATATTTCTATTGTAAAATATACATGTATCCAAAATTTTAAAAAGGAATTGGTGCACTGCAGACTTTTCTGCTGATAGCGACATAATGCTGGAGTTCTTGAAATCTTTAAAGCTTTGAAGAATTCATATCCAGCAAATCTTTTTGTACTTTGTCTTAGTACCAGCTTGGTACTGAACCTTTATACATAAAATTTACCTTTACTCATCACAAATATGAAGCATAAAAGTCAAAGCATCAGAAACCAAACTGCAGACTACAGAAAAAAAAGGTTATCCAATAAATAAAGATTAGGAGAAGGAATACATACGTCATCCTAAAAATGTCACCAAATCCACTAAATGCTAGTTCTGCTGTAGCATCACCGCTGTATTCTGACGTACACTCGGTGTCATTCATACCTGTACAATTCTCTGATTCAGAAAAAATACTCCCAAAAGAACTTGAACTTTCTGTCAACTCCTCTCTATCTGATTGCACCGGCACATTATCAGCAGGATCTGTACATTCTATTATATCAATTTCATCGTCCTCAATGCCATGGGCTTCCTCCTTTGCTTGTTCAGCCAAGGAGGTATGGTCCTCATAGTTGCTAGCACAATTTGCATAACTAGCTTCAAGTTCTTTAGAATCACTTCCATTCTGCTTCTTTGCCGAAGCCTCTAATATCATATCTGTATTTTGCTTGTTCTCTAATTCACGTCCCATTTTGCAATATCTTACAATTCAAACCATTCTCAGCACATTGAGAGCAAATATGTGCAAACAACCTGCCATGGAAAGGGAAATTGCTAATAAGAAACTCCAAGACAAAATACATAAGATTTACTTTCTTTTGCAAGTCCATCCATTTTTGCAGGGTTGACCCTTTATTATTTCCGAAAATAAATTATAAAGTCACCCTTTATTGTTTCAAAAAGATAATAAAGTAAAAAGAAAATATTTGCTTTGGACATTCCCAAAACTGAAAGTACCAACAATTGCTTCAGGTTTTCAGATGGCATTCACTGGAACACGTTATCAATAAGTTAAAGGCAGTTTCAAGCACCAAGTAGTGCTAGTTTTTTGAAACTGAATTTTTAAAAAAACTGAAAGTAGTGCTAGTTAAAAGTCCATCGGTTGTGGGATTAGAAATTGGTCTCCTTATATGATCATGGACAATCCACACTTCATGAGCATTAAATTAGGTCCAACGTTGATTTTCTTATCATAACATTAGAGCAAAAAGAGGTCATAGGTTCGAGTCTTGCCATCAATCATTATCAGAAAAAAATTCCACATACTTGGCTCATGAAAAAATTCAAAATCCATACATGAGGGGCATGTTGAATGCAAAATTAAATAAATAACAATGTGCTCTCTCTAACGGCTTAAACTTTTAGATGAAATGGGCACACCGTTCTCCTCATATAGTCTTGACATCCTCACTTCATATAGTCTTGACATCCTCACCTCATGTGCTAGTTTCTGAGGTTGAATTAGGCCTAGGGGCATCTTCTTTATGAATCCAAATGCTAAAGTTTCAACCATGCAATGGGTTATTAAAATCTAAAAAGCTACCCTTCACCATATCATCTTAGCTTTCAACTGGTAATTTTTTGTCGTTCTTTCTTGTTCCTATTCTGCAGTTAACTCTGCTATTATAGCAGTTTTTCTGCAATCCCTTATCCAAATTAAAATCTATCTAGAACTTAGGTAAGAACAGGAATTCGGAGCTCCTTGGCATGAAACAATAAACAGTGCTTGTACTAATTAAAGAATATACATATAAATAAAATGAACAGATTTTTTTTAAAAAAAAAAGAACAAGACAAATAGAAAATCAAGTGGTCCACATCCTCCTCTCTCTCTTCTCACAAGCACACGTTATCAACACACACCACTATTTTCCTTCCATTTTTTTAATATTCTTTCTTACCATTTTTCATAGAGATCCTAGATGATTAATAAAAGTCTACTCCAAATGATATGAATTATGATACTAACCAAATGAACACACAGAAAACAAAATGATGATCAACGAGATCAAACTAAAGCTAAATCAGTCATTGAAGGAAATAAAATGTTTAGCAAGAATTAGCTGTGCATCATGGGAAATAATTTTGAAATGGGTTTGTTATAGCTTCAATCATAGTGAACTTCCAATTAAACAAGAACATCTAAAACGAGTGAAAAGGAATAGAGAAGAAAAAAGAAATAACTTTCTCTAAAATCTAGATTCAAGGCATCAAACAAATGGAAGTACTCAGTTCAAAATCTCTACATGGATTTACACTCAAGGTACAAATGAAGTTGGAATAAAACCATGGGAGGTAAGATTTCCACAATAAATAAAAAGCCAGGTATAATTTTCCTATCTACCTAAGTCATGGTGGGCAGAATTTGTACTAACACTAGTGAAAGGACGCAAATATCTGGCAGAGTATATCACCTTTGTCCTGCTGAGAACATATCACTGAGAAGATACCAGTACCCAGATGGTTGGCCCGGCAACAAACTTAGTTTTTTTTTAAAAAAAATCTCTACAATCAAACAAAAACCGAAAGATTCAAGAGTGCCCAGTACAATTCTGACTAAATAGCACCAAACCCAAGCATTCCCAGAAAATCAGGATCTTCAATTTAACACTGAGTCTTTGATTTCTCTCTTTTCCCCTTTTTAATCTATTAACACGTTTTCCTTCAAGAAAATCAGAACTTCTCAAGAAAATCAGAACTTCTCAAGAAAATCAGAAATTTTCAAGAAAATCAGAACTTTTCTTGTGTTAATTTGCAAATTCCATACAGAGCTTAGAATCAAAGTAGAATTGTCCTAACACACAACAGAAGAACTTCCAAAAACACAACATGTCTTTGGACCCAATCAGAAAACCCAATTCAAGATATGATCATTTATTTCAAGAAAGTAAATCAAAGTGCCGAAACGTCAAGACCCATCTCTAAAATTCAATCAAAAGGTGAAGAAAAAGTAATCTTGCATACCAGAATTTCCGATTCTCAAGAAACAGTCCGATTCAAAAGTTCTCAACAAACTGATTCACCCCTGATTACTTGATTCTCCGTTGAGTGGCGGGGCCGGGTCTGTCGGGGTGGGAGTGGGGGTGGGGATGGGGTATATATAGTATACACAGAGAGATGTTTCAGTATCTGTCAAATACTTGGGGAAGAAGCAGGAAGCAGGAAGCGGAAGCAGATTCCTTCCGCATAGGAAACAGTTCTACTTTATTTTTATTTTTATTTTTCTTTTATAATATTAACATTATTATAAAAATATTATTTTGCTGTTTGGCTATTTTTGGAAAAACTTTTATTTAATTGAGTGGTAAATATATGCTACTAATTTTTATTTTTATGGGATGTCTGCATATGTTAAAGGTAATATAATAATTAATACTAGTTCTTTTTTTTTCTTTTTTTATCACCCGACCAACTTTCGTGCACTTCAACAAATTTCACAAGATATATGTCACATCTCACCACCAACTAGGGTATGTAAAAATCGAACCGACCGATAAATCGAACCAAAAAAAGTATTATTGGTTTATTGTTATTGAATTAATGATTTTTTAATGATTTTATATAAAAAAATTATCAGGTTATCGATTCGGTATTGATTTTTAATATTGGGTTATTGGGTGTTTATTTTATATTATCAGGTTATCATATATTTATTTTATAAGTATTTTCTTATTGGTTAAATCGAAAACCGAACCGTTAAGGATCAAAATCTATAAAGAATCTCTTATTGTTTGGTTATTGATTTAACGTATTCAAAAAAACGAAAATCAATAAATCGAACCGACCGATGCACACCCCTACCACCCAGGGGCAGAGCTACAGTCATTCAAGAGTGGTCAGCTGAACACCTTTCGCCAGAAAATTACATCATATAGAGAGGTCAAATTCTGGATTTAAGGGATAAATAATTAACGTTGAACAATCTTGACATAAACTTTTCTCTGGCGCAGTCGTTAAGCGTGTTCTATTCCACCCCAGGTGTGTGGGCTCGAATCTCACAGAGTGCAGAACACACAACCTCAGAACAGAACACACAACCTCACACGCCATTATTATGTTCCTCAAGTTTCTTAATTATTAATATTACAATTTTAATAATATAGAGTAACATATATGAATACATTATTTTAATTTTGAATATTAAGATATCATGTATTTCTAATTTTTATCTAGGATATAATGCACTATGTTCCTCAAATTTCTTAATTATTAATATTACAATTTTAATAATACATAGTAACATATATGAATACATTATTTTAATTTTGAATATTTAAATATCTTGTATTTCTAATTTTTATCTAGGATATAATGCACTATGTTCTTCAAGTTTCTTAATTATTAATATTACAATTTTAATAATACAGAGTAACATGTATGAATACATTATTTTAATTTTGAATATTTAATATCATGTATTTTTAATTTTTATCTAGGATATAATGCACTTTCGAATGGTGAAAACAAAAAAGCCAAATTTTACTTTAAAATTTTGTGTTTATATATGTTGACAACTTTAAACCCAGAGCTAAAATCAATACATGTGTTTTATCTTTTCTTTTTAAGAAAAAAAAATTATTCTGATATGATTTATGTTACGTAAAGCTAGACGCATATGTTCTATCAATATTTCACTTTAAAAACAATAATCATATATTTTTATCATATAAAATCAATGCATCAAAAAGAAAAAAAGAACTCGATTATTTATATTTGATATTGACAAATGTTGAGATCGTTCATGGTAGAATCCCTAGGTTAAACAAATAACATTCAACTCACTTATTAAAAAAAATTCTTGAACACCCTTGATAAAATTTCTGGCTCCGCCACTGCTACCACCAACATATTTTCCTCTGAGAAAAATTAGCATAAATATCCAAAAAAAAATAAAAATTAGTTTACTCAATTTATATTTAATATATTTATATAAAAAGATATTATTTTTGAAAGTGATAGTATTAATTTAAAAGAAAATAATCTCATTTTTTTCATTCAATTAAAGAAAATGTTGCATTCTACTTGGAAAAATCAACTTAACTTATACTATGGTTAAGGTTAGGGATGACAATGGGGCGGTGCAGGGAGAGTTGAGCTTAATCCATAAAATTTAGTCTGTTCTGCCCCGCATAATAACTTTTTTCATTTTTAATCAGTTCCACCCACCCTGCATAATTTTTTAAATATTTTCTTTTTCTAGTTAAGTTTGATACTAAAAATAAAACTCATAGAAACACATTTATTTTTTCATTAAGTTGTATTAATTTAATTGATGATGACTTAAAAAATTGTTTGTTTAGAGGTCAATTGTGAAACACGTAAGAAATTGTATTGTTTTTTATTGAACCATTTTCATTTACTATCTTGAATATTTTAGTAATTTTAAAGAAATTGTCTTAATAAATAATGTTCAATCACTCTTGTAAAAAATAAAATTAAGTTTGAACCCACATAAAATCAAATATACCTGCAACCCATCGCACATTAATTTTTAAAAAACCCTACTACGACCCGCCACACACAACCTTAAAATTGCACCACCCCATATAGCATTAAACCCACGCCACCCCATTATCATCCGTAGTTGAGGTACTTAATTAGGATAACTTTTTTCTAAGAACACTCATGAATGTCAAAAAAAAAAAAACTATAACAAAATTTTCCAAGAGAACTTGTCAAAACTATAACAATATTCTGTGTTGTAAAAATTGCATAAATTGACAGGAACAGATGTGCTAAAAAAGAAATATCAACACTGGACATTAACTAATATAATATGTTTTAACATTGCATTACAACACTGGTCATTAACTAACATAATATGTTTTAACATTACATTACAACACTGGACATTAACTAATATAATATGTTTTCACATGACATTACAACAGAAAATAAGTAGAGTTCTCTCACAAGAAGAGACTTTATTCAGGAAAGAACACTTTTGAGTGTCTTTCTCAAACACCTAAAAAGACTTGAACCAACACAGCACAAGGTTCTAATCATCATCCTCAATCTTGCAACAGTAACAGATCATGACATACCATCCAAAAGTCGCAAGAACAAAGGAGAGCAGACCAATTGGAAACATCCATCCAATCATTAAATAGCCGAAGCAAAGCATCCCAATGAAAGGCAGAAATGATCTCAAGATTGACCAGCGATTGACCCACTTTCCCCTAAACATTATAAGAGCTCCAACGCTAATCATGTTCCAGCGCATTGATCCTCTAAATGATAGCCGGTTCAGGCAATTAGCAGCAAATGAGTGGCCGTTGCAACTGAAAACGCTGAAGTTTCTGTACTCAAAGGTGCGCCTAGACAACTGAACAGCATCATCCCAACTTATTGCTGTCCCAAATACAGCATGTACGTAACCCTGACGGCATGTGTGTCCACCAAAGTTGCGAGCAAAACAGCACTGTTTAAGCATAACAAAGTTGATAAAGAGAGTTATCAAGACCTGTTTGTAAATTTTTAAGAGTCATTGAAGAGATGCTACTGCAAGCGCACCGTTTAACTTTTCTCGCTACTTTCTCTTTTATAGGGATGGGGTGGGATTTTGGAATGGATAAAAGCAGTCATGGGCACATACCTGCTGTCTGTCTACCTGATAGTATTTGGCTACAGTTCCATAGAAGAGCTGACCAACATGAATCATGTTATCTCCAGAAAAATCCACAATGGTACCATCCTCCCTGCATATGCCAACATGTCCAACAAAAGGTGCAAGCCAAGAAACCACAGGGAGAGGAGTCCAAACAAGGCAACAAGGGAACTTTTGAGTGCTTGGATCAATTTCATTTAGTGGCAATAAGTCATGCAGAATTCCTCGCGAAGCATCATCCCTCTCACCTCCATTCCTAGAATTAGCATCCATCTGAGGAAATCTTCTTGGAAGCATATAGCAATGTACAATTTCGTTGTTCCTAGAAGAATGAGATTCCCTGTTGAATAGAAAAAGGAATATCATCTCGTTACACCCTCTAGGCAAAAATTAAAAGCTATATTCTAAAACTCAAGGTAAGCCTGGCTAGCGGTCACTATTAACAATGGAGTCTCAGCCGTTCCAATTCAGAAAAAGGAATGATGATTCAGAATACAGTCCTAATCTAAATGCTGAAGTGTACCAAAGTAAAATTAAGAATTACTCGACACAAAGAATAAACAATATCAACATTTGCTACTTAGCAGCTCCTACTTAGGAGCATAGCCACTTCTTACAGTCCAAAATAGCCAGAACAAGAGCTCAAGCTGTATGAAACAAAATCTTCTACCTGGATATATCTATATGCAAATACATGATAGATATTTGACAAGTCCTCTCAGATATCATATCTGATCAATCATTCTTTGAGATAAATCTGGCCGAACAGCAATTAAAAATCACATTATTCAGAAAGCTTCTACATATACACGTACACTTTATTCTGTATTTCAACACTCTTTTTAAGTTCAATATACAAATATCACTTAATTTCAAATATAAAAGGAATTCAATTGACCACAATGCTTCACAATAAGATATCAGGAGACGCATCAAGAATAGTCATTGGAACACCGAAGAGGTAGCAACATCTAAGGTTTCTTAGACTGATGTCAAGAAACGATTGCTATAGGATTAATGTACCTCCGAAAATCTTACCATAATTGTAACCGAGCCAAGACAAACTATAAGCTACTTGAGCTCAGCTTAGTCCAGCTCAAATCAACTGACTTTCAAGACTAGTAGACTCAATATTCATAAACATGTTCCACTGGATGCATTATAAATTACAGCATATGAACTAGAACATCATTTTATGTCATTTTGACCCTTTAGTTTTACATATATGCATAAATTATTATTTCGGCTCCTTATAGATGCAGGATATAAAATATGCACCGCTACCTATAAGTTTTCCCTTTCACTCTATCAGCTGACAGGAACCTTATTTCTCCTTTTTTATTTCCGAATAAACATTGCTGCAGCAATCAAATTCCACCCACCTATATCCTATCAGTTCCAACCCTTAATCATGCCCTCTGTAATTCATACTCATCTGCTACCGACTAAAACCTTAGTTACGCGGACTCTTCACTTTTGATGCCGCACCCGTCTCGGATTCTTCAAAAATACACTACTTTTGGTGAATCCGACACGCACCGTTGGCATTTTTGAAGAGTCCGAGCAACATAGACTAAAACACTGCAAATCTAGAAAAAAAATCCCACCAGCATTTTGTAACACTATGAAAGTAACGTCAGGCTGTAGCTTGATGTTCCCAGTTGGTAGTCGATATTATCACCAAATCAGCTAAAAAAGCAAGATTTCATAGGCCAATTACACTCATGCATCAATGATGCATCGGATAAGACTTGGAATTATAGCAATTAAAACTCCAGCACTGTTGCAAGTTCCTTTACCCATTTTATGTCATGTCACAATGAAAAACATTAATTTTTGCACTAGAAGTTGATGCACAAATTCTTTAGTCTACTGATAGAAACTTGAGCTGAGAACCTATCAATGAACAGAAAGGTTTTTGAGCTTAGAGTTTTTATTTTCTATTAAATAATAGTAGTAATTTATAAGGAAAAAAACAATAATTAGTATGTCAAGTGAAAGTAACCTCTCTAGTAAGAGAGTATTATATAGAATTAGGTCGCACATCAGGTTTTGAATTAATTCAAGAAACACCAATACCAACACCCAAAAAAGGAAGAAAAAAAATCAAGATGCTTTTAAGATAGGTATAGTTCTACTCAGAAGATTAAATGAATTGTATACTTCTGTTTTACTTTTGGTGGAAAGAGAAATTTATAAATGACTCAAACTCTATTTAGAAGTTTAAGAATCCTTGTAAGAAGAATCAAGCATACACTGTGTTTGCTTTTTGAATTGTATATGACACCTACCACTGCCTTTGTGCAGATGATATTTATAGCAGTGGTCACCTTTCTGGGAAAAAAGAAGAGGCCTAAGCCTTTAAACTTCAGGCTAGGTAGTGGTAACTCATACACTGTGCTTATTCAAAAATGACGCAACCAAGCAGAATAAACATTTGACTCACTTGGCTTGATTCGAGTCATACTATCTACAGTGAAAAGAAATTACGGAAAAATATAACCCTTTCGCTTGAGTCACAGATTGGGAAGTGTGTATGATGCAATATCTCTATAATGGTATAAAGTCAGATTCCAAAATCTAAGGGGAAGCAGTACAGAGTTGTAGAGAGAAAATTGCTGTAGCATTGAATAACATTCCTTGTCTTATTAGGATGACAATTGTACTGGACTTAATGTTTATTACTTTTCTTTCTAATTATAAAAAAGGTAGCATTTAGGCATGACTTACACAATGGAAAAAATAAGAATACATGTGAATGAAATCTATAAAATAAGGTGCAATAATAGCACTACTTGACACGTTCATTAGGT
Organism: Solanum stenotomum; assembly: GCF_019186545.1. NCBI lineage: Eukaryota > Viridiplantae > Streptophyta > Magnoliopsida > Solanales > Solanaceae > Solanum > Solanum stenotomum. The sequence continues at coordinate 7,429,122 of NC_064282.1, forward strand.
TGTCACGTATCAACTAAGTTACCCGGACTCTTCACTTTCGGTGCCACACCCCAATCGACATGACATGGATGTGGATGTGGGTGTGGGTGTGAGTGTAGGATCCGTGCCGGATTTGGTCAACCAATTTTGAGTACTTTGACCAAAATCGAAGGAGAAATTCGAGACAAATACAATACAGTAATCTCCGTAATCAAAACAAAAGCTAAGGTAAAATAGAAGAAAATATAATAGCTTGTATATAGAAATTTATATGTTAATCTTTTTCCTTCTCTCCTAGGATTATCAATATTTTCTTCTCAGAATACTTTGTAAGTTTTCCACATAATGTCTCAGAGTCATAGTTTAGACATGTAACTCTATTGTTAGATATTTGAATTACCTTTTAGCCAAATCCCAATCATGAAGGATCCAACCTCTAAATCCTCACCCTGTCACCCATATCGGACACCCGCACTCAAGTCCTAGCAACTTAGCCTATTGTTGCCCCATTTAACTTCCTTATACAAGCTTAGAGTGGTGAAACTACTTATGCCTGAAATCAAATATGGAAAAATTAGCATTAACGAATAATGCCTTAACTAATGGTATTTCTTAAGAGCTAAATGTCTTAATCCTTTGTTTTTTTGAAATTGATTGTATATAGGGAAAAAAAACTTTTAGAGCTCCATTTATGATCACAGATAGGGGAATTACATCAAGATAAGTTTCATGAAGAGACCGTACAAGATTCGGAAAAGTCAAAGTTGAGGAGTTCCAATAGAAAATATATGACATCTCAATAAGAAGGGAAGGAATGGACATGAAATGGAGGGTGTCAAGAGGAAATTATTCCAATGAGATCATACTACACGGGCTATTAGGATGGAGTATGGTTATTTTGGGTTATAGTTGACGGTTGTTTTTTAATTCCATTTCTAGTACAAAATCGGACAAGAGTTCCTTCGCATCCAAGTCCTCACAAATATTCAAAAAAAATTAATTTAAATTAATATAGAATAGTAAATCCTAAAATATACTACCTCCGTTCATTTTTAATTGTCATAGTTTCTTTTTTTAGAGTCAAACTATAAAAACTTTGACTAACATTTTACGATGTATTTTTTCATCATATTGATATGCAAAAAATTATAATTTATAGTATTTTTCGTATAGTTTTTGAATATCTAAATTTTTTGTTTAAAATATCAAATTAATGTAATCTAATTTAATTTTGAAAAATTAATCAAATTGACTTTCGAAAAGTGCAACATGACAAATAAAAGTGGGTGGATGGAGGGAGTATATGATTATAAGTACTTATTAAGTAATATGTTGACATGAGACTCTTCGAGATTCATTCTCTCTAATACTCCATTTCAGTTTGTTTGTCTTACTTTCCTTTTTAGTCTGTTTTAGAAAGAATGCCTTTTTCCTTTTTTTTTTTTTTTTT
>NC_064282.1:7430687-7436581 GCF_019186545.1 Solanum stenotomum
AAAAAAAGCAAGATTTCATAGGCCAATTACACTCATGCATTAATGATGCATCGGATAAGACTTGGAATTATAGCAATTAAAACTACAGCACTGTTGCAAGTTCCTTTACCCATTTTATGTCATGTCACAATGAAAAACATTAATTTTTGCACTAGAAGTTGATGCACAAATTCTTTAGTCTACTGATAGAAACTTGAGCTGAGAACCTATCAATGAACAGAAAGGTTTTTGAGCTTAGAGTTTTTATTTTCTATTAAATAATAGTAGTAATTTATAAGGAAAAAAACAATAATTAGTATGTCAAGTGAAAGTAACCTCTCTAGTAAGAGAGTATTATATAGAATTAGGTCGCACATCAGGTTTTGAATTAATTCAAGAAACACCAATACCAACACCCAAAAAAGGAAGAAAAAAAATCAAGATGCTTTTAAGATAGGTATAGTTCTACTCAGAAGATTAAATGAATTGTATACTTCTGTTTTACTTTTGGTGGAAAGAGAAATTTATAAATGACTCAAACTCTATTTAGAAGTTTTAGAATCCTTGTAAGAAGAATCAAGCATCCACTGTGTTTGCTTTTTGAATTGTATATGACACCTACCACTGCCTTTGTGCAGATGATATTTATAGCAGTGGTCACCTTTCTGGGAAAAAAGAAGAGGCCTAAGCCTTTAAACTTCAGGCTAGGTAGTGGTAACTCATACACTGTGCTTATTCAAAAATGACGCAACCAAGCAGAATAAACATTTGACTCACTTGGCTTGATTCGAGTCATACTATCTACAGTGAAAAGAAATTACGGAAAAATATAACCCTTTCGCTTGAGTCACAGATTGGAAAGTGTTATGATGCAATATCTCTATAATGGTATAAAGTCAGTTTCCAAAATCTAAGGGGAAGCAGTAGAGAGTTGTAGAGAGAAAATTGCAGTAGCATTGAATAACATTCCTTGTCTTATTTGGATGACAATTGTACTGGACTTAATGTTTACTACTTTTCTTTCTTTTTTATAAAAAGGTATCATTTAGGCATGACTTACACAATGGATAAAGGAAGAATAAATGTGAATGAAATCTATAAAATAAGGTGCAATTATAGCACTGCTTGGCATGTTCATTAGGTTGTCATGTATCAACTAAGTTACTCGGATTCTTCACTTTTGATGCCACACCCCTGTCGACATGACATGAATGTGGGTGTGGGTGTGGGTGTAGGATCCGTGCCGGATTTGGTCAACCGATTTTGAGTACTTTGACCAAAATCGACAAAGAAATTCGAGACAAATACAATGATCTCCATAATCAAAACAAAAGCTGAGACCCTTCGGGGTGGCCCAGTGGTTTGGGCTTGGGACTTCCATGTTGGAGGTCTCAAGTTCGAAACCCCTTACCAGCGAAAGCAAGGGGTTTGTCTTCTGGGTCGAGCTCATCGCACCGGGCTTGCCTAGTGTGGGTTACCTCTCCTATGTGGTTTGCGAGCTATTGCATAGGAGCGGGGGTTTTACCCTGTGCGCACCCAAAGAGTAGCGGCTGCGGATTCCCCTTGGCATCAAAAAATAAAAACTAAGGTGAAATAGAAGAAAATATAGTAGCTTGTATATAGAAATTTCTATGTTAGTTCTTTTCCTTCTCTCCTAGGATTATCAATATTTTCTTCTCATAATACTTTGTAAGTTTTCCACATAATCTCAGAGTCATAGTTTAGACATATAACTCTATTGTTAGATATTTGAATCACTTTTTAGCCAAATCCCAATCATGAAGGATCCAACCTCTAGATCCTCACCTTGTCACCCATATCGGACACCCACACTCAAGTCCTAGCAACTTAGCCTATCGTTGCCCTGTTTAACTTCCTTATACAAGCTTAGAGTGGTGAAACTACTTGTGCCTGAAATCTAATATGGAAAAATTACATTAACGAATAATGCCTTAAACTAATGGTATTTCTTAAGAGCTAAATGTCTTAATCCTTTGTATAGAGGGAAAAAAACTTTTAGAGCTCCATTTATGATCACAGATAGGGGAATTACATCAAGATAAGTTTCATGGAGAGAGAGACCGTACAAGATTCGGAAAAATCAAAGTTGAGGAGTTCCAATAGAAAATATATGACATCTCAATAAGAAGGGAAGGAATGGATATGAAATGGAGGGTGTCAAGAGAAAATTATTCAATGAGATCATACTACATGGGCTATTAGGACGGAGTATGGTTCTTTTGGGTTATAGTTGATGGTTGTTTTTGAATTCCATATCTACTACCAGAGAGCGCATAGAGGGTTTGGAGGAGAGGCAGCAAGCGCTGCGGGTACAAAATCGGAAAAGAGTTCCTTCGCATCCAACTTCTCGCAAATATTAAAAAATAATAATTTGAATTAATATAGAATAGTAAATCCTAAAATATACTACCTCCGTCCACTTTTAATTGTCATAGTTTCCTTTTTTTTTTTTGATAACCGAGAAATCCATCTGTGACCCGCCCTTTGGCCAATCACAGCCTTCTAAACTCAGTGGATAATGGGCCCGCCCCTCTACCCTTCTCCACTTAAATACCAGGCTTTGCTTTGCATGGTGTGGGGCTTGAACCTGTGACCTAAGCCACAAATCCTCCACCTTTTGCCACTTGAGCTAGGCCTTGGGGGCTTGTCATAGTTTCCTTTTTGTAGAGTCAAATTATAAAAACTTTGACTAACATTTTACGATGTATTTTTTCATCATATTGATATGCAAAAAATAGTAATTTATAATGTTTTTCGTATAGTTTTTGAATATCTAAATTGTTTGTTCAAAATATCGAATTAATGTAATCTAATTTATCTTTGAAAATTGGTCAAATTGACTTTCGAAAAGCACAACATGACAAATAAAAGTGGACGGAGGGAGTATATGATTATAAGTACTTATTAAGTAATATGTTCACATGAGACTCTTCAAGATTCATTCTCTCTAATACTCCCTCCATTTCAGTTTATTTGTCTTACTTTCCTTTTTAGTCTGTTTTAGAAAGAGTGCCTTTTTCCTTTTTCTTTTTGGTTTTTCGAAAATGGTAACTTTTTCCTAAGTTGCTCGGACTCTCCAAAAATGTTGCCACACCCGTCGAATCCTTTAAAAATACACTATTTTGGGTTCCACTTCACCATGTTCTATGTCGGGGCACACATATTAAGATTATTTTCAAAATAGGTCCACTTCATTATGTTTGGTTTTACCAAAAAAAACTAGCCATTTTAGGTTAAGTCTTAAGATCATCATGTTGGGAAATAAGGAAAAAAGATTCTCATCTTTTTGGGACTTTTCAACGTTATTGAAAAAGAAAAGGATAGTACAAGATATTCTCTTCCACAAAATGGTAAATTTGTTCTAATTATATAGAGAAACAATGATGGTTGATTATTTAAGAAAGTACATAAGACATGGAATCTCGAGAACATATAGGATTAGGAATAAGATAAGCTTTAGGAGTTTCAAAAGAAAGTTTATGACACCTCAATAGGGAGAACAAAATAGACAGGTAGATATGAACGGTGCCCAGGGCGAATATAGGGTGGGTTGTCATGGTATTCACCTGAACTTCCTCGACAAAAAATTACATTGTATATATAAGATAATTTTTTTGTGCATATATAGAGATTTTGAATTCGCCAAACACAAGACTAGAGGTTGACTTGGTGGTTTAGGGGCTTCAAAATTCACCTTGAGGTTCCAAGTTCAAACTCTGTCCATTACATTTTCATTTTCCAAACCCCCTTAGTGAAAATCTTGAATTCGCCAGTAAGGGAGCCTATGGAAAGTCATTCACACTTAAAACAATAGCACTTGGTGCGGAAGAATGTAGAGTACCAAGATGGCAAAAGGAAGTAGCTTTCTTTCCTTGTTGATAATATTGAGGTGAAATGGTAATGGCGGCTAACATAAGGAAATTTGAAAAATTGTTACAAGTTGGTATTGATCATGAGAAAAGTATGGAGAAGATACTAAGCACCACGTATTGCATTTAAGGGTGTCCGTTCGGTATTCGGTTCCCTTTTCCAAAGTTCAGTTTCAGTAGACGGTAATTTGATAATTTGTCATTGAAAAAAGATACCACTTATCACAGTATATCAAACTTGGGTACGGTAATTGATAATTATGTATTGAAGGGAAAGATGATTTTACAAGATATCTTCAGAATTTGTCCAACATTTGACATGTTAGCTTTTAGAGAAACCCCATATAGAGATTAGATCTCCGTTCTGAAGCCTTAAAATTATAAAATTTGGTGTCACAAGTCAATCAAGACATTCAAATCACTCGTTCATGTTACCTATATTTATGGTAGACAATTCATAACCACAAGCTTAAAAGTAAATGAATAGCCAAAGTTCTCAAACTTGGGTTCTTGGTGAATTTGGTTAGATCAATAAGTTAATATTCTTAGAGAATACTTACGACTAGGACATGACAATTGTTGCCACAAACAAAAGGAGACACAAGTTCTTTGGGGATAGGCGTTGGTTATTCAATTTGATATTTCCAAAGTTTGATTTCGGTAATTCAATGAAATTAGAAGTAGATACCAAATACCGAACTTTGAAAATTTGGTCTGATACAATAAATCAAACTTTGGTAATTCAATTTATTGTGATTTAGGCGAACCCCTAATTGCATTGTAGTCTCAATCACAATCATGGAACCTTGTTTTTGGTGATGAGAGCAAGACAAACATAGCTCTATCTCCACAACCGGTTTCATATGGTTGGTTTGTGTTATACAAAAAAATGTCTACAAATTTTAGTTAAAGATCTTGTAAGAAATATAGGCAACATGAAAGGAGAACATCCTTTTTGGATTTTCAGCAATAAGATTTTTGTTTTTGTTTTTATTAAGTAAACAAATTTAATTAATGAATGGACCAAAGCAAAGAATATCCATATACAAGAAGTATAGTAAAAGAGTAGTAAACCTACAAAAGATACGGTCCTCTATCAAAGACACCCAATCTTATATACAACATACGACTTCATGGGGGCACCAAAAGAAAAGAAGAAATAGAAGGCTACTCATCAACGAAACAAAACTCGTCTCTAATCCTTCAAAAGCTCTTTTGTTTCTTTCTCTCCAAATAACCCACAAGATAGCTAGTGGAGCAATAGTCCATGCCATGCACCTTCTCCCATAATTATAGTTGATCATTAGCTCTTATACAACTCTTGGAATCACCTATGAGATACCAAACCAACTGAATACTTCGCACCATAACCTCGAAGCTAGACTACAATAAAGAAGGAGATGATCCACACCTTTACCCGTCTCCTTGCACATGAAGCACAAACTAACACGAACAACCTTCCACTTCTTACGATTCAGAAAAAGAAATGGTACGAACAAAATATACCCATTTGTAAAATGATCAATCTCTCATTATAATAAATAAATTTATGGGTGGCTAATTATTTTAAAAGGGCTGATATTGTTTAAGTTTCATGAGGGGCGTTCAAGATTAGTGATACGACTAGAATAAGGAGTTCCTCTATAAAGTATATGATACCACAACAATGAGGGAAACAATAGACAAGATAATATTGAGGAGCTAAGGGGAGTCATTCGTAGGAGTGGCAAACGAGCAGGTCGAATCGAATATGAGTCTATACTCTATCGAGAACGAGTTAAATTAAAATGGGTAAAATACTCGACTTGATTGATATTTTAAATGGGTAAAAACGAGTTACCCAATGGATAATATGGGTATCCATATTTACCCATATTATTATAGGGATCATCTTAAAAGCTTCAAAAGCAAAATCTCTTACCCCATTCTTCACCCCACTCACCCCCCACCCCACCCCACCCCCACCTCAAAAATCAAATTTATTGTTTGTTTAAAAAAAATTATTTTTTACTACTTTGACCCCCC
>NC_064282.1:7436607-7520820 GCF_019186545.1 Solanum stenotomum
CCCCCTTCCCTGAAAAAAATTGTTTTTCAAAAAAAAAAATCAAATTTTTTTCTTGTCCAACCCATTCCTACACGGATCACCTATACCTTAAGAAAAATATTAATGTCACTTTTATTTCTTTTATAAATGAGTCTCTCTTACCCATTTTACCCATTTAACTACCCACTTTTAAATGGGTAATATGAGTTTGACTTGTTTTTTTACCCATTTTAAATGAGTTGGGGGTAATTTGAATGGATACCCATATAATTACCCATTTTGCCATCTCTAGTCATTCACAATGAGACCAAACTACATAGAGCTTTTAGAAGGAGCAAAGAGGGGAGGTGTGAAAGCATATTTGACTACAGTACCAAGAAAGTAGCTTTTCCTTTTTGTTGGAAGGAAGGATGATAACTCTCCTTGTTAGTAATGATGGATGCTATGATATCAACTATTAACTTGAGGAAAAGAAGCAACAGCTACGACTTACGAGTTGGTGTTGTTTACGTAAAAGGATGGAGAACACATACATCACACACTATTTCATTGTTGTCTCATATCAACTCATGCAACCTTGTGTGCTTTTCTTTTATATATTTGTGGTATTTGAACCACCTTGTACACATCTTAACTAATCCATCCGGCATCCTTCCTAACCCACAAGCATAGATTGCCAAGATAAGCATGCTCATTAAGGTTGGAACAATGAGCACACAAAGTGTTGTATGGAATTCAAACTTGAGATTTCCAAATTATTACTCTAATGTCTCAACCATTAGGTCATCCGCTTCAAGACATGTGTGCTTCCTGTTAAATATCATGGTGTTTCCAAGAAGATGGTAAGTAGTGTCAAGCTGGGGTTACAGAAGATTGACAGAGAAAGGAAAGGCAAATTGATGAACTACACGGTTGCATCCTCTGAGAGTTCTTTTTTTTCCTTTTGGTTGATAAGAGTGTCCTTTGAGATTAATTGGATTGAAAGAAATAGAAGATTGTTTATGATGGTAAGAATGATTTGAAAAAGTTATAACTTGTTTCTCTTCAGGTACACTATAGGTGTAAGAATTCCCTCTTTAATTGATAGTTGAGTTAACTTGTTATTATTAATGAAATCCTTCACCTGATCAAAAAAAAGTTGAGTAGACTTGATAGAAGAAAATGGTTGAGCCATACCCCCAATTCAAACATCTGTTTTGTATTGTATTTGTGTGTCATTAATGAAATACTTACATTTCTCATAAATATAGATATAATTACTGCATTAAGTAGTAACCTTAACTACATCTCTAAAAAAGGAAAGCCATAACGAGTATGAAATGCACCCCAGAAAAAAAAATCATATATCTTAAATTCCTGTACTTACCTACTTTTGTCAGTTCTGAGTAGGAAAAAAATTATAGGCAAAAATCCATTTGCTTTGGTAATTCTGAAGGCAACAAGAAGAAATATGAAGATGAAACCCATTACATTAATTATGACCAGAGTCCGATTTATACAAAATGGTCCTATAAAGATTCAATTATTAACATATGTTCTTTACTGAATTACTTTTTTTCTTTGGAAATGATAAGTTTTCTTCTTACTGAATTACTCCAAGCAATTTCATGCCTTCTCTTTCATAAAGTTCACATAACTTTAACATCGGTTGGCAAATTAAATATCAAGTCATTCAAAAGCCCTTTTAAGTAATAATCACAAAGAAAGAGAAAAACCCTTTTGAGCTGGTACCTCTCCCTAGCTCATGTAGTTAACAACATTAGCTGCAGAAATCCATTCATGCAAATGTCAATGAAGAACAATTAAAAGAACTAGCAAGAGGGGGAAGGGGGCGAATAAAGGCATTAGCACCAGCACTTTCACAAAATTAGATTCTAACGACAGTCTGCCAGAAAGAGAAAGTTGGAACACTTCAGAAACATCTAAGATACTATAGGAGTATAACTGATTGACATTGTTTTAAAGGCTAATCGACAATTAGTTCAAGCTATAGTTCAAGTCTTTCATTAATTTTGAGCAATGATTTGACATTTTCAAACTAAAGATGCTAACCAAATTCAAGAAAATGAGCACACTCCTACCTAAGGTAGCCAAGGACAAAGAGTATTCGAGATGGATTTCAGGACCTAAATTCCAGGGTAAAAATGTAGATACATTTGCAATAACATAAGGGACAAAAGAAAGTAAAGAACAATCATCAACCTTATTGTGTCTTCTTGGCAAACCAAAATGCAATATTGAGAATTTCAAAGTTACCTAAGTACAGAAAAACCAACACCCAGTTAACAAAACAAAAACAAAGATCAAATTGATTCAATGCAAGTGCATTGGGTAATGTAAATCAATTAACAAAAATAGGGGAAAGATGAAAGAAACCCTGAATAACAAGCAAAAAACACAGTGAAGAGACACAATCATCAACTTAGATATCAACGAAGCGTTACAGTTATGACTTATGAGTTAGGGGAAGTCCCAACTGAGAAACACTAGAAAACAAGAGTAAGTACAGGTCAGATTTTGTTGTCCACTTGACACTTGTCTTTTTTCTGTTTCTCTTTTATGTTCACTTCTGTCTTTTAATTTACCAAGAACAAGACAACCAGAAAGTGGAGAGATGCGTGAACTGAACTGATATACGGATCAATTTTTGGCCATTTATATATGCCCCGCAGTGGAGGCTTGACTAAGAATTCTAGTCACAATGGACTAAGATTTGGACCAGGCCAAACAGACTATTTTGGTTGGGTTTATACACCACTTTGTAATTATACAGCATAGTAAATTCGAAAACTTAGAATGTCTGATATACTTTTTTTATCAGAAAGATATATAGAATTGCTTAATTAAGTATAAATGTATTAATCTCACTCACCTATTCTTCACCTCTAAAAAGGAAGCCATAACGAGTATAAAGGCATCCTAGCCAAGATCATCTACCACTATCTTCATGTACTTCTACTTAATTACTTCTTTCAGTTTCCAAGTAGGAAAAAATTGATAGGTGAAGTAGTAAAGACCAGTCTTCTTTAACATTCTTGAAGGCAACACGAAAGATGAAGATGAACCTCATAAAATGTAATTTATGTCCACGATTACATTATGATCCATAACGAAATTCAATGGGAATGGTTCTTTAAAAGAGAATGACTAATAAGATCCTTTTTACTGCATTAGTAAGTAATTTGATCTCTTTTTCTCTCTACGGTTCACATTACTTCAACATTTGGTCGCAAAATTAAATATCAATCACATATTATGCAAAAGCCCTTCTCGACACAAAGAAACGAGAAAAACACTTTTGGGCAAGGACTAGCTGAAAACAGATCTCCCTAGCTCATCTAGTTAACAGAGTAGCTGCATAAATCCCTTCATGCCAATGTCACATGAGAACGAGAAAAGAACTAACAAGGGAAAGGAGGGGCAATCAAACACATCATCATCACTAAACTAGAAATTCCGATTCTAACGAGAGACTGCCAGGAAGAAAAGGTCATCATATCTTCTCAAACATCTAATATATTTAACAACATAACATGTGGACATTGTATTAAAGACTAATTTACAATTAGCTCAAGCTATTTCCCACGTTTTACATTAATTCTTAGCAATGATTGGCCTCTGCAAACTTGAATACTTTGACCCAATTCAAGAAAAAGTTCACTCCCATATCCTATCAAGTCTAGTCACCTCCCCCCAATTCTTCTTTGACCTACCTCTACATCTCCTAACTCCTTCTATAGCCAACCTCTTGCACCTCTTCACTGGCACACCCTAACACTTCCTCTTCACATATCCGAACCATCTCAACCCAATAGTCCCCTATAACTTTGTTCTTAATCATACTTCTATAGTATACCCACACATCCTTATGGCTTTGCAGAACTAAACTTCCAGAAAAAAGAAATGCAAGTAAATTAGCAGTAACATAAGTAGCAAAAAACTACTAGCAACCTTAATGTGTCTTCTCAGCAATCAAATCCGCAATCTTCATAATTCCAGTCATCTACGTACAGGAAAACCAACAGCCAGATAACAAATTTAACAAAAACAAAGATTAAATTAAAAAAAAACATAAGTGCATTGAGTAATCAAGAAAGGGAACTCACAGAGTACAAAGAGGTCAAGAAACACAATGTTGAAATGATACAATCAGCAACTTAGATATCATTGAAGCGGTTACATTTCGGAAGATCCGACAAAAGTAGAGAAAGCTAGTAGAAAACAAGAGTAAATGCCGGGACAGCTTGATTTTTGTCCCTTTTTTCTTTCAGTTTCTCTATTACGTCTTCTTCTTTTTTTGCTTACTAAGAAGAAGACAACCGAATGGTAGAGAGAAGGATGAATACGCCATTGCCATTTACATATGTCATGCGGTGGAGCATTCATGATTCCTCAAGCAAGGCTCTTCTTTGTTTCTTCTTCCCTTTCTTCTTTATCGGTTTCTCATGTGAGTGTTCAAATTTTGGGGTTTCATTGCATTTAAATTGGAATAGAAAAAGTACCATAGGAATAGTATTAAAAATTGAGAAAATTATAAAAATGGTCCCTTATGTTTGAGGGTACAGTCAAAATAGTCTCTTAAGTAAACATTTTATAGTTTTCATCCTTTAAATTTGTCATAATTTAACAAAAATGGTCTTTTATGTTTGAGGGTAGACTTAAATATACTCCCTCATTTGGTGTGAGGGATGAGAACAAATAGTCATGGGATTAAAACATAGTCCTAGAANATTGCAAGTAAGTTAGCAGTAACATAAGGTGCAAAAACTACTAATAAAGATCAATAGCAACCTTAATGTGTCTCCTCAGCAATCAAATCCGCAATCTTCATAATTCCAGTCATCTACGTACAGAAAAACCAACACCCAGATAACAAAATTAACAAAAACAAAGATTAAATAAAGAAAAACCTTAAGTGCATTGAGTAATCAAGAAAATCAAGAAAGGGAACTCACAGAGTACAAAGAGGTCAAGAAACACAATGTTGAAGTGATACAATCAGCAACTTAGATATCATTGAAGCGGTTACATTTCGGAAGATCCGAAAAAAGTAGAGAAAGCTAGTAGAAAACAAGAGTAAATGCCGGGACAGCTTAATTTTTGTCCCTTTTTTCTTTCAGTTTCTCTATTACGTCTTCTTCTGTTTTTGCTTACTAAGAAGAAGACAACCGAATGGTAGAGAGAAGGATGAATACGCCATTGCCATTTACATACGTCATGCGGTGGAGCATTCATGATTCCTCAAGCAAGGCTCTTCTTTGTTTCTTCTTCCCTTTCTTCTTTATCGGTTTCTCATGTGAGTGTTCAAATTTTGGGGTTTCATTGCATTTAAATTGGAATAGAAAAAGTACCATAGGAATAGTATTAAAAATTGAGAAAATTATAAAAATGGTCCCTTATGTTTGAGGGTACAGTCAAAATAGTCTCTTAAGTAAACATTTTATAGTTTTCATCCTTTAAATTTGTCATAATTTAACAAAAATGGTCTTTTATGTTTGAGGGTAGACTTAAATATACTCCCTCATTTGGTGTGAGGGATGAGAACAAATAGTCATGGGATTAAAACATAGTCCTAGAATTAAATTTTGATGTCTTGTTTGGGATAACTTAACCTACCATTTATATCATAGTGTGATGGGATAAGTTATCTCATATACATGGTGGAATAAGTTATCTCACTGGGTATGTTGTTGTTGTTGTTGTTGTTATGGTGGGATAAGTTATCTCAAGATAACTAATCCCATAATAATTAATCCTGGGATAACTTGTTCCCAGTCAAATGACAAGGTTTCAATCTTTTAAGATTGTCAAAAAGTTAATATTTTTAGTTTTCAAACAAATATTTAGCAAAGTATTTCTATTAGATTTGACAAGAATTGTGCAAAAAAGATTAATTATAAATATAAAAAAGAAAGTCTCATTAAATCGTGGAATATGTAACATAAAAAAGTATTAGTTACTAAAATGATATTAAAAAGGAATAATAGAATTTTCACATGAAAAAATTGCATACAAATAGTCTTTTTTTAAGTATACATTTTATAGTTTTGATGCTTTGACTTTGTCATAATTTAACAAAAAATGATATTTTATTTTTGAAGGTAGATTAAAAATATTCTCTTAAGCATGTACTTCAAGGTTGAAGTCCTTTAAGAGTTCCAAAAGTTAACATTTTTAGTCCAGTAAATTATTAAGCAAACTATTTCTATTAGATTTGACAATAATTGTGCAATAAAAGATTAATTATAAATATAAAAAAAAATCTCATTAAATTCTGAAATATGCAACAAAAAAATTATACTAGACAATAACATTAAAGAGATATTAAGAAAAAAATTAACTGAAATTACACCTTAAAAAATTACGTCAAACTTTAGAAATAACATGAACTACAAAAATTAGCAATACTAAAAACAAGTGAAAATCGGCAATAAAACCAAGTGAAAATGTCAAAAGACAAAGATTTTTTTTAAAAAAAAAATGTTCAAAATTTTTATTTTTAAATGAATTTATTTTAGGAAAAATGACAAATATCCATTTGTTAAGTTTGCACAAAATGCATGAAAATACGATTAATATTTATTTAAATTTTAAAAGAAATTTGAGGGAGGCTGACAAATTTAATTTTTATGCATAACAACTTCATCAAAAATGAGAAAATTAACTTCCCTAATGGAAGTAGAGATAGCCAATTTTACAAGTGACATTTTTGAAATGGAAGAAGTCGAAGGAGTGAACAAGTGTTATGGTAACAAGCCGTAAGAAAGATGAGAAGAGCTTTTCTTCCACCGGCCTTTATAAGAGTTTGGGAGTATCATGAGATAGATAGCAGACATTCAATCTTGCAATAACTACTTGCTTGGCATTAGCCCTGGGTTGATCTCAGACTTTAATAAATCATTTCATACTTCGAATCAATCGATCGATCAAGAGGTTAATCTCCTTTATTTGGAACGATAGCTAAAAGAAATTCATCATTTTATCTTGAATAAGGAAAGGGCATCATAACATCAACTCCAATTGAACAAGCTAAACCTTGAAAAACTAATTGTATGTTCCCCACTATCCAGCACACCCATACCCTTACCTTCACTCCCACCTCACATAATATATGTCTAAATTATGTATAAATATTTTAGAATAAAGTAAGAAAAGAAATAAGAAACATACTTATTTCCTAGAAACTTAACTCAAAATTTCAAAACAAGCTTTATTCGATAATATAAAAATAAAGTGTTAAATTATACTCAAGTTAAATTTACCTTATTGGTTGACTACCTAAACTTCCACCTTATCATTGAGAGGTCAAATTGGTACATTGTAATCCCCTTCCTCAGTTTCCTTTTTTTTAATACCCCCATCAAGAAAACATTTTTTTTTTTAAAAAAGTTACATTAACTTGATTTCACATGGCCGAAATAAAGAGATACCACAGGATAAGAAGCATTATATTGTTAATAATTCTATGATTGCAACTTTAGCAACAAGCATCCGTTATCGTCCAGCGGTTAGGATATCTGGCTTTCACCCAGGAGACCCGGGTTCGATTCCCGGTAACGGAAATTTTTTGTTTTTTAAAAATTTTCTTCTTATTAAACAATTCTATTAAGTTCTTAGGAATATAAATGTTTCTAAAAACACACAATAGAACAAATCTTCATTGAAAAGTCATTTTGTTTAAAACAATAAAAAAAATGAGTGAAATGTATTACTTTCAGGGGTGGGCTTCCGGTTCGGTGTCGGTGTTATTTTTTCAAAAGTTTGATTTTTTGATTTAGTGATTGGGGTAAGAGTCGCAGAATTTCAATTGAACTTTTATTAAAAATAAAAGAAAAAAAGATATATATATTTATTTATGGGCAATTCCTTAACTAAAAATAAAAAGTCAACTAACAATTAAATCATTCATGACAAATCAAAGTAGCAACAAATTTATAATTCAATAGTTAGCTTCAAATATTATTTTTTGAGAGGAACCCAAACGTATTTTTAGTTAACACAATAAATGTTCTATGGCTAACATATATAGTTTTAAATTTTTAAGTGTCTTAATCTTTAATTTTTTCCTCATTTTATTTTGAGCAACTTTCACATATAACAAACATAAAAATAATATTTGTATGTTATAGCTAGGGGTGTTCACGGTTTGGTTTGGGTCGGTTATTGGTCAAAACCAAAACCAAACCAACTTAATCGATTTTAAAATTATCAAAACCAAACCAAACCAAATAGGGAAAAGGATCAAAAATACCCTCAAACTATTACAAATAGAGCAAATATACCCTCCGTTTGAATTTGGGTGCAAAACTACCCCCACTGTTGCTCAATACGCTCAAAAATGCCCTTGGCAAACGGAAAAGCAAAAAAAAGGAATTTTAAAAACTTTTAAAATAAGAAAAAGTCAACTTTTTCTTTTCACCTGCCCCTTCAAATTTTCTCCCGCTGCCACTCTTCTTCCTCTTTGTTCCTTCCTTACCTCTTAAATCAGATCGAACCAAAACCCAAACAAAAAAAACTTAAATCCCTCTTTTGTCACTCAAAACTGAACGCATTTTGACTAATCTACACTCAAGTTTCACCCACGACCATGGCTTGTATTCGATGATGAAATTTTATGATGTCAAGTAAACAAATTTGTATATAAGCACCACATCAAAAATATCTTTAGTGACAATTAATTAACAACAACAACTTAATTACAGTTATATATATAAATATATGTGTGTATTTTGAACAACAATTAACACTCTTCGTAAATGTGTCTAAACCCTATAGCGATATTTGATCCAATAATAATTAACTAATGTGGTAAAGACCTCTTTATTAATACGTATATTTATTGTCGTTAAAAATTATTTTTATCGTACTGAAGTCATTTCTGATTAATATTGCAAAACAAACTAACTTCAATATTATTCTTCAATAAGTGGCAACATATATTGCAATCAAGATAAATTGCAACCTTTTAATATTTCTCTTGTATGCATATAAGTTACTTAACAGTAAACATGAACTAATTGCATATTAAAGGATATTGAACGGAGAAAACTAGCATGTAGGAGTGATACAAAGTGCAAAATTTTTCTACTAGAACAATTAGTGCCAGTGTATATGAGAATTGTTCAGTTTAATATGCGTACACTAAAATTTTAACTCAATTTTGTGCAGTATTAATGATAGAAAATGAGTAATAGATTTAGACTTTTTGACAAGAATACTCAAGATTTCTACATATCCTTTGCTTGATATATATTTGCTCTACTTGGCAATGAGATAGCATAACTTGAATTTAGCAATTTAGCCCGTATATGGAAAAATCATGCAAGTTCTTGATAAATATGCCTTGAGAAAAAATATTTTTTTTTTTTATAAAACAGGCTGGTGGATGGAACTTGGGGGCAGCGAGCAGAATGAGAGAGGAGGCAACAAAAGAAAAAGTCAACCTTTTCTTATTTTAAAAGTTTTTTAAATTCCTTTTTTTTACTTTTCCGTTAGCCAAGGGCATTTTTGAGCCTATTGAGTAACGGTGGGGGTAGTTTTGCACCCAAATTCAAACAGAAGGTATATTTGCTCTATTTGTAATAGTTTAAGGGTATTTTTGATCCTTTTCCCAACCAAATATAATATACATTTATCGGTTTGGTTGTTTTCGATTTTGGTTTGGTTTGGTTCGGTTATTAACCATACATAAAAATAAAATAAACAATTCATTCAAAACGTGAAAAAAGTGACAACAATCCATTCAAACAAAAAATAGTTAGAATGACTGCATTACAAAACTTTCGATCATTGAATTTACTGAATAAAACTTCAAAATTCACTATTTTGGCATAGAAGGAATAGACAATGACATTTTTAGTCCCGCAAAGAATTTTCATAGACACTCATATACATGAAACCAATAAGAAAAATGTTCTCACCTTGGACATATTTTCTTTCACAAGTAAATTATAAAAATAAATTTTGATGAAACATATATAAAATCTTTAAAATTGTTTATGAATATAATATATTATGTATGTATAATAATAAAATTTATGTATATAACTTGTTGGTTCGGTTATTTCTTTGATTTTTTTCGAACAAAACCATAACCAAACCAAAAAGTATCGGTTCTTAACAATCTAAAACCAAACCAAACCAAAACCCAAATTAAATCGGTTCATTTAATCGGTTTGGTTTGGTTTTTTTGTTTGGATCGATTTTTATCCAAACCATGAACACCCCTAGTTATAGTTATAGTTATAGTTTGCATAATTGCGCTCCATAACAAACTTTATGTTTGATATAACTATTAATATGTATATTTCATTATATATATTAGGGGTGTTCACAGTTTGGATAAAAATCGATTCAAACCGATTAAATGAACCGATTTTATTTATGGTTTGGTTTTAGATTTTTGAAAAATCGATAGTATTTGGTTTGGTTATGATTTTGTTCGGAAAAAAATGAAGAAATAACCGAACCAAACAGATAAATAATACACATAAATTTTATTATTATACATACATATATACTATTTTATAAACAATTTTAAAAATCTTATATATGTATTCATCAAAATTTATTTATAATTTACTTATGAAAGTAAAAATGTTCAAGGTAAGAACATCTATCTTATTGGTTTCATGTATATGAGTGTCTCTGACAATTTTTTGTGGGACTAAAAATGTCAATGTCTCTTCCTTGTAGGACAAAACTAGTGATTTTATAAGCTTTATTCATAGTAAATTCAAGGGATAAGGGTCTGAAAAATATCTCAAACTTTGGTCGGATTTGCTGTTGTCATACTAAACTTTCATTAGGACCTATTACATACCTATACTATTTAATACCGTATTTTAAACATATATATTTGCTCATACTCAGTCTATGTTAGTTGAGTGTGTCACACGCACGTTTTAATACATTAAATTTATTAAACTAGTCATTTCATTCCCAAATAATTAAATTAATTCATTAAATAAACATATTTGAAATGTCAAAAAAATGGAAAATGAATCATCACTTCACTTCACTTCACTCTTCACTGTCACTTTNGTTTTTTTGTTTGGATCGATTTTTATCCAAACCATGAACACCCCTAGTTATAGTTATAGTTATAGTTTGCATAATTGCGCTCCATAACAAACTTTATGTTTGATATAACTATTAATATGTATATTTCATTATATATATTAGGGGTGTTCACAGTTTGGATAAAAATCGATTCAAACCGATTAAATGAACCGATTTTATTTATGGTTTGGTTTTAGATTTTTGAAAAATCGATAGTATTTGGTTTGGTTGTGATTTTGTTCGGAAAAAAATGAAGAAATAACCGAACCAAACCGATAAATAATACACATAAATTTTATTATTATACATACATAATATACTATTTTATAAACAATTTTAAAAATCTTATATATGTATTCATCAAAATTTATTTATAATTTACTTATGAAAGTAAAAATGTTCAAGGTAAGAACATCTATCTTATTGGTTTCATGTATATGAGTGTCTATGACAATTCTTTGTGGGACTAAAAATGTCAATGTCTCTTCCTTCTAGGACAAAACTAGTGATTTTTTAAGCTTTATTCATAGTAAATTCAAGGGATAAGGGTCTGAAAAATATCTCAAACTTTGGTCGGATTTGCTGTTGTCATACTAAACTTTCATTAGGACCTATTACATACCTATACTATTTAATACCGTATTTTAAACATATATATTTGCTCATACTCAGTCTATGTTAGTTGAGTGTGTCACACGCACGTTTTAATACATTAAATTTATTAAACTAGTCATTTCATTCCCAAATAATTAAATTAATTCATTAAATAAACATATTTGAAATGTCAAAAAAATGGAAAATGAATCATCACTTCACTTCACTTCACTCTTCACTGTCACTTTGAAAAGTCATTTCATTCCCAGAACTCTCTTTCACTTAGGCCAAATAAGAATTCAAACATAGCGTTTGAAATCGTGTTTCAAAGAAGAACTCAAAGATAGTTGAAATCGGGTTTGAAATCGTGTTGATAGCGTTTGTTGAAATCACGGCAGCAACTATTCCTAAACTGAACTGAAATTAGTAGTTCTTCCATGGATAACCCTAACAATAGAATAAATAAGATTAAGAAAAAAATCTGAAATTAAAGAAAATAATTTGCTTAATATAAAGCTTACCTGGCCCTTTAATGGTGGTCTTTCGGATCTGTATTACCGCGAAAGAGAATGGTGTAAATTGAATTAGAATTATAGGTAAAAAGAAATAAATATAATTTAATCCCTATATTGATACGTGGCATTTAATGATTGGCGTAAAAAAATTATCTGGTGCTATATGCGCCTATGTGTCGTGTTTTCACGCACTTGACCAGATGGGCAAATATATATGTTTAAAATACGGTATTAAATAATATAGATATGTAATAGGTCCTAATGAAAGTTTAGTATCGCAACCGCAAATTCGATCAAAGTTGGGGTATTTTTCAAACCCTTATCCCTAAATTCAATGATCGAAAGTTTTGTAATGTCAGTCATTCTAACTATTTTTCGTTTTGAATGGATTATTGTCATTTTTTTCACGTTTTGAATAAATTATTTCTTTTAATTTTATGTATATGGTTAATAACCGAACTAACGAACCAAACCAAACCGAACCGAAATCGATAACAACCAAACCGAGAAATATATATTATATTAGGTTTGGTTTGATTTTGATAATTTTAAAACCGATTAAGTTGGTTTGGTTTTGATTTTGACCAATAACTGACCCAAACCAACCCGTGAACACCCCTAATACATATACAAAAGAAGCAATTGTATAATCTGTTTCGGTATACATATACAAAATAATCAATTGTATAATCTGTGTTTGTATAAAGCGAAAAATAGAGAAAGACAAAAGAAAATTAGGTAGGGGAAGATCTGTATTTGTATAATCATAAGTGTATAGGACGAAAATATATGTATTTGTATTTATTTATACAATTTTCTTTCGCTTTATACAAACACAAACACAAACACAATTTATATATTTGTGTTTGTATAAAGTGAGAGAGACGAGAGAGAGTGGCGAGCGAGATCTGGGAGAGGGAGAGAGGGGAATGAAAAATAAAAATAATATATATATATATATATGAGAGGCGAGAGAGAGTGGCGAGCGAGATCTGGGAGAGGGAGAGAGGGGAATGAAAAGATACGTATATATATAATTTTCTCTCGCTTTATACAAACACAAACACATTTTATACATTTGTGTTTGTATAAAGTGAGATAGGTGAGGAGAGACTGCCCAACGAGAAACGAGAGTGGCGAGAGAGAAAATCAGGGAGAGAGGCGAAATGACAACAGTTTGCTATGAGTTACAATTAAATCAAACTGTAGTTATAACATTTAATTATTTTATACAATTTTCCCTTTTATTTTTCATTCACACCGAAAATCGTTTAAAAAATACTAAACTAAACTGAACCGAAGCAAAAAAATCGAGCTGAACTGAATTAGTTTGGCTTGATAAATGATGTATATTTTTCTAAAACCGAAGAACCAAATCGAAGTTTGATAAAATTGAACCGATATTACTTTAGCTAAAAAAGAAGTTCATCGAAATTTTAGAATCCTTGACTTTTTACTGTGCTGATTATAAAGTTATTCTTTATGATAAAATGAAGTGAGCGAAATAATTAAGCATATGAATATGTATGAAATTTATGGGATATTCGTAAAATGTGGCGGGAAGCTAACGAAGATGTGTGAAAATATGCTTATCCACTCCAGGACAAAACTGTGTGTACCAAAATTGAACTAATATTTCAAATTTTTAACCAACAATGGCTACTCTTTGTATGTCTTCATCTTCTTTAGTTAAACTTCACCAAATCTCCCCCTTTATTCATTCTTCTTCCCCAGCAAATCCAAATCTACTTCGGAGATCATTTTTCGATCATTTTACGGCCGTCAATTATGTACCGGAATCTTTGAAATTGAGGGCAAGGGTTTCCTTATTTCCGTTTTTCTTTACCAAAAGTGAAGACACTGAGAGCCTTAAGCAGGAGCTTCTCGAAGCCATAGCCCCACTTGATCGCGGTGCTGAGGCCACTCCTGAAGATCAAAAGCTTGTTGATCAGGTGGGTCATGCACCTTGTTTAATAGTATATTCTTTTGTTTTGAATTATTTGTGGGTATTGTAGTTTATGATGTTGTTGAAGTTGAAAAATTGTTATTTAGGACTTAATTGGAGTGTTAAAGTAAATAATAAAGGGCATATATAATACATAAATGTGGGTATTGACAGTGCAAGTCTAGACACCTTAACTTGGTCTCAACTGACAACTCAACACTCTAATTTGTCCCCATGGTGTCTTGTGGATACCCAACATTGACGTGACATAAATTTTGAAGGTGTCTAGAAGATCATTTTGTAAGTTGGAATGTTCAACTGACATAATGGAGACGAGTTGGGGGGTCTAGATATGCATACTCAAAGTAGGAGTGTTTACTTGCCAGCTAAGGTGAAGTTTGAGAGAAGCCTTTTAGCTCCTATTTTGCTTCTGGTGCATTACTAGCCTAATGTGTATGCAGATTGCAAGCAAACTTGAGGCAGCTAATAAAGTGAAGGAGCCCCTGAAGTCGAGCTTATTGAATGGAAAGTGGGAGCTTTTGTATACTACATCTCAATCAATTCTACAAACCAAGGTCTGGTCTGATCTTATCTTTCTTATGCACATTTCCAGAAGCTAAGATGCTCCTGCTCGTTTATCATCTGTTCTTTTCTCGAGGGAACAGATTACTTCAATTACGAAGACTGTTGGTTTTAGAATCATATAAGTAGTAAGAGTAAAAGTCTAGGGTGTACATAGAAAGGGAAAATACATAGGTAGTTAGTTAATCACTTCCACCCTTTTGTTCTTTTATCATAATTTAACTCCATAGGTCATTGCCCATAGGCTGGCAAATTTTGAAGCAGTTTCTTGGCTTTCACTTATCTTCTTCTAACTAGACTAAATGAGATATGCAAAGGATGATATCTACAATAGTCACATTAAAGTTGCTTATTCTTCATGTGATATCAGTTACTATAATTGTTTTTAGGTATAATCAGAAGCAAGTTTAGACCTCCTTTTCTCGTCCTTCTTTAATTTCTACTCTAAAAAATATTATCGGTTTATTTAGCATGCTGTAACCTAACTGCATTGATTGGCATCAAGAAATAGGTCAGATGTGAGAAGAACTGTGATTGATGTAGGACGGGTTTTTCCACTTTCCTTCTCCTCCAATTTCTTAAATTACAGTGGAATATTACTTGGTTCAGTGTTAAGAAGGCTTCCATTTTCTGGTGCTTCCTCCACTTTCTGCATTCATCATCAAAATGATATGGTTGATTTGGTCATTATAGTTATGATAGGGGTTTTCTGTGCTTGCTTGATAATCTTTCAATACATAGTCGTTGCTTTCAATTTACTCCATTATTTATGAAGATTCATCATTCTCTTCTGGTTAAATCTTCTGATGACCAAACAAAGAACAAAAGAATGCTTCCAATGCTTCAAATATCAAGCATAAATAAGTTGTGCTTTCTATTTGCAGTGATGTCGCAGAGTCTGCCTTTAATATTTTTTCCTTCTTCTTTTGGGAGTGTTGGATGATTGATTCCTTTTCTCTTTTCCTTCTATTTTGTGAATGTTGGTTTTATGTGTTGAATTATGAACAACTACACAATCCTAGCATACCATAGATGAGCTGATCAGAGAGACATTGAAGAAGAAGAAGAATATTATTTCAGTAGTAATACAGAAAACTTGACTTTTCATTTACAATGGAACAGTGCTTATATATGCACACATACTGACTCCTAACCGACTAACAGAAGAATTAACAACTTTCATAACTAACTTGGCTAATCCCTCAACTACCCTTAATTGTCTTTATGTATTACATCAAGTAACCCCTATCACATTACTTCCCCTCAAGCTGGTGGGTGCAAAAACATTCAACACACCAAGCTTGCCTACTAAAAACTCATGTTGCAATCTGGGTAGTCCTTTGGTTAATATGTCTGCAAGTTGCTCCTTAGAGCTTACATGTTCTGTCTTCATAATCCCTGCCTGTATCTTCTGTCTGATAAAATGACAATCAATTTCTATATGCTTTGTTCTCTCATGAAACACCGGATTAGCTGCTATTTGCAAAGCTGCCCTGCTATCACTGTACACTATAGCTGGTTGTTCTACTTCATTCCCCAGTTCCTTCAACAATGCAATAATCCATACTAACTCTGAAACTGCATTAGCCATGCTTCTATACTCAGATTCAGCTGAGCTTCTAGATACCACACTCTGCTTCTTTGATTTCCATGACAACAATGTTTCACCATGTTTAACTAGAAAACCTGACACTGATCTTCTTGTATTAGGGCATGCTGCCCAATCTGCATCACAATAGACACTTAGATTGTTTGACTGTTTGCTACTTAATAGTATTCCAAGTCCTGGTTCCCTCTTTACATACTTCATCACCCTTATTGCTGCTTCTCAGTGTGTCCTCTTAGGCCGCTGTAAAAATTGGCTGAGTGTTTAGACTGAATAGGCAATATCTGGTCTTGTCATAGTCAAATATAACATCTTGCCTACTAACCTTTGATATTGTTCCTTGTCTTAAAAAAACTTATCCTCTAGATCTCCTGTGAGACAGTCCATGAAAGTGAGCTTATTCTCGAATCAGCACACTAGGAATCGAAGATTGAAGATGATTTCCGATAAGCGTACATTCATAGGCTGTTAGCAGGATAAGGCGAGAAAGATATTGAATGAGTTTAAAGAGCATTTATCTAAGTTAAGCCCAGTTAATCCTACTATCTTCAGAATTCTAGAACTGTTAACTTCATATTGGCTTCAAGTGGAGTCCAAGCAGGTTTGGCACTTCCCAATCCCAAGTCTAAAATGATTTCCAAGGCATACTTCCTTTGGTTCATTAAAATACCTTTGGTAGATCTACTAAACTCCATACCAAGAAAAAACTTCAATTCACCAAGATCTTTGATCTTGAAAGCTTTGTGCAAAACAATCTTGTGTGTTCAACAAGAGTCAAATTGCTTCCTGTTACTAACATATCATCTACATAAACACGAATCACCACCATGTCTGAACCTTTCCTTTTGATGAACAATGAATGATCTAAACTGCTTTGGACAAAATCAGATTCCAATAGTGCTTCAGTCAACTTCAAATTCCATTGCCTACTAGCCTGTTTAAGCCCATAGAGGGATTTGACAAGTCTGCATACACCCCTGACTTGCAAAACCCTCTGGCAACTTCATATAGACTTCATCATAAAGATCACCTTGAAAAAAAACATTATAAACAACTAACTAATGAACAGGCCACCCATGCTGAGCAACCAAAGAAAGAACAGTCCTGACAGTAGCAATCTTAACAACTGGAGAGAAAGTTTCATGAAAATCAAAACATGCCCTTTGAGTGTAACCTTTTGCCACTAGTCTATCTTTAAATCGTTCAATATTCCCATCAGCTTTCAGTTTCACTTTATAAACCCACCTACAGCCAATAGAAACATTGCCTTGAGGAAGTGGGACCAAATCCCATGTCTGATTGTCTTGGAGGGCTTGCAATTTAGATTCCATAGCCTCCATCCATCTCACATCTGAAGCTGCCTCTTTGTAAGATTTAGGTTCACATATAGCAGAAAAAACTTTCAAATATTTCTAATAAGGCGGTGACAAGTGATCATAAGAAACAAAATTTTCTAGTGGATACAAGACAGTGTTAGCTGAGGGTTTGGAAACATAATCTGAAAACCAAGGCTGCTTAGATGTTCTGGTAGATCTCCTAAGAGGTGGAGATGCATGAGGGATGTGAGCAGATGGTATAGGTGGTGAAACAACAGGAACATGAACTAAAAGTGGATGTGGAGGGGGTAGATCACTTGGAGGGGTAGTGATATCAGCTTGTAAATCATCCTGGATATAAAACTCAGGAAAATGAGAAAACTCATGGTAGGAAGGTTCAACTGACTTAGAGAAGTGTTGAAAAGGATATTGATCTTCATGAAATATCACATCTCTGTTTACAAAGAATTTTTTGTGTTGAAGATCAAAACATATGTAACCTTTAGTAACACTTGAATACCCCATAAACACTGACCTTATTGCCCTTGGTGCAAACTTATCAGTTCTAGGCATATTGCTTGCAAAGCATAAACAACCAAGTGTTCTCAAGTGTGTAAGGCTTGGTTTTTGTCCAAAAAAGACGTCATAAGGTGACTTGCCTTCTAAAGTATGAGAAGGTAGTCTGTTTATGATATAGGCTGCAGTAAGAATACAATGCCCCCAAAACTAAAGTGGAATATGTCCCTAAAACCTCAGAGCTCTGGCAACCTCAAGAAGGTGCATGTGCTTCCTCTCAGCAATTTCATTCTGCTGAGGGGTATGAGCACATGTCTTATAATGTATGATACCAGATTCTGTCAACAATGCATGCATTGAAATACTAATGAATTCACCCCCATTATATGTTCCACACCTTTAACTGTAGTATTAAACTGAGTAACAGCCATTCTGAAAAACTATTTAAGAAGCAACAACACATCACTTTTGTATTTCAACAAAAAGACCCATACAGTTCTTGAAAAATCATCAACAATGGTGAGAAAAAACTTGTTTCCATCAAAAGTAGGGGTATTATATGGACCCCAAACATCCAAATGTAGTAAAGTAAACAATGCATTGGACCTAGTAGTACTGCTAGGAAAGGGAAATCTAGTATGTTTAGCTAAAGGATATCTCACAATTATGTAAAACTGCTTTACAATCGTCAAGAGCGTAACCTAACATGTCTTTATTAGACCCTACTGAGGCATGTGCAAGTCTTCTGTGCCACAACATACTGTTCTTCTTGTCACTTTGTGCAGTAAAACTTTTAGCATTATCATTGGCATGAACTTTGGTGTTATAAGAGTTGGACTGAGTTAACAAATAGAGACCATTCTCTTCTCTACCAATCCCTTTCAGTTTCCCATTGGAAAGGTCTTGGAATAAACAAAATCCAGGATAAAAAGATACAAAACAATTGAGTTCTTTGGTAACTTTTGATATAGACAAAAGATTGTAGTGGAAATCTGGCACAAACAAGACATCATGTAATACTTCTATGTCTGCTAGCTTGTAACTACCTGTATGAGTTACCAATGTTACACCACCATTTGGTAAATAAACTCTCCTGTTTTGTTCAGTCTTAACAACTCTCACATCATGCAAAACTTCTAAACTAGAAACCATGTGATTAGTTGCACCACTATTACTTATCCATTTCAGTTTGGCAATTTTGGAGATAGGAGTATGAACCATACCTGCCATATTAGCCATCACATTTGCAGTAGCATTATTCCCATCAAACATCTGTAAAATGTTACCATGTTGGTCACTAGTTAACTATAGAGCTCTTGGTAGATCCTTCGGGATTGAAGGATCCAAACCATTATCTCTTACACCTGATTGCATATAATGTGAATTATTATCAGCTTGAACATGATAAGCAGTGTTTCTTGTTCCCTTCTTCTTAAACTTCCAATCAGGTGGGTATCCATGAAGTTTAAAACAGTTGTCCTCCACATGACCTTGTAGCTTGCAAAAGTCACATATTTTGTCCCAATTTTTCTTGCCTTTGTGGTAGTGTTGTGTAGTTGACTGTGACTGGAAGCTGATGTGCCTTTGTTATAACGATTAGGCATTCCTTTCCCAGCCATGAGAGCAGCCAGATCTGCACCCTCACCACCTATGGAGGATGTTAGAGATCTCTGACTCTCCCTTTCAACAAGCATAGCATATGCCTTGTTGATAGTAGGAGTAGGCTCTACCATGAGAATTTGACTACGTGATTGATCATAATTTTCATTCAGCCCCATCAAAAATTGCATCAATTTTTGTTTCTCTAGATGTATAGTAAAATCCTTAGAAGTAGGGCAATTACATGAAGGTGGTACAATGCTCGCAAACTCATCCCACAAATTTCGTAATTTGGAGAAATAAGTAGGAATGATATCAGTACCTTGTACAGTAGTGGCTATAGCTTTATGTAGCTGGTAGATCCTCGAAGCATTCACTTTATCAAAACGCTCCCTGAGATCTTCCCAAACTGCTCTTGCACTTGTTGCATAGACAATCCAGTGTGCAATTCCGAAGTAACTGAACTCATGATCCAACCCTGAACAATGGCATTGCATCGATCCCATTGATGCCCTAACTCTGCTCCGAAATCCTCCCTAGTCAGGCTGCCATCGACAATTCCAAGCTTGTTCTTCCCAAGCAATTGAATGCGCATAGCCCTGCTCCAAATGGAGTAGTTATAAGATCCAATCAGCTGCATAGGAATGATAGAAGCACCAGTGGTGTCGGAGGGATGCAAAAATAAAGAATGATTGTGATCAAACTTAGGTGCCACCATTGATGAGGATCAACTAAGCTCGAAACTGCACAATTAACTTCAATAAACCTCACAATCGTGGGTGTGTGGTTCTGATACCATGTTGAATTATGAGAAACTACACAATCCTAGCATACCATAGATGAGCTAATCAGAGAGACATTGAAGAAGAAGAAGAAGAAGAATATTATTTCAGTAGTAATGCAGAAAAACTCAAATGTACATTTACAATGGAACAGTGCTTATATATGCACACATACTGACTCCTAACCGATTAACAGAAGAATTAACAATTTTCATAACTAACTTGGCTAATCCCTTAACTACCCTTAATTGTCCTTATGTATTACATCAAGTAACCCCTATCACATTATTTAATAGGTACAAGTTCTAGTTAAGGTGTTTAAGTGAATTATGCGGACAACTTTAAGGGGCAGTCGATGACTTTAGCCTAAAATTAAATTTGTCACGCTATGGAATTCATCATGAAATACAAAATTTAGTGAAGATGATCATTGAAAGTTGAAAGTAATTAGGCAAAGTGAATTGACCTTTGAAAGACAAAAAAAGTTAGATGACCAATTACCTCAAGAGATTAACTTGCTAGAGTTGAAAAATTCCAGTAACTTTCAATTGAATTATAATCATTAATCTCTCTCTTGTATGTAAGCTAGACTCTTATATTCATTATAATAGATGATCCCTTTTAAAGATGAAAAATAGGTCATATTTTTTTTGCATTCCAAGTATTGTATTAAATTACTACCTTAAAAAATAGTCTAGTTTTTAAATTTAATTAATAAGACCCAAAATACAAAGTTTATTAATCTAACATATTTAATGGTTTAGAGAAAGAAAATTTAACATAATTCATATTATAGTCCTAAAGGAGAAGAATGGAAGTGAAACATTTCACATCTGTAGGTACATGTGGTTAATAGCAGACAAAGTTAAAGTGCAAGAGACGACCCAAAAATAATTCAACAAATACAACGTGGCTTACAAAATGAGTGGATAATCAATCTCTTCCTAGGGAACAAGCTAACAATATGCTACAAAAACAGAAGCTACTCCAACCTCTATACCAATTAACGGCAAAAATTAGGGAAAGGCACAACATGCCGCAAGAGTGACAACTTCCTACCTGCCACATCCAACCATTTCAAATTAAAAAAGAATAACTAAATTAGCTTTCACTTATTTGCCCAAAACTACTTCTCCTCCTCAAGCTGTAGCTGAAATCCGTGGTGTCATATTTTTGACAGTTCCATTTGCCATACCACCACCACCACGATTCATTCGCCCATTGTTGTCACTTCGCTGATAGCCATCACCACCTCCACGGTTGGATGACCCTCCGCGATTGCCACCTCTGTTGTTGAACTCACTTCTTCCATTGAAATCACCGCGATTATAGCCCCTCCCACTTCCATTGTAGTTTCCTCGCCCACGTACTCCATCATTCCTGAATCCATTACCCCTTCCAGATGGATATCTACCCCTAGTGTTACCTGAAACAGAGGGAACATAATTCAATTCAACCACAAGAATTATCGGCATACATGTCTTCAACGAATTATCACAAGAGACAAAGCAGCTCTAGGGATAAAATCACTACAAAAATTAAATGGAACATAGGTAGGCCTACAAATTCGTCAAAAACCCACAAATCCCCTTCTCACTTTATAGTTTATTTTTTCAATTACGTCGATGTCATCATTAATTCATTACCACCATAGGAGAATAATTGAACTTGCCTCGAGAACTGGTAGACTTCTTCTCTTCAACGGCAGCTTGGCGTCCACCAATTAAAATTGGAGAAGCCTGATACATAAAGAAACAAAAAGTAATCAGACATGTCAAAAAAACTGAAAAGATTCAGAAAAAACAAGCATCACACAGCAAAGGTCACTAAAGCAGTGATAAATATATCAGTATAAGTGCTGCAATTTGAATAGAAAATTACTATTTTGATTGAGTTCAGGTATTTAGTTGAAACTTTATGAAGCAAGATAATGGGACTTCAAATCCGAACAATTAGAGATGTCTATCGGGCTATTCAGTCTAGTTTCAACTAAGCAATGCAAAATTAGCATCAACTCTTAACAGTCCCAACTACCATTAGATAGACACACATCCCCTCCAATATAGTTAATATAACACTGGAGTTATGACACGATGGTCTGTTGCAACTATATTCTACAATAAATTTAGCTTTTCTATTAGATGGACCTATAAACAGTTGGTAAGAGCCTTTTATAGCTTTGATTGGCCAACCTTTTGAACAGTCAAAAGTGTTTTTAAACGGCGCTTATTTTAGAGAATAAAGGGGGTTTGGCCAAGCTTTTGGTGACGAAATATAAGATTGAATTTATTAACTGAACTAACACTACTTCAAAAACTCAAAAAATCGATGGACAAAACCAAGGGACTACGTCGATTTTGTCAATGAATTTTTTAAAAATCTTTTTAAAAAGAAAACCAACGGTACACCAATGGGTTTTTTAAATTATGATTGTTCTTCATATGTTTTTTTTAAAAAAACCAATGGTACACCAATGGTTTTTTATTTTTTATTTTTTATGAAAACTGACGTATGTCCATTGGTTTTTAACATGTAAAACTGCACTTGATGAGTATAAATATAAACAGAAGTATTTCATTAAAGAACATGAGTGGTCTAATAGTAGAATTGTTGACGAGTATAAATATAAATATAAGCAAACCAAGTTGCTACATTTCTTTTCTTTTATATATTTTCTGAAAAACCGATGGAGTCCTAAATTCTCAACATGCTTTTAGAACCTCAAGTGGTTAACAAATTTTTGTTATCTGTTAATGTTAACTCTTTATTCTCTAAAATGAGTTTTTGAATAAAAGCAAAAGCAATTTTTCAGCTCAAGACAAATTAATTAGTACTCATATCAAGAATACTCACATCAAAAGTTCATATTTACCAAACGAATTACTACTCTTTTTGTCCCAATTTATATGGCACCTTTCCCTTTTTAGTCTGTCCTAAAAAGAATGTCACCTTTCTATAATTAGAAACAACTTAATTTTAAAATTTCTCTTTTGCACTTAATGAATGATTTGTGGTGATGTCCAAGGTTTGTTTTGGATCACAAGTCCTCCTTTTTTTCTTAAACTGTGTCAAGTCAAATGGTGCCACATAAATTGGAATGGCAAGAGTAAGAACTTTCTAGTTCTCAGAATTATCCATTAAATTGTCATATTGTTATTTTATCCATGTTACAGTAATAATAAATGAGAGATCCAAAGTGAGAATATTACAAATATAAGATTATGTGCGCTATTAGAGTAGGATTTGATTCTAAAAAAATAGAAAGTTATTTTATTTTATTTTATTTAATCAGACAAGTATTCAACAGACATTCTGTTCTAATTTTTTTTGACATTGTGATTATGAGAGTACCTGTAATATTCTTTAATCCGATTTTTTTTTTTTGTAGTTTTGAAGTTCCTTTTGGTTAAGATTTGTTTATCCACTTATTTGGTAGGTATATTCCATTAAGATAAATTCATGAGTTGTCAAACTAAATTAAAAACTATAAATCATAATATGTAGGTTCATTATTCTATTAAATAAAATATTAATCTTTTGATAAAGTTCAAGTAATATTAATCTTTTAGATGATGCTCATATCTTATAAAATATAACATTAATTAATTGACAGAACTAAGTGTTTAACCCATTGTTGTAATCCACCTTGCTAACTCATGGTGAACTTATGTGCATCTTTTCTCACAATTTGACCCTTAAAAAACATTTTGAAAAAGTTATCCAAACTCAAACTGCCAACGAGAAGCACAAAATGTTGCACTCCATGCACTTTCTAAAAACAAATTGACGGGCTAGATAAAACTAGCTAATTTTGACAATTTGGCACGTCTCTTAGTCATCGAGACATTATACACTTAATTACAACAATTCCTCTAGGAGAATTTGCATTTGTCATTCCGGTTGAAGCCCTATGGATATTCTGAAACAACTAGAGAAATACAATAAAATAAAAAAGATCCAAGTATACCAGGGCATAATTTGTAATGACCTAACAGCACATATGTTCNCACTTTAAGTTCCAAATAACTTATATGTATTAGATTAATTACTCAAAAAGAATAACTCCTTTGTATATTTAATACTAACGGTGTAATTTTAAAATGTTCATTTTTATCCTTAATTAAGTGATTTATAATCATACAAATATTTATGATTTATTTGAAATTACAAATTTTAAAAATCTTTTTCTTTCTTCTTAAATTTCATGTCGAATAAAATATCTTCATATAAATCGATACGAAGGAAATGTATAACAATGAACTTAATAATCTTTTTAGCAAACAATGAATGGAAGTGCTTACGTCTAAAATTCTAATTCTATTTTCTAATAAAAGTTAATACTCAATCAATGATGTGTGCTAAAGATAGACTCAAAGTGCACTTGAGACCAAAAGATTCAAAATGGTAGAAAATGAAAGTACACCAAATGAGAACAAAGAAAATTTGATTAAATAACATATCACATGTGAATCATATGGAGCTGTATTTTTAAGTTCATATTCAACCACATAATTTCCTTACACTTTATACCAACATCAAACTTGGCATTGAAATAGCTACAATCTATCCGTCACCAACAAAGGTTATAAATAGCTAAGAGAAATATCTTTTTCTAAATTATACTATTATTTACTGAAAAAATCGTCATTTTGATTAACAATAAAATTTGTATAAAGAGATTAAACACAAGTTTGTTAAGGTCAATTAACTTTATTTTTCTTTTGACTATAATTTCATGTGCGAATATAGGAATACAATCTACTAGAAAGGAAAGAAAGAAATAAGGGAGGAGAAGCCCAAAAGTCTTCTTCCGTGGAAATTACGAGAAGAAGATAAAAAAAACTAATGTGTTCTTTATTGGGATTTTCTAATGCATTGTATACTCCTGCATGCCTTCTTTTATAGGTTACAAAAGTTAAATCGTCACCTCAATATAAAATAATTGTACATTTAATATTGAAAAACTATCTTGTGTGTTATTCTCTAATGCTTCACCTGAAATTTATTGGAGCAAGTAGGCTTGTAAGACGACTTTCTTTGGACTCTGGGTGAAGCTCCTATGAGATATGTCTGGTCGAGTAACAATTTTGCACAAGCAAGTCCTGAGGCACATTACTACATACCTAGAGCAACTCCTCCCCATTTTTTTTTTTCAGATTGTGGCAAGCACTCCTTAGATTATGATTTTACTCTGTATCACGGCCCAATACATTCTTTTTACTAAAGCCCATTTTTTCCCTAATACACATATTTACTCTTAATTTTTTTAAAAATTTAGATATATACTATAATGTTACATACTCCAATTTGCAATTAAAATCTTTTTAAAGTTTCGTTCATATAATTATTGTCCATTTAGGGAAAGCTTTATAATGACTTTTATTTTTTATTTTTTTTATTGAGAAACAGAAATATTTATGAGATTATAGGCAAGATTGGAAGTTGAGGGACCAAATTTGAGTTTCCGAAACTTGAAGTGTTGAAAGAAGTTATAAATAAGTGTAACTATCTGTAAAATGCATTATTAATTATTTCGACGTCAGATCCTCCTAAAATTAAAATAGACAGAAAAACAACCAAACATTACCGTCTTCTCCAAAAAAAAGGGAAAAAATAAATCAAATTCATCGGAGAATGATGAGAACTGTTGTTGAAAGTTGAAAACGATGCACAGCAAAGTTGTTGTAGGAGTAGAATTAGTAAGTTCTTCATCAGGTTTTTGTGGACTCAATCACCGTCTTCATCATCCATTCTTGTTCAAGACTCTTTGCTGCACCAACAATTCCTCTTCTTCTTCGTCGGACCATAAGTTCAGGTTTAATCTTGGGGGTGATAGGAAGTGGAAGTTCAAAGATATTGATGCCAGTAAGTTCATTACCCTTTTCTTGAATTTCTTTAGTCTTGCTCTTTTCTTGAATTTCTTTAAGTAAAAACAAATTACAATGATTCAAGATTTCAAGATTTGTTTAGTTAGGTCCAACTTCTTGAGTTTAGTTTTGGTTTGGGACTTTCTATGTTTACTTAAGAGTAAGTGGGAGATTCCGAAAACCTATAAAACAGAGCTTTAATTTACCCTTTCTTTCAATATCTTTATTATTGCTCGTTCCATGTACTATTTGGTTTAAGTAAAAAAAAATTACTATGTATGATTCAAGATTTCAAGATTCGTTTAGTTAGGTCCAACTTCTTTAGTTTAGTTTGGTTTGGGACTTTCTATGTTACTTAAGAGTGAGTGGGAAATTCGGAAATCCTATAAAACAGAGCTTTAATTTGCCATATGATATATAATAAACCAACGATTCAATTTATCCATAATAGGCTTCAAGAATCAAGATTCAAGATTCAGGATTCAGGATTCATTTCATTGAATCACCGAGGTGGTGTAGAATGAATTGTACTGTGCTTGGTAGTGATGGCCTATCCAGTATATGAAATAAATATATATATTTAGAATTTGCACCCTAGTCTTACTCTTACACAAGTGTCGAATTAGTTAAACCATCCAGGAAATCGCTAAGACTTCTTTCAAGAGTTTGAAATTGAAAAAGGAGATGAAGGAATGAGCTTCTGTATGCAATATAATAGTGCTAGAACTACAAGTGCAATGCACGATGAAGAAAGGAACGGGAGGATGAAGAGGTATAGTTAGATTTTCAAGGATAACGATATTGGAGCATATTGTTCTCACTGAAGGTTGTGCCCCCAATTTTTTTCAAGGAAGTAGGAGCTTACCGGTGGGATTGGTGGTAACAAAGTCTCCCAATCCCACTTCTTCAAGGGAGCAAAGTGAGAGCTTCTTACTTAAATCATAGTATCAATTAGTTAATGGATGATGAATATTCTCCAGAACATTTGCAAAGCTGAAGTCAATTACACTTTCAAGCCCTGGTCCCACTTGCCTGAGAATACTCTAAAGTATATTGTGGTTCCTTACAGGTACAGTACAAGAATCAGTAAATCACTGGCTGTCAAAGACACAGAACTTTTGGAATGAAGTCACTTCACCACTGGTAAAAACTGTAAATGATAAAAGAACCAGTTTTCATGATGATACGCAAGATATGGAGGAAGTATTCATGGCTGAACAGACTGTTGATAGCCAAACACCGAATGGTGATCTTTCTGTAGCTGCCATTCTTTCAATTGAGCAATTTAGCAGGTAAGTACATTTTATGGTCTCATATAATTGGAACCACTTATTTCTGAATCAAACTGCTTAATTTTATGTGTCTATCTTGGAAGTGCCTGCTGTAAATATTTTTTGGGTCCTTGTGTGCTGTGATGAATATCCTGCCAAAAAGGCAGCTCCCCAGTAGATTTAAGGTAATTTAGGATATCTTCTCATATCAAGAAGTCTGCCTCTTTATGTCTGCTGAGCATGTGCTCGAAAGGTTGGAAAAGTTGGGTGTGTAAAGGGTTTTCTGTGTTGGAAAGGTGTGTCACAGGGATTTGGCCTCAAGGTCAGGGGCAAATTATGTATTCGGACTAATTTTCTTAGATTAGTCAGGTTCATGATAATTCTCCCGCATTTCAGTTTAGGTGAACCATTGATTGGACATGAAATTCAAAATGTTCATTTGACTTGTAAATAATAAAATTGGTAGTTGCTATTAAGGCGACACATGCAATGTTTTTTTAACGGAGAAAACATCATACTAAAGTACTGAACAAAAAGTACTTACAGTTTTTAAATTTGTGAAAGTTTCTAAAAGAGTTGCACATTTATTTCTACATTGTACTGTAGCAGCTGAAATGTGGAGTATGCTCTTCCCTGTTTTTGGAAGCCTGGGTCTTGCCTAATTGTATCTTTGAAGCATATGAAATCTGGTATTCATGGAGAGTTGGAAAATCCATCCAAAAAAACTTGGTTAATGGTGTGCCTGCTTCCATTTTTGTGGTGCATATGGAATGAAAAAAATTGTAGATGTTTGGATGGGATCTGAACTCCTACTTCCGTACTTAAAGTTAAGTGCTTATTGAACTTATTTTGTTGGCTCAATTAGGCCCGTGTATCTAGCTGTGATCATTTTTTGGATTGTGTTTGCTCCCTAGTATAGACTAGCCTTTGCATAGAAGCAGACACTATCTCTTTTTCATGTAGTATTTTGTTTGCATCTTCTTGATGCTATTTAATGAAATCATCCCTACTTTATTAAAAAAAAAATGCGATGGAGGGGGTAAAAAAATGTTAACCTCTCATCATGTGGCACATTTAAGCACATCCCAAACTTGGGCGTCTTACAGAAATACTAGTTAGGAGTGCAAAACTTCTTGATGAGGGAATTTTCGAAGTCTATCCTAATCACAATTTTTGGTTTGGTCATTGTCCTAAGTAGACATCCAAATACCCCACTCTATATATACAAAACTAGGATGATAAAACTATAAGGGAATAAGGGAGACACAAAATCATGGAGTGTGGAGGGTGTCTGTCTCAAAATACCTATATTTCTTGAAATCCATACATAGTTAACTAATAAGAGAACAAAAAAGAAGTAGAGGATTCACATTGGCAATACCGACTAGTTAAGATAAAGATTTGTTCAGTGTTGGTACATTATAATTGGTTTGGTGCCGTTCAGGAGTTTGTTTAGTTTGGCCAGAGATTAATATGTCTTTTTAGGGATGAGTGATGTTTAGAGAACTTTAAGTTTTAGAAACCCTTTTTTCTTTTATGACAGAAATCTGCACAACCTTCAGAACTCGGGGATGATGGGCTCACCGGTCTCTAATTTTACAAGACCCTTGATTGTCCTAAAAGAAACTTAGTGGTATTAGAATGAAATGTGCCTAAAATGGAACACCGGTGGATAAGAGGATTCATGTAGATGACTAGCTAGGTTGGATTGAGAGTAGTTGTTATTGCTATTGCAGAGAGGGTGGAAATGGAGCGGGGAGAGTTTAATTGGTTTAAGGAAGAAATGTAATAAACTTAAAAAGTTGATCATGATATGGTGAAACACGTGTTTTAATACTCTTGGAGTTAGGTTCAAAAATCTTTTGACACTTTTGCACATCCTTGTCTTTGCAGCCTCTGCTCCTTTTAGGTAGTTATTCTTGCAATTGAGTGTTAAAATTGTGGACGTGAGCTTACCAATGTTTCCCTCTGTGGTTAGCTTCAATGCCCAACAAACCAATGATGAGTAAATATATGTTTTTAAATTAAAATGTGGACTTGTAGATGACTTATGACAGATGTGCAGGATGAACGGATTGACTGGGCAGAAAATGCAGAAGATATTCAAAGCACTTGTTCCTGAATCTGTTCATAGTGATGCTCGCAGCTTGGTTGAATACTGCTGCTTTAGGTTTCTGTCAAAGGATACTTCTATCCTTCATCCTTCCCTGAAGGTTTGTTGCCTTAACTACGTGTTTCCTTTCTAGTCCTTCATCAGTTGTTTTCTTATGAGCATAACATGTATTCTTTTCCTTTATGAAACTGAAGTTCTTTTCAGAGAGTCTTATGCTCAGCTTGCTCCTCTATCCCACATCCTCCAATCCTACTAAGGAGATCCCAATTTTCCATTTATTAGCTTCAGAGTATCATGAAAAGTTTCTTGTATGGTTTTGAACCCTATTCCTCGAGTGGTCTCTGCTGTGGATGATCTACAGAAGTCAAACCCAAAATGAAGAATAGAACATGTAACTCTTGGATGAATTGAAGTACCTTGTGATCCTGTTAGTCTTCATCTCTTTTGATGTGGATGTTAAACTGTTTTAATTCTACTTTTGGTTTTGGTTTTATAAAAACAAAATCAATATCTTTTTGACAATTTTTTTTTTCCAATATCTTGCGTGATACTGTCTTTTATGATGAAGAACAAAATTTTGCTATTCCGTCGATTCAGCACAATCTGAAAGTTGCAGTCGGATCAGGAAATATTGGTTTGAACTTTTCAGATTATGGAAGAGGAGAAGTAAAACAATGATAGCATCCATGAAATCTCTCCTAGGTCCTCTAGGAATAGGAATGCTTCCAGTTAGTTTTTCTTTCCATGCTTAAAGTCTCTCTACAAATTTGCATAAAAGAAATATTAACTCAATATTTTCAGATAGGGATGAGTTGTAAAAGTTAAGATCTATCTCTTACTCATTCATTAATATGTTCATATGTGATTGCAGGAACCTGCATTCCAGAGACTGATTTTCGTAACTATGTTGGCGTGGGAGCAACCATATAGGAGTAGAGGAGATTCCCGAGTTAAATTTGCAGAGAAGCATTCTCTCCAGGTTCTTTCTCTGCTCTTTAGATCTTGTAGATGATAGGTTGTATGTGACATGGGCCACTTTAAGGTAGGTTGTTGGCTTTAGGCTGTTAGTGTTAAGCTGTTAGTCTAACTGTAGATGCATTTCAAAGACAGCTGATGGGTAAATAAGATATCGTCACTCACAATTTTATGGCATCTTATATCACTCTTCTGATGATCTGTCAAAGAAGATAGATTTCTGGTGATTTTATGCGCTAGGACTAATATGGTCAGTTGATATCATCTTCGACCTCTAATCATCGTGCTTCTGCCAAGAATCGGCATATATTCTGTCTTTTCTTTCTGTTTTTTGCCTTCTTTTTTCTTTTTTCAGTTTGTTCTTGTGGTGTGGAAAGAGGGTAGGTTATTCTTTATATGCCAACCTTCTCTATTCTTTCAATGGTTTGTTTATTTCAGTGAAGATGCCTATTAAACTTAATCAATTAAGCTGAGGTTTTCTGGTGGTGCTCCCTGGATTTCTAACTTGGATTTGATAGATTGGGACACTGTCAACAATATGTTCTTTTGAACAGGAAAGATAGGAAAAAAGTATTTTTTCCCTTTGTGCAGTCAGATCAAACTCGATTATTGAAGTTTTAACAAACTTCCCTCTAAACAGAGTACAATTTTTGGAGGCTGCTTGCTGTTTTCCAAGAACAATCTCAAACATTTAAACCTACGACTGAAACAGTGAATAGTTTATGGGTAAATGTGCTGTAAAACGGTGGATGATAAAATCCCTTTGCTGTGATAATAATGCATTTTAGGGTGAATAAACTGGAAATGCTTGACATAGTCTTAAATATGAAAGTGAAGATGTAGTTGCTATATTCACTTCTATCTCTGGGTCAATTTTCAGGCTGGTGTAAGGACATTGCATTGTGTAGTGGCTAGTTCATTTTCTTTTTTCTAAACCATTTTGTATCTTTGAAGGATATATAGGGTGGACACTCCTTGGTGGCAATATCAATGACAATTATATTTATCTAACTATTAAAATTTACAAAAGAAATTGCTGAGAATTAAGAAGATGGAAAGGAGAGGCTGGAGGTGGATGCTGTGAGGAGCAAAATACTTTTGTTCTCAGTCATATGTAGTGCAGACCTCACTTTTGCTTTCCATGTATACTAATTTGCTTCCATGACGATCAAAATAAAAAGCTCTCCCGGATCTGCTAGGATATTAATAGTTTCAAGCTTGGAAAAGTGGCTTCTCCATTATTCATATGTTATATTTGTTCTAAACTAAGTGTTTCATGATTGTGCTTCACTGAGAAGTTCTTACTATGAACACAAATATATGAGTCAAACCTAAATGTATCTGTTTCTGCTGAAGCTAAAGAGGAGACTAGTTGGAGAAGAAGCTTTTGTTCGTATTGCTCCTGCTGTTGCTGGTATAGCTGATTGGACAACAGCACACAACCTTTTCAAAGCTCTTGCTGGTAATGATCGGGGCATCTCATTTACCTCATGGTCCACATACATCTGTGAACTTCTCAAGTAAGCATCCTCTCTTTTGAGTACAAAAATTTCTTCTAGTATGTTATGTGCATATCGTTGCGCAATTCAAATTTATGGTCGATTAGCAGCTCACATACACAAAACATCATAATTCATAAGAATATACAGGTTACTAATTTGACAAATCCAATGCTGTATTAGGATTTCTTGACAATGCATACTCTTATTCACTTTTGTTTCCTGAAATTTAAATTAATACAATCCCATAAGAGATTGTCATACTACTGAGTAACTATTTCTTCTTTTTTTAATAAAATATTAAATCCATGTAAAATTTATTCCACTTGACTATGAGAAGTAAGTTGTGTTTTTGCTTTCTTTGAGCCAAGGTCTTTCGGAAATAGCCTCTCTACCTGACTGTTAAGAGACTAAGAGTAAGGTCTGTGTATATTCTATCCTCCCCAAACCCCAGTTGTGGGACTATATTGGGTATGTTGTTGTTGACTATGAGAAGTGAACTTATCACATAAAACTGAATAGGGAGAGTATTTAGCATTCACATGAATACAGAGCCTCTGAATATTTCTTTCCTTTTCTTAACACTCAAGTTTTTTTTTGTATGATGATGACATGAGTTAAACTTAAATGGAGATACATGGTCAGTGAGGATTCAAATAGCCGACCCAACTTGTTTGGGACTGAGGAGTAGTAGTTGTTGTTGTCTTAACATTCTAGTTGTTTGAGTTCATTAGTATTTGTAGTAGTTCTATCCTTTTCAGTAATGGGGAAAATTTTGTTATTAAGGTTGATTTCTATTTATGATGAGAACTCTTAACTAAGCTTGTAATCTTGAAGTTACTAATATAATTCTTCTGATATTTCTTCTTAGAGTGCATGAAGGACGGAAGTCATATCAGTTTCAAGATCTCTCCCAGCTCCATAACGAGAGAATCTTGTGCATTGCTTCTGGTGGAAAACACCCTGTTCTTAAATGGGAGAATAATATGGCATGGCCTGGAAAACTAATTTTGACTGATAGGGCCCTCTACTTTGAGGTACTCATTAATAACTATATACTTCCAATTTCCAAAGAACTGTGTAAAGGTCTCATGAGATGTTCTTAACCCATCACTGTTGATGGAAATATCTTTCTTGTAATGCAATTTCTTCATTCTCGAGTGTAAACTTTAGTTGGTAGTTCCTTTCAAGTTGTGAAAATTAAGGCAATTGGATAATGATATTCATTGGATTTGGCTAGCTGAACATTTTGCACATTACTTACTGTATAATAGACTCTTCTGTCTTGCAGGCAGTTGGTTTGACAGGAAAAAGAAATACATCAAGATTGGATCTTACAGGAGAAGGTTCAAGCATAAAGAGAACAAGAGTTGGGCCTCTTGGCTTTGACTTTCTAGATTCTGCTGTATCTGTCACTTCAGGTCCTCAGTGAGTAAGCTTCTC
The DNA here is from genome assembly GCF_019186545.1 of Solanum stenotomum. Taxonomy (NCBI): domain Eukaryota; kingdom Viridiplantae; phylum Streptophyta; class Magnoliopsida; order Solanales; family Solanaceae; genus Solanum; species Solanum stenotomum. The sequence goes on from NC_064282.1 coordinate 7,470,271, forward strand.
CAACCAATTCCATGTGGACTATATTATTTCCTTTGGATAGAACTTTTGTTGGCATCTCCCAAGCCTCAAGTAGAGCCTCAAATTAGACCCACAAGTTCATGACAGTACATACATTTAATGGCCACCTGTCAATTGTTTCAGGTTCTTAAAGATCACAGATAAACAAAGTTCCATCCTTAGAACAAATAGCTTTCTAAAAGTTAGTGCTCACTTTTACACTTCTTCCTGTTTTATCACATCTAGGATAGACCATTTTCATTATCTGATAGAGACAAGAAGGGATTGCCTGTGTCAACCATCTTTTTTTTTTTTTTGATGAAGTAAATTTTTTTATATTATAGGCATCAAGAAGGTGCAATAAGTACAAAGGGGGAAGGAGAAAACCAAAATCCAACAAGTTAATTGGGCAATCTATAGGGGCTAAATTCTGCCAACTGAATAACCATAAAAAGACATCTAGCTTTAAGAGTGTGGTGAGGAGTTGATAACCTGTCAAAGCATCTGTCTGTTTTTTCTTTTGATATGTTATATATAGCCATCCATAATAAACAAAAATGTCTTATTAAGTAATTAAACAAATTATAAGAAAACAAAAAAGTTAAAATTCAGTAAGAGTTGGGTGGGTTGGACTATATGAACCATTGTTCAGCCCATTTTACCCATTTCAGCCAAAGTAACATTTTTAGGGGTTAATGACCTGCCCATTTGACACACCTAATCCTAACTTCAAGTTTCACATATGCATGCCAATCTTAAAAGGAAGTACGGTAACTAATCACCAAAATATCATATGACTAACTAGTAAATTGTATCTGATCTGAATCGTTATATCTCTCGATTTATCTTATTAGGTACTTTGTCAAATTCATTTCGCCCTTGTGGATAGAAATCTTCCCAAGTTTCTTCTTTATCCAAATTAATGCAGGCAAATTTCATACTTTGATTGGTGTCTAGATTTGCATGTTAGAGTTGTTGATCCTAAAATCATTTGTCCTGTCCCGTGTTTATAGTTGACTATGCAGGTCCTCTGACTGGAAGTAAAGTTTCATAAGATTTCTGTTCTATTCGTTTATTTTCCTTCTGTAGCTTGTTTGGATGTCAAGTTCTCCCTGCAACATCTTTCTGGAGAGCAAGTTATCATTTAATTTATGTGCTTTTATTTTGAATTTCTTGTGTTTCATGTTTTGATTAAGAATGGGATGTTGCTATATGAAATATCCAGCTTTTTTATTTTAGCTGATAAAAATTGCTTGTTGATATATTATGTTCTAATTTATGGTACTCATATCAGGTCAGATACATGGATATTAGAATTTGTCGACTTTGGAGGAGAAATGAGACGGGATGTGTGGTATGCATGCATCAATGAAGTAATTGCTTTATACGAGTTCATACGAGAATTTGGTCCGGAGGAAGGTGATCAATCAGTATACAATGTCTATGGTTCCCAGAAAGGGAAGGCAAGAGCAATTTCGTATGCTACCAATGCTGTTAAGAGACTTCAGGCTCTTCAATATGCTCGAAAGCTCTTGGAGGATCCAACTAAATTGGTTCAGTTCTCATATTTGCAAGATGCACCTTATGGTGACATCGTTTTACAAACTCTAGCAGTTAATTGTTGGGGTGGACCACTGATTGCAAAACTTACTGATCAGGATTATCAATCAGGGGGATCACCTGGATCCACGAATGATGCAACAGAAAGTAGAAGTTATGTGTTTGACATAGATGGAAGTGTGTACCTACAGAAGTGGATGAAGTCTCCATCATGGGCTTCTAGTGCTTCACTTGCTTTTTGGAAGAACCCCCGATCGAAACGGGGAATAGTTTTCAGTAAAAATCTTGTTGTTGCTGATATGAATTTGATGGAAAAAGCAGCATTGATATGTAGAGATAAATATCAAGTAGTAGAGAAAACGCAAGCCACAATTGAAGCGGCAATGATTGAAGGGATACCTAGTAACATTGACCTTTTCAAGGTTATCTTGTCCCTTTCCTTTTCTGCTGTTTCTGTCTGCAATTTTTTCTGATTTTTGGATTAATTAGTCTGCATTTATACATCTCGTAACACCAGAATAATTAATCATTTTTTTGGTAATGCGTTTAAACATTTAAATTCTCTGATATAGTTAGGGCAAAATAAGCATGTTATATTCTGTAAGATTGCTATACTGATAGGACTTGCACTAAAATTAGAAATTAGAAATGCTGAAGAATACAACTTTACCTTTATAATTTTTTTTTAGTTATTTTTGAAAAAATAGAAATACAAAGAAATTTAACTAATATCTGAAGGGAACTTTTTATATTCTTCAAATGTAAGCTCAGACTTGGTTTAGAATTTGCCACTTTGTTGCTCGGAGTTTAGTGTTAAGAGGTATTTCATTGTTTGTGATCCATCTAAGTCCTTATTTTGCTTATTGTCCTATATAGGAGACAAAACTGGGTACCTTCCATAAGCATCGAGAATCGTTAAGTAGAAAAATGCCCTGCAGCACTTGTTGTTTCTGTATAAAATCATCACTTCTAGTTGCTTAGGATTACTTGAAACTTCTGCTATTTTGTTTTGCCCAAGACAGGCAGAAATGTTGATACTATCTTGTGCTCGGCAAAATTATAGAAGCCTCACTTGTACCCAAAGGCGTGACTTAACAGTCGATGGAGTTAGAACAAAGACTGACGGAGGTCAGGGTTTCCATTGCTAAAGTCTTGTGGACAGAGTTACCCAATACCTGTATTATGGGAAGATACAGTTAGCCAGTGAAATAATGAAGGTGCACACGAACTAGTCAAGTCACAACCTTTATAAAGTTTTAAAAAATAATTATAGAAGTCTCACTAGTTATAGCTATTGTTACTGTTTCATGGACGATGTGCTTGTGGTTATGGCTTAAAATCAGGCAGCTTTTCTTCTTTCTTTTCTTTAGAACTGAAATTTCAAGGACTTTACTTCACTTGGTGGGGGGTTAGACCATGGCGACACAACATCTAGCCAGGGTTTACTTTTCCCTTCAAGAAGAAAAAAGGGTAAAAGTTCAACCATGATTTGGAAAAGGAAAAAGACCAACCATGATTTGCTAAAAGAAAAGAAAACAACCTTAAAAGCTCGTACTAAGATTTGAAAGGTAAGTATAAATCGATGGTCTTAAGTTGTGGATATTTTGAGCCTCAACCAACCTTGATGAATTGGCTTATGGCCTGGGAGGAGGTACTGTTTGGAACCACTTGACTATAAGACTTCCATTGACACATTTTCCTCGTAAAATAGGAATAATTGTGATTATCACAGTCATCTGACATTCTACATAGTGACTATGTGGAAGAAGACTGGACTCGGAGCTTGATGTGAAAGGGATGTGCCGCTGTACGCTTTATCTATTGAGAATATTGAAACTACTAATGATATTGTTTTTTCATTTTTTCTTGAAAGAAATTTGCTAAAACATCTTGTTATGTTCTGGGGTTTACAACTTCAGCCTTGTTGTATGTTCTCTGTGTTTTTCTAATTCTACAAGTTCATTCTTTTATTATTAATATTGATTATTAATTTTCTTCCCCTTTCTTGGCAGGAACTTGTGTTTCCTTTAACAGTTATGGTAAAAAACTTTGAGAAACTTAGGCATTGGGAGGATCCCCTATTAACTGCCTCTTCTCTTGCACTCGCATATACGATTATATTCAGGTAAAGTGCATTGTGGTATGTTGTGAAATTTACTTGCATCGACCATCAGTATCTGGTTTGCCTGTACACGTTAAGGTTTACTGATATATGTGGAAGCATTTTATAGCATACATATATGACCTCTAAGTCCAAATGAATATTTACTTGTCTCTGGAGAAAATTTCACCACTGTTCTTCATGATTTTTATCTTTTCTGGAACCATATGAACTTGCGATCTCCTGGGCTTGTTGCTATCTTGCAGGCAACTTTTTGTTAGATTTATGCTAATTAAAGAGACCGTTTAAGTTACCATTCTAAACACATCCCAAATGATTTTCACAGTTTTGTCATCTAAAATTAACCAGCTTCTGAAAACCATATTCATATACAATACTGAAGAGTGAAGAGTTCCATTTGCAGGTTGCGAAGGTTCATGTGAAATGCTACATTGTGTTGTACTCTTAAATGTTTGCGTATTCGAAAAAATATAACATTGTATAAGTTTCAAATACTGTGTTGTTTTAGAGGATTATGTACAGTGTTCAAGAACCTAACTAAACTGTATATATTTATACTATCTTCACTTGCCATGTAAAATAAAGAAGGATAATGTACAATGTGAAGTGAGTATGACACATGAATATCTATACATAATAAGGGTGAATCGTGGTAATTTATTGCTGACTGTTAAATTAGTTACTTTTGTTTTTGAGCATGCTCCTGAAGTTATTCTTTGTGTGGTTAGTTATCTGTCTTAATTACATTGAGTTTTTTGACACTCAGTTTTCTGGGATCAGGAATATGCTATCTTATATTTTACCAGCAATGTTGATGGGCTTGGCTGCTGGCATGTTATTACTCAAGGGGCTCAAGGAACAAGGACGGCTTGGGAGATATTTTGGAAAAGTAACCATACGTGATCAACCACCATCAAACACACTACAGAAAATTATTGCAGTTAAAGAGGCCTTGCGTGAAGTTGAAAAGTATCTGCAGAGCTTGAATGTGTCGCTGCTCAAAATTCGAGCAATTATTCTTGCTGGCCAACCTCAGGTACTTCCAGTCTAACCCAGGTTGCACCATAAACTGGTCTCTTATCACTTTCAGTGGCCAAAGGATGAATTGAAAAACATTGCCACTGATAGGCTTAAGATGTGTGCTACTGACATGCATGCTAAGAACTGCTAAGAATAGCTTAGGAGTGTGATACTTCTTAATTGCCCCATCAAGAGTATATGCCTTCAATTATTTGATTCATGATAGCTACTTAGAAAAGATATTAGAACAAGTAAAGGAGATAGATTATGTGAACCCTCTCAATTCCTTCCTTAATAGCAGAGACATCTATCAATTGTTTCCCTCAAAAAATTTGGTGGACAGTTGGAACTACTTCTAGTATATTATCATGTCCTAGAGTGTGGTTGCTCAGGTGATATATCTTTTCATTCTGAACAAAAATGCAATTTGCTCTTAATGTTCTCACTCCATCTCTGTAATGAAGTAAATATTGTCCTATTCAATTGATCTATTTAAATTGGTTCAAACCCAATAGGTAAAACTGTATGTGAATTTTTCCCTAAGCCGGTAGGCAGATTTATCTACGGTGAGAGGTAGCAAAGACCAGTTGAGTTGTTGAGGTGTGCACACGCTGGCCTGCACACAACCGTTACCAAACAAAACAAAAGAAAAAATCTGTTTGCTAATCTTTAACCCTTCTCTGTGGTTTTAGCATACTAATTAGTGATTACTCGAACTCTTAAGGTTCTTTTTTCTTTAAGACCATTTCATTCTTGATGGGCATCAGTGAAAATACAGCTAGTCCCCTTGTCCAGATCCACTCATCATCACAAGAACCTTCCTCATCCCTCCAACCACTTGCTGCTCTATCCCTAGTGCTGACTACTCACAACTCCCATTGCCTAATTTAACGCCGATAACCCTCTCGTCATATCCCCCTCCTTACCCTCATTCTGACAATATCTATTTGAATATTGGAGGACAATTCCAGCATGCATCTGGTGGACCATTTGGAGAGAAAGGAATGCTAGAAACTTTGAGGATAGAAGCAGATCCCTACAAATGATCAAAACAGATTGTATTCTGTTATTATGTTTTTGGTGTACAAAGAGTTCCCCTGTAGATTGAGAAGCAATCCTAGAAGTATTAGAATCATGCTAGGCTTGCTGTTTTTGTTCCTAGATTTTCATACGTTTTTGTAAAGGGGCTTTCAGTACTACATAAGTACTGGTTTATAATACAAATCGTTACCTTCTCAAAAAAAAATATATCTATTTGAATATTTCCTCTTCCATTTTCTATTTTTGGAGGGACAACTAGAATGACTAAGAGAAAGCTGTTAAGTTATAAACCCAAAATAAAAACTTTTTTCTTAAAAAGAAAAAGAAAGTAGGATCTATCGATCATTAGACATTTGTATTTATCTTAAGTATTTGACTAGATAGGCAAGAAAGAAAAAATGGATGTTTAAACTTAATAAATGAGTTGTTTGGGTCAATTCCTGTTCCCCCGCCCTCGTTTCAAACTTCATCACATTCGAGATCATGAACACTCAAAAAAGTTCACGAGCCCCTAACTTGCACCACACCTAACAATTAGTTCTTTTGAAAAAAAAAAACAAAAAAACAATTAGTTCTTTTGAAAATGTTCGATTATGTTGGATCCCTTTTAATTGTTTTAGGGGCTCAGTTGTGCATGTTCTGAGTTTGATGAGATTATGTCCAAACCGTTTCTCTGTGTATGGTCTACTTTGGGTAATTATTTTAGGGGCTCAATTAATTCTTAATGCTGACTCTGCTAGGTATGATTGCACCTCTGGATTGTAGTGTTAATTTTTTTCTAATACTCTATATTTGTTTTTACGTAATTGAGTTAATTTTCATAACCTTTGTCAGATTACGATGGAAGTTGCTCTGGTTCTACTATTTGGTGCAACCATTCTCTTAATTGTTCCATTCAAGTATATAGCTGTTTTCCTGATTTCTGATGCATTCACCCGAGAACTCGCGTTCCGAAGGCAAATGGTTTTGAGATTCATGAGCTTTCTGAAGGAGCGGTGGGAAACAGTGCCAGCCACCCCAGTTGTTGTACTACCATTCGAGGATGATGAGTCCAATGCACCAAACCAAAGAAAGGACTCCATCAATGACGGAGTAAAATCAGAGAAACAGTTAAAGCAGTAGGTTATTGTAAATCTTCTTTTAGGTAACTATCTTTTCTCTTTTTCCTTTTTTCTTTATAGTAGGTGGTTACAGCAGGTGTGACGGATCGAAGATTGAAGCAGAAACAGTTTTTTGCCCTTAAAAACAGTCATTTGGGTGGGATTTCGTAGTTTTGTTTCTTGGAACATAATGTGATTGATTTTATATGATAAATAATATATATATCCGTCTAATAATTTCTCTGGGGGGTTTTTAATCCATGCATCATATCAAGAAAAATAGATAAAAATCCTGACTGCTAGTTAGTATTGGCAATAGGTATCGTCTGCTTAGGAGGAAGAGCATAAGAATGTCTTGTTTTCGTCAATGGCCTTTTTAAGATTCGTTGGCTGAAGATGGCCTTTTTAGAAGTTGTTACCATAGAAGCCACTTCTTTCCTGTGATCTCATTACTCTTTTCTTCTTCCTTTTTCTTTGTGGTGGTGGTGGTGGTGGTGTGGGGGGTTGCTGGAATTTTATCACTTTCAAAGCATAAACAGTATCCCAGACATACAGTTTTGCTGAGAATTAGAAGCTTATGCACTTTGGGTCAATGGCCAAATTTTGATGTTTTCACACTAGTGAACAAAATTTCAAAAGACAAGGAAATGCAATAAAAATCCTATATGAATGGGAAAAGTAAATGTAGTTGCCAACAGGTGCTCAAAAAGATGAGAATCTGTACTATTTCTGTCAAAACATCAATCCTCCAAGACTTATCACTGTTGTCAATCCAACCATCAGTAAATGTCTTGTTTTAAAGAGTGACTTCAATCCATATGCTCCATTACAAGTCACATTCTTGCCATGATTTGTGCACTGTGTCTGGTTCTGGTTCCTGTTATCCAACACAGAGAATCTTAAATCAGCAAAAGAACATCCAAGTGTGTAGTCTAAAACCAAACAAGGGCAAAAAATTCTCGGTGATTTCTTCGATTTGTTCAAGTCTTGATGGACACAGTTATCCTATACTTGTGCTGGTGGAATAGTCAGAGTGCGTGCAAAATTGTGCAATTGAGAAGGATTAGAATTGTTTACCTTGAAGAACAAAATGACACAACATAGTCAGTAGAAGAGCAAGTGATGATACTTGTTGGGTCATCAAAGGCAAAGCTATAAGCCACAGGGCATGCTGTCTTGAAAATCCTTGAATAGTTTGTAGGCAAACATGAAACTGGACTACTAAATGTACCCCTGCAGCAATATTCATCGGTGTCAAAGACGTTACATGCACTCCGGCAGGCGATTGTCTTGCCGTCCGACTTGAGAGCTAGCTCAGAAGGGCAATTTGGTCTGAGATCACTGTCACATCCAACAGAACTGCAGTTTCCTTTGCCATTTACAGGTTTTACTACTATAGGCAAGTTGAACCCATCCACAAGGCTAACATCATAAAAATCAGTATCTCCAAGGGTAAATTCGGCAATTGAAGCTGGAGGCTGACCCGGTTCACGACATTTTAAGCCGGTCCCACACCTACCGGTCTGGCACGTGCCGTTGTCATTCTTGTCAAAGTCACACCCGGTTCGACCCCATATACGGCCGCTCCACCCTGCCGGGGCGGTAAAGACGGCAGACTGGCCTTGTTTCAGCTCATAACCATCTCCACTGAAATTGTTCTTGGGTGTAATTCCAGGCCATACTGTCTCTACGCAGTAGTTTATAATGGTAATATTTGTACACTCGGACAATTTTACCCCTGTCACACTAAATTGTGTCAATATCCGGAAAAAAAAAAGATTCAAAAAAAATTACAGTATCAAATATACATAATTCAGGAGAGAAAATAAATACGATATTGAATCCTTCTATCTATGTGGTGAAGGGTTGAGGAGCTCACTTGGTGAGCTACCTCGCTAACTTCTTTCTATCTTATTAGAAAGCGAGCGAAAGAAGGAGAGAGAGAGTATATTGTGTTATACCTAAGGCAATAGCAAACAAGAGAAACCAAACATTGAAAGATGAAGTGAAGTGAGAAGCCATGAATATGCAACACTACTAAGTAGTAGTAATTGTGAAATTGTGAGTTAAAAAGAAGTGAAAGACAAGTGAGTATTTATATATACATATATGTATTTCAAGTTAGAGAAGAATACGTGCAGAAGAGAGTGAACATTAGAGGAATAAGGCTTCCTTTCTTCTTCCTTAAATCAGATGATTCCTTACCTCCGACCATTTTTTCCCACTTATGTGTTCCTTACAATTGTCTCTTGTACTATTTATATGCTTTTATATCCAAGATTATTAATATAAAAAATAATAAAAGTGTGTAAGAATCGTGATGGCTAAATTTTCTTTATTTATACAATGTATTACGAGAGAAGTAAGCTGATACCCATTAAAAATATATAATAAATAAAGCAATAAACAAAAAGGTGAATTTTGCTAAATCTATTTCCATTCATTCAACAAAATAATGTTACAAACAAATTCAACTACTCTGAAATGAATAAGTAGTTTATGATCCTTCGATGTTGATTCGAGTTTAGGGAATAAAGAAAGAAGCGTTTTACTCTTTTAATCCGAACGAAAGCCAGTATGTATGTATCAAGTGATGTCAAATTATTCAGCAATAGATTAGTGCATTGGGCAATCATGACAGCTTATTCTTGTTTACATCTTTCCTCTTCTTTGCATAATTTTTGGAATGAAAATCAAGGAAGAGTGCCAAAAGGGAAGCATTGAAAACTGCATTGAAGCACCATCCATGGATCCCGGAGCAACCCGACCCGGTAAAGTGATAATACAGCATCAAACCCGAAATCAGGAAACTGAAGACGAATTGTACAATCTGACAGTTCGTTACCAATCTCTTCCACCATGGACGAAATCCCAAGGTACACAGGAAGTAATAAGCGTACATTAGCACATGAACAGAAGCATTGGTAACAAGCGCCACCGGAAACAGAGTCTGGGACGAAGAAAGCCACAAATAACACATGACTACCACCACGGCGTGGTGGTACACATGGAGGAACGACAGCCGTCTAGATCTAGACCCACTGAGAATTATGAAAAGGGTGTCTAGAAATTCAACAATCTTGGAGAAATAGAAGATGTAAGCCCAGAAGAATACGGGTCCACGTGGGGGAGTCTGATTAGCCGGGAAGCAAATGACCCAAGTCCAATCATTTTGGGGCATTTGGTGGAAGGCGGAGAGGGAGCATCCGACGGCCATGATTAGTGAGAGAATGAAGAGGAAGAGGTTGTGGACGGCGGAGATGAAGCGGAGGGAGGCGGGGGAGAGTGTGGGGAGAAGAGGGAAATAGTGGAAAGAGAAAGTGAGAGTGAGGTAAGTGAGGACAGTGAGAGCGAGGAAAAGAAGCGAAGAACCGAATGTGGAGGTTTGATTCCATTCGAAATTGGTGATGATTGGATGATTGACGAGCCAGTATTCAACGGCGGAGTAGAGAGTTTCCATTTCTGACTCCGTACGCCGGCGACAATGGAGGTTTATCTTTTATCTGTTTGATAAAAGTGAGATGATAAGAAAGAGATTGGTCAACTCCGAAATTTGACTTGGCATCTATTGAAACACGTCATCCCTTCGGATAGATGCTTTTTATTATTTGGTCACTTTTATAGTACCTAACCTATATTACTTTAAATTGACTAAGGTTCTTTAAAATGTTACTCTCTCCGCTAATTTTTATTATCACAATTTAATTTAATACATTCATTAAGAAAATAATTATTGATATAAATATTTTACCAACCTATCTCATTTAAATGGTGTCTTGAAAAATAAGTATTTAATAGTGAGGTTAAAACATGAAATTCTTTTTATTTTTTTTTTATATGTCAAAAGTGACAAACAAAAATGAAAATTTATTTTAGAAATAAGTAAACTGAGGGAGTAATAAATAAGTAAAAGTGGCAAAATATTATTCACAATATTTTAGACTTTAAGATCAATATTTATTTTCTATCTTATATAAATTTTTTACTTAAATTATGATAAATAAAAGTATTAAAGAAAGAGGTTAATTGGATTGCTATCTCTTTTTATAATACACATTACTCCCTCCGTCCCTATTTAGTTGTCCACTTTAGAAATGACACACATATTAAAACAACAATGATTAGCATAGTGAAGTTACAATTTTGCCCTTATTAATTATGATTCCAAAATAAATTTATTCAAGATAACTAATCAATGTTGGGGAAAGTTTAAATTTTCAAGAAGTTTAAATGAGGGTATAATAGGAAATTTTTTTTTGTCCTTTCTTGATTTGTCAAAATGGACAAGTAAATAGGGACATCTAAAAGAGGAAATATGGACAAGTAAATAGGGACGGAGGGAGTAACTTGTAACATGATAAAACTAGGTACTATGATGATTCGAGCAGAAAATCTATCGAAAATAAATTTTTACCTCCCAAGATATGGGTAAAGTTTATGTACAATTTACACTCCTCATACTTTATTTATGAAATTACACTAGATATGCTATCATTGAATTTAGAATAGTTATACTAAAAAGAGAAGGAAACAGAAGGCTCACATTCATTGGTGGAAAAAAAATGAAGGCTGTGCATTTGAATATTAAACAGAATAATAACAATACATACCAACTTCTTGCCAAAACATGCAAACCAGTTGCAACTTTTATGAAAATAGAAAGCTGCCTGAACATAGAGTTACCAATTCACTCCTGCTGTGGAAATTGTACATGGTTGGAATAGGAAAAGCATAAACAGAAAATGTGAAAATGACCTAAGTTTTTATCCCCTAGATCACTACTCAGGCAAGGTGATCCCTGCTCAACAATAAAAGTAAATCCTCATAGAATGCTAAAAAGAACAGTTAAAAGATAAAGAGTGTAGCCATGAAACTATAAGCATATGAAGATAACAAGATTGATTAGCAATGTACCTACCACCTAGCCACTGCAAACCAAAATATTTAGATCTTTATACTCATTTTACTAAAATCCAGTAAGGAATGAGAAGAAAAACCCAGAAGCAGCTTCCGCAGCGTCCCAAGTAAAATCACCTCCTGATGTAGTGGATCCAATGATCATAATTCAAACCTGCATCTCAGCTTTCTTTACTTGGCAATTGGTGCTTTAGACCAAAACTCCTCATCCAATTGGGTTTGGAAAAATTGAGCAGTATACAGTACTGTTATCAACTACCTAGGCTCAACTTGCTACCTTTTTCCTGACTATTCTTTTTCTTCGAGCCTTAGGAGCTGATGTTTCACCCTCTGTAGTTGAGCCACTCTGACCTTGTTTGATACCCAAAAGCCCGAGCCCGGAAACAATGGAATTCTTGGATATGAACCATTTTGAAGATGACTGCTCAACCCCTCCTTCAGTAGGCCTACTGTATGCCTTCAAGACATCATCTGAATGAGCCAGTGGATCCACCTCCACACCAAGCCAAGCTAATCTTGATGTCTCTCCTACTTGAACATTTAACGCTCTGCATACAATGAAATATTAGAGAACTGGGAAAGATCAAATCAATAAACACCAGTATGATTACTAGATCAATGATATTGCATAATATTTCCCAACCTCCAATCAAAGAAATTGCATATAATTTCACCTAATCCTGGGATACAGGTGGTAAAATTCTTCTATAAAGATAAAAAGTGTTCTTACAGACCCACAAAAAATATGAAAACCTGTGCAGTCATAAAGTACTGAAGCCGAAGAATTCAAAAGATACTATAAACCTGACAGGAGAGCGAGTAATAACAGAAATAGGAAAACATAACAAACTTTTACCGATAGTAGTAAAAGAGGAAAGGAAATTGAAACCGACAAAAAACAAACTAATTTGCCTGAGTAAACTACCGTGCAGCTAAGCATCTACTATGCAGCTAAATACCTCATGGCAGTGCTGAAGACGAGAGCCACCCCAATAACATCAAAGTAGTTAAAAACAGCTCTGTCAAATCCATTCAACAGCTGATAACGCAGGTTTGCATATACACCAAGGAAGGCCCCATATCCGAGTGCATTACTACTCACAGATGGGATAGACACTGATAACCTAGTGAATGGTAAACAGAAGCCATCAGTAATGGACATACCTTACATTTCCCTTACCTGAAAAATTAGATCCAAACAAAAGCCCAACTGTATAAATAAATGGTCAATAAGCCAAAAAATGCTGACCTTCCCTCCTTTTTACTGGCAAGAAGATTTGAAAGAGCCCCCTGCACAGCTCCTGCACTGAGGCCAATCATACACAACTCTGCAGCCTTATAGAAAAAGGAATGAATTCTCTTCTGCAAATCAAATTCTCTTAAAGGGTAACTCTTTTCAAAGATATTGTTCGGCAGCTTCTGTAATGTGTTCTGCAAATCATAGCGGAAAGTATTCCCATAGGATTGACAAGGAGCAAGCGTCCAAAACACAGCAGCATTGCAAGCTGTTGCAGTTAGGACGTTAAGAAGAGCAAGATCCCACTCCTGCTTAATCCTAGATCAAAGTAAAACAGAACACGTGCGTTAAGTCAATCCTCTTATATTGTGGTTTACCAACAATTAACATTTATGAACAGAGTAAGGATGCAAAAAGTGTGGAAGAAAGCCAACCCCACCCCACCCAAAAAAAAAAAAAAGAAAATTAAAAAAGATAATAACGAACATACCTTTCTTTACGATTTTTGACCTCCCACCACACTGAGCAACCAATTGTAAGTGCCTGATCCAGAAGCAGCTTGTTCAAAAAAGCTGGATCTGCAATCTTCCTGTCACAGAGAGAATCCAGAAAAATTAAGGCAACTGGAAATGCCACTTCAATATGCGGTAAAAAACTGAATACTAAAATACATTAGTTAGACAGCAAAACAATTGACAACAAAAATTTGAAAAGCTTAGATGACATAGACTAAGGTGTCAAACTGCCCCATGGATTTACAAAGCTTTCAACTTTGGGGCTGATATAGCCAGAGCAATGTTCATCCTGCAGAGTTTTATATCTTATATGTTCTGCTGGTGTGATTTGATCTTCATGGAAAATCGGCGCTGTCAATTCCCTCAAAGTTTTTGAAGGATACAACAAGACTGCTGCTCCTTCCAGCAGCAGATCAAACCCAAAAACTAAAAGTAAATGATCAATGCTGCAAACTCATCTCATTTCAAAATATAAAACCCATAACATTACCACATTTTGGCCGCAGAAGTATGGAAAAAGAAATTTCCTTTTTCAGCTTTGCATTCTTAGTTGTTATTGCAGTGTAGCTGTTCCAATGAATGTTTGGGCCTAATGAGTAATAAATAATAATTCTTTCATGATCTTGAACAAGCGTGACAAGTCTTGGAAGATGAGTGCCCATAACAAGGCTTTAAATAGGTGAATGATTGACGAGCCAGTAGTCAATGGCAGAGTAGAGAGTTCCCATTTTAGCCGCCGAACACTGGCAACAATGGGGATGATGGAGCAGCTGAGACTGAGGTTACCTTATCTGTTTCGAAAATTGAGATAATAATAACGAGATAATGTTATAGAGGTGAGGGTATAGATGTCTTTTGGTATTATACGGCAACTTGGAAATCCGACTCTTGTTTCTTTTGGGGCAAGGGATGTGAGGCATCTAGCGACACATCATCCCTTCAAACAAATGGTTTCATTTTCCTTTTTCCTTTTTGCCAATTATGGTACCCAAAGAAATTAGAAACAATCGAATTCAACCACCAACCAATTTTTCCAGTCTTCTTTTTCCTTTTCAATTTTTGTTCTATTTATCAACGGTAAAAATATTAATACAAGCTTTCAACTTTGTGGGAAGCTATAGCTGGAGCAACTTTCATTCTGAAGAGTTTTATATTTTATAGGGTTTGGTGGTGTGATTTGAATTCATGGAAAATTGGCACTATCAATATCCTACAAGTTTTTGAAAGATAAAACAAGACTGTTCCTACTTCTGCAGCATATCAAACCCCAAAAACTCAAAAGTGATGATAATGCTGCCAACTCATCTCATTTCAAAATAGCTCCATAATAAAACCAATTATGGCTGCAGAAGTATGGAAGAAGAAATTCCCTTTCCAGCTTTGCGTTCTTAGTTATTATTGCGGTGCAGCTGTTTTGATGGAATGTGTGGGGCTAATGAGTAAAAACCGCTCTGTTTCACTAAAAAAAAAATACTTTCATGATCTTGAACAAGCCTAGGAAGATGAGTGCTCAAAAATGTCTGTGAAGCTAACACAATAATGATTTGAAGTAGTGACTGCAATGCTAAGAAACGTATTTGAAATTGAAGATGCAAGATACTAAAAGAAGATCTTAATTTTTTACTTTATAAGAACAACAGGAAATTAATTTAAACAGACAGAATAACTACCCTGCTCAGCAAATGATATTTCTGACATGCCACTACATACTGTATATCCAGCAGACAGATTTTTGTCCAAAAAATTTTCCCTGTGAGGAGTTTAGAGTACTGTAAGGGTGCTACATTACCTGCCGTTGAACGCCCTGGATAATCCTTGAGGAAGTAACCGAGAAATAAATCTAGCAACGGTAGGCCTAGCATTGTAAGCAAGAAAGTTCACCAATTGAGCAGAACTGACTAATCCCTGGATGAAAAGGCAGAAATTAAAGTCAGACATAGAAATAACCCGACCAAACGAGACAAGTTTGAGACAACTGCATAGCGCAATTTACCATTTCATAGGCTTGCCGAAGTCCAGGTGGTAAATCCAGCATCGTCTTCTGCCACTCATTCAGCACGGCATCAACAAATTTACGATCAAACAACTGGGTAACATGGAAAAATTGTGAGTAACATGACACTGTTTGAACAAATCCATAATTAAGCAGAAGCAATTTTCCACATGCAGAGGCCTCTTACTTCCTGCAGTAGCATTCGTCTCCTAAAGAGCCCACCCTCATCTCCTTCATCACCATCATCGAAATCATCAAAGTAATCGTCATCATCACCATCATCATCACCTCCATCACCACCACCATGATTTAGATTTTTCCCCATATTTCCACCTCCTCCGCCAGTTGAAAGCTGTGATGTGGCGAAATTATAAGCAAATTTGCTTGAAAAAGTGTTTACTAAATAGTCACACAAGCCACAAGGTTAGAATGTAAATATCTTATATAGTAGCAGAAGCACCATTTCACATCATATATGCCGAACTAAAAGGTGCATTCAACTTTTTTTTTCCAACTTTTCCTTCATTGAAAAGGAAAGATACTAAAAACAGAATAAATAGCAACAAGATACCTTTGTAAAGACGCATATGCACATCTCAAATCTCGTAAGCAACTTCAGAACTATGTATTCTCGGACACATATTGTCACTTTAGTGATACCAGACTCAGTTTAACACTTAGCATTTAAGTGTTTGAGGTTTGTCATAGTTGGTCAGACCTTTGTCAGTCGATTGTAAATAGCAACGGGAACGCCTTACTAGTAGAAAAAACCTTCTTCTTGCTCCAACAACAACAACAACAACAACATACCCAGTGAAATCCCACTAGGTGGGGTCTGGGGAGGGTAGAGTGTACGCAGTCCTTGCCACTACCTCGTGGAGGTAGAGAGGCTGTTTCCGAAAGACCCTCAGCTCAAGTACATCAAATCCAAGTAAAAAGAGAGGAAAACAGTATATAAAACATAACATCCAATAAGAAAGATAGTATATAATCAACAAAGGAGACAATAACATCAATAAAATAATGTGAGAAGTGAAACGCAGTAAACAACATAAAGCTATAGGTATCACAGACAAGAACTGCAAGTGCAAGGCTAGGACTACTACAAACGCTAACAACCCATACCCTCGCAAGGAAAGACAACACGCTAACCCTACTAACCTTCAACCTTAATACGCGACCTCCACTCCTTCCTATTTAGAGTCATGTCCTCGGTAATGTGAAGCTGAGCCAAGTCCTGTCTAATCACCTCTCCCCAATACTTCTTAGGCCTACCTCTACCCCTCCGCGTACCCTCTACACCTAGTCCCTCACACCTCCTCACTGGGGCGTCTGCGCACTGTCTCTTCACAGGTCCAAACCATCTCAGTCTCGCTTCCCTCAGCTTGTCCACCACAGAGGCCACTCTCACCTTCTCCCGGATAACCTCATTCCTAATCTTATCGCTCCTAGTGTGCCCACAGATCCATCTAAACATCCTCATCTCCGCAACATGCATTTTTTGAACATGTGAGTTCTTGACTGGCCAACACTCTGCTCCATACAACAAGGCTGGTCTAACTACCACTCTATAGAACTTACCTTTAAGTCTAGGTGAAATTTTCTTATCACACAAGACTCCAGAGGCAAGCCTCTATTTCATCCAAGCAACCCCAATGCGATGTATGACATCATCGTCGATGTCGCCACTTCCTTGGATTACAGACCCAAGATACTTAAAACTTTCTTTCTTAGGAATGATCTGTGTGGCAAGTCTCACTTCCACATCTGCCTCATCCAACGCATCACTGAATTTGCACCCCAAATATTCTGTTTTAGTCCTACTCAACCTGAACCTTTTGGACTCCAGCGTTTGTCTCCACACCTCCAACCTCGCATTAACTCTGTCCCGCGTCTCATCAATCAGTACTATGTCATCCGCAAATAACATACACCATGGGACCTTCTCCTAAATAGACCGCGTCAACTCATCCATCACCAAAGCAAATAGAAAACGGCTAAGGACTGATCCTTGGTGCAACCCCATCTCAACTGGGAAATGTTCCGAGTCACCTCCAACCGTTCTAACCCAAGTCTTGGCTCCACCGTACATGTCCTTTATCGCCCTAATATAAATCATCGGGTCACCTTTAGCCTCCAAGTACCTCCAGAGGACATTCCTTGGTACTTTGTCATAGGCCTTTTCAAGGTCAATAAACACCATATGTAGGTCTCTCTTCCTTTCTCTATATTTTTCTACCAGTCTTCGCATAAGATGAATGGCTTCGGTAGTCGATCGTCCCGGCATGAATCCAAAATGATTCTCAGAAATGGACACCCCTCTTGTCATCCTCATCTCCACCACTCTCTCCCAAATCTTCATAGTATGGCTTAGCAATTTGATACCCCTGTAGTTGTTACAGTTCTGGATATCACCCTTGTTTTTATACAACGGAACCATTGTACTCCACCTCCATTCATCAGGCATCTTTGTTGTCTTAAAAATAACATTAAACAGCCCAGTTAACAACTCTATACCCGCTTTGTCCGTGCTCTTCCAAAAATCCACCGGAATCTCATCAGGTCCGGTCGCTCTTCCCCTGCTCATCCTACTAATAGCACGTATAACCTCCTCGATCCTAAAACACCTACAGTACCCAAAGTCCCGAAGTCTTTCAGAGTGCGCCAAATCACCCAACACAATGTCTCCGCCCCCTTTTTCATTTAAAAGTTTGTGAAAGTATCTTCACCATCTTTGCTTGATGGAGGTCTCATCCACCAATACTTTGCCTTTCTCATCCTTGATACACTTCACTTGGTCCAAGTCGCGAGCCTTCCTCTCTCTTGCTTTTGCGAGCCTATACAATTTCTTATCCCNTGAATCCAAACTGATTCTCAGAAATGGACACCCCTTTTGTCATCCTCATCTCCACCACTCTCTCCCAAATCTTCATAGTATGGCTTAGCAATTTGATACCCCTGTAGTTGTTACAGTTCTGGATATCACCCTTGTTTTTATACAACGGAACCATTGTACTCCACCTCCATTCATCAGGCATCTTTGTTGTCTTAAAAATAACATTAAACAGCCCAGTTAACAACTCTATACCTGCTTTGTCCGTGCTCTTCCAAAAATCCACCGGAATCTCATCAGGTCCGGTTGCTCTTCCCCTGCTCATCCTACTAATAGCACGTATAACCTCCTCGATCCTAAAACACCTACAGTACCCAAAGTCCCGAAGTCTTTCAGAGTGCGCCAAATCACCCAACACAATGTCTCCGCCCCCTTTTTCATTTAAAAGTTTGTGAAAGTATCTTCACCATCTTTGCTTGATGGAGGTCTCATCCACCAATACTTTGCCTTCCTCATCCTTGATACACTTCACTTGGTCCAAGTCGCGAGCCTTCCTCTCTCTTGCTTTTGCGAGCCTATACAATTTCTTATCCCCACCTTTGTCCCCCAGCTCGACATACAAGCGTTCGAAAGCCGCCGTCTTAGCCTTCGTAACTGCTAACTTAGCTTCTGTCTTTGTCGTCTTATAAACTTACTTAAGCGT
Source organism: Solanum stenotomum (assembly GCF_019186545.1). Lineage (NCBI taxonomy): Eukaryota > Viridiplantae > Streptophyta > Magnoliopsida > Solanales > Solanaceae > Solanum > Solanum stenotomum. The sequence continues at coordinate 7,489,309 of NC_064282.1, forward strand.
CCGCTTCTCTTCCTCGTCTACGCACTCCACCAACTTTGTGTATGCAGCCTTCTTTGCTTCCACTTTGCCTTGGACTTCCCCATTCCACCACCAATCTCCTTTATGGCCTCCAAATTTACCCCTTGATACCCCTAACACCTTTGAAGCAACTTCCCTAATCTAACTAACTGCTTTATTCCACCATGCCTGGCCCTTTATCTTACCTTAAGAAGAAAGAGGAGGTATGAAGCGTGGGACAGAATGCTCCATTGAGTACAGAGAGGGTTTGCTACAGTGATTCGGGCGGTTGGTGGCCCCTTCGAGAGTTGCGGGTCCTTGCCGCTGCATAAGTGTTAGCTCACACTCAAAACTCCTCCGACACGAGTCCTAGTCATTGCGCTGCGGTCCGTTTCCCGGCTTCACTTGCGCGATTTGCACTTCTGATTGGTTCCAGCCATCCCCAACCTTAATGAATGGACTATGAAGGGGTCAGTCAAGCGGTTCGGGTTTTCGGTCGGTTCCCGTTCGCCTTCCCCCCCCTCATAGTCCATTAGTGGGTAGGGTGGTCAACTTAGAGGGCGCCCGCCTCCTCTTCAGACGTGTCCTCGACAACCTGGCGGTTCTTCGGTCTCCGCTTTTAGGGGCGGGAGTGCTTGGTCGCTGGGGGTTCCTTTTCCTCAACCAATAGTTCTTTCAGTTAAAACGCCGTGCGACTCGGAGGGCATAAGACTTCTTAGTCAAGCCAAAAAGATTGCTCCTACCAAGAATAAAGAAAATGACAAATGAGGAGCCTGAGACCAGGCAGGCAATTCCTAAAACTCTATACCAATCAATCAACTAAGCCTCATAACCAAGCTAGTTGAGGAATCTGAAAAACTCTGGAACTTCCTAAATTTCAAATACTTGTACATTTTTAGATTAACTTCTACTTCAAAAGAACCTCACTGCCTCTTAACTGTAAGTCTTATTTCTTAGAAAGAGCCTTCTCAACTATCATTAGCAATCAGCAAGAACTATGATCAAATATTTGAGTATTAGCATAAATACACCACAAGGAGATAATTCTGAGACTGTTCCATTCAATTACCTAGGAAGCTATTGAAGAAAGCGCTTCAAGTTTTCCAGAGTAAAGGAAAACAAGAACTAACCTCGGGAGTAGAGCTGGTCTGCTGCTTCGATGACATATCAAGCTTCCCTTTTTCCAAAGTAACCGAACCAAGCGCACCATATTTTCCCCCCTTCATCACCGGCGCAAACATGACCGTAGAAGACGACGAAGACGCCGGATGATCAAGCGCAGGTGACCCTTGAAAGCAACGCTCCAAACCAGAAACTGGGTCTCCATCGACCGCCGGCGACGCTGTAGCCTTGATTTTACAAACTTTATAGACTCTAATTGGGCGACAGAGCAAAGGGGGAAACAAGGGTTTTGAGTAAGGAATGATTTGGGTATTGATAGGCTTGATTTGTGCTGTTTGGAATACTGGTAGAGACATTCTTGATTTTTCTTTTTTTGGGGCGTTTTGGATAGAAAGAATGAAACTTTATGGATAGATTTTCATGGGGGGTAATGGAGGAATGGAAAGTGGGAGTAGATGTTGCAGAAGTTGAAGAAGAAAGAAGGAAAGGTTGAGAGAGGAGTTGAGGTTTAGAAGAAGATGAAGGAGAAATAGGTAAAGACAAACCCAATCCAGAGCTGCCACTTGCTTTTTCCTCTAAACCCACTAACTCAAAAATGCTCTACTAAATCACTTGTTAATAACTACTCCCATCTCTCAAAATTGATGTGGCAAGGCTTATTTTCAATTTGTTTGCCTTATTTTTAGTCCGTTTTTAAATTATTGATGTGTGACATTATGTAATAATGTAATTTATTTAAATATTATATTTATTAAGATAACGTAGTGTAATACAATACATTATGAAATAATACGTAACAACCATCCAAACACGGTCTAATGAAATATATCCAATAAAAGTATTTCTAGTATCAATTCAATCTAGTGAAACAAGTCCAATTACCAATAAGGGTTGTGGTGGGGTGGTAAGTACTCCTTCATTCTTAATCAAGAGGTCTCGAGTTTGAGTTTCCGGCTCGAATCCAAATTTAGTTGGATTTTATTGTGGATACCAAACACCTGGCGGGAAACCAAAAAAAATAAGTCTAATCTCAATGTGAGTCATATACGGTGAACAATTCCATCTTTCTCTTGAATTTTTTTTATTGTAGTACCTCGTAATATGAGTATGAAAAAGGTTCAAGAATCAGGTTTTATTTTTTTAGAAAAACTGAACTTACTTAATTTGGTTTCTTTAATATAGTGTTGGGTGAATCTTGAAAGATATGAAAAATCTATCTTCAAGTTGTACATAGGACTTTCTTTTTTATTTATACAATTTTTTTTCTGTAAACAGTCACATTATATTACCTCAAAATATGACTTAAAGGTCGGTAAGACATTAGAACATCATTTATAATCAACTTGGGAAATTAGACTTAAGAAATTCTATATAAAAGTAAAAGAGAAAACTTAGCTAAATTATGAGCTAGCATATTCCATATACAAGGAATATAAATAAAGTTGATTTCTCTAACCAAGGATTGCAGTGGGTAAGTGCTCTTTCATTCTTAATCAAGAGGTCTCGAGTATGGAGTTGCCTTTGTCAAAGATTCATGTATTAAAGTTTGAACTTAAAACACCATTTACTGTTGTCAATACGTTTGTCTTAACTCTTTATACTTTACTTTTGGCAGGAGAAGTCATGAAGTATTAAGGAAACCGCAGAGAAAAAGAATCTCTCCATGCAAAGCATTTCTAATAAAGCCATCCTTTTTCTTCTTGAAAAAACATCTATAAAAGGCCCATTGTATTTCTATCTAATTTGTCAATTCTGTGACACATTTATCCTTCTTTTCTTCACATAAATAAAAGAACATGCCATCGATCCCTCGCGCTCGAGTTATTGTCAATGGAGTCCAGAGAATGAGGACATACCATTACTATTGGTGTAGACATTGTCAAAGATCCATTAGGACAACTTCAGCCAATCCATTTGAAATTTTATGTCCTCATTGTTATGGTCAAGTTTTCTATGAACTTGATGTGACAAGGCCTAGGCTTGTACTTTCTAATGTCACAAGGCTACAACCACAACCTTCCTCCAATTCTCGCCTTCTTGATGCCTTAGCACTCATGGTTGATCCACCAATTAGGCAACAAAACAACGATGGTGATGAAAATCATCGTAGGACTAGACAACGTGCTCGTGTCATTCTCCAATTTATTGGCCCTGATGATCAACCTATTAGGCCTGTCTCTCCTGATGAGAACGCGTTTCATTTTCCATCCCTTCAAGAATTGATTGATAATGACAGGCCTGGGCCACCTCCAACGCCATCTTCAGCAATCGATGCATTGCCAAGAATTTACCTAACACCAAACCATTTGGAAAATGACTCTGTTTGTCCTGTTTGCAAAGATGAGTTTGAAGTTGGGATAGAAGTTATAGAGTTACCTTGCAAGCATTTTTATCATTCTGAATGCATTGTTCCATGGCTTAGACTCCATAATACTTGTCCGGTTTGTCGGTATCAACTGCAAGGATTCTCAAACAATGAGGACCAAAATGGTTACACTTACGAATTTAATGAACAACAAGAAGAAGAGGACGAGGAGAACATCCAGAATCCTCTCATTTGGGGTTGGACTCAGCTTACCTCTCTTTGGCCTTTTAGTTTGATGTCAAGTTGGAGACACAGATACTTCAACACTTTTGAGACTACAACTTCTGCTTTTCCTAGAGGTAACATATTGCTAATAATTTATTTACCGAGTTTAACTTATATATACTGACATGTGACCTAAGTCATAATAACACGGGATATAAGTCCAGCTATCTGCTACAACATTATTGCTAATACTTTCTTTTGTTTTTTGGGCAGGGAGAGCTTGGTGGAATCCTTGGATTTTCTCTTGATAATGGTTCCTTGTTTCATTTAATAACAGTACAGAGTAGTTTGCTTTTTTATCATTCTTTGCTTCAATAGGAACTAAACAGGTATGTTGACAAAACTATATATCTTTCTGAATTTGATGGATGGAAATTATCTGAGAATGGGATTCATAAGGTATGCGCCCGTCCTTCTTCTCAGTCAAAAAAATAAGTGAATGAATCTAATTTATATACACATAGGAAACTCGCAAGAACATGATACTTCATACTTATTTTGACCATTAAATATGAAATTAACCCTTTACTAATGGCTTCTAGATTTCAAGAGTGCTATCAAAGTGATGGAATTATTTTCAGCCACAAATATGCATAGAAGAAATGGAGAGAAAGAGAAGGCCCACTATTTCCATGTTCAATGTGACTTTATGGACCAAACTTTCTATTTGTCAAAATTATATGTCTATCAAAAACCTCAAACTCAAAATCTAGTATTTTTTTAGAATGATGATGATACCATTAACAAACAAATTCATTTGTTGTGGTAGGTGAAGGAATGATTAACAAATTCCATGTAAAGAAGCTGGTGTTCTAGTAGGACTTGTTTTATATTATATTTCTTTCACTTCAATTTATTTTTCTTATTTTTTTATTTTAATCCATTTAAAAAGATGCATCTTTTTTTTTCGCTTTGTAGTTTGATCTTTTGTTGTCCTTTTTTTTCTTCTTGCAATCTTTTTTTGAGCCAAATATCTATTATAAACAGTTTTTTTTACCCCAACAAATATAGGAGTAATTAGGTATGTCTATATTTTATTTTTTCTCAGACTTATATTTACTCTCATTTATAAAATTACACTGAATATATTATATACTAGAACGTAATTTGTAGGATTATATCAGATATATTATTATTATTGTATGTTTGAAATCATAAAATTAAAAAATATTTTGATATACATATGTAATGTATTCGTTATGTAGGTATGTTTTTTGATCGTTCACTTTTATTGTTATTGTATATGTAGAATGTATTTTATGTATTCGATATGTTCTCCAAATTCAAATCTCCTCCCCACCCCTAACCCCAAAATAAAACTATACCGGGTGTATCTGCTATTTATGACAAACTACGAGGGGCGTTATAGCAATTAACACCGATTTGGCAGTCGATAAAATATCGGGTATTTGGTTCGGGTTTATAAATTTTTTTCGGAGCCCAATGGAAATGGCGGGTTGGTCATCACTTCCATCCAATCCCAAATTTCATCAGACAATATCCATATGGGGTCCCACAACCACCCACATCATCACCAACGCCGCCGCTCTCCGCATCGGCGACGTCCTCCACCGCCGTCTTCAATCCTCTATCAAGGTACCTTCTTGATCTTGATTTTTTTATGAGTTTTTGAATGTTGTGTGCAAATTGATCCAAATGAAAGCAGAAAAAGGAAGAGAACACTGAGAAATACAAATAACTTGTGCAACAATTAACCTCTTGATTTCTTTAGTAGGTTAGTTAAGAATCCTGACTGTTCATAAATCTAATTTTGTGAGTGCATAGCATAATTAGACTTCTGGGTTCATACTATAACTCACCTTTCGCACATTTTTATTTTTATTTTTTTGCAATTTTGTAGCAATGGCACTGTTCACACGGTTACTGAAGGATAATTCCTGTATCCTGACATATAGTATTTGTTTTGAAAGTAATTGAAATTGAAAATCTTTGACCTGTGTCATGTTTGCCAACATGCTGAAGTATTGCTTATCAGAATCTTGGAAAAGAGTGACATGAATTCATTAGCAATACTTTGATCTGTTACAGTCAATAACCATTAGTTGGGGTTGGCTGTATAAATCCTCTATATCCATTTGATGATTCATTATAATTTGATTGTCCATCAACTCTCAGAAACCCTCATCTTTAATGTGGGTCTAAGAAAATGACTGCAAAGATTAAGGGTTGTGAGCGAATGAATGAGGCATCAGTCGTTCTAGTGGGAAGAGTCCTTTGGATGTTGAATGGTCTGGTCAACTTGTCCCGTTTCAGATAGGCCGATTTGCTTTGATGTGTTACATGTCTCCTCATAATAGGAGGAGTATCATGAAATTCTGGAAATGCCAAGATCTTAACCGCCATTTTGCTTGTTGCGCAGCATATTTTTTGTCATGTTCATGGCCCTATATTGAAGGATGCATGGCATAAATGGACCTTTCATGTCACTGGATTCAACATCCTTCAGTGGTCACAGGATGTCTTCTCTGCCGAAGACATGAGCTTATTACTCTTCAGTGCTGATGAAAGTAGAAGGAAATTCAAAAAGATTCAGAATTCATACTCAAAGTCATCAAGATCATTCTTTTCCAGTGAAAGGAAATGGACCAACATATTCCTTGCACTTAACATATTGTAAGTTTTGCATTCTTAACCAAAACGATGTGAATATTATGATTTTTTTTTATCTTCTTTTTTTTAAAAAAATGATTTTATAGTTTTGGATTAATGTTTATTTAAGTCAATACCTCCCAAGGAAAAATCTCGAATTTGGATCCCAAACTGACGGTTTAGTGTGAGCTTATCATGTGGTTATGTACTCTTTGAATAGGAACCCGTTTTTTGAAAGATCCAGGCTTTCATACTTATAATCTTTTAATGTTAACCCTCTCAGAATGAAGGAAAAACCCTCTTGCAAATGTCTGAAAAAAATAAAAGCAGAAAAAGGAACCTTTCAAGTGATGATGTTGATTGGTATAATGGACAAAGAGCTATTGTTACAAAGAGAAATTAACATTTTCTATTTAAATCACTGCAGGATATATATTGCACAAGTCGCAACAGACGGCAAGCTTTTATTTTGGGGAGCTAAGGTTAGACTGGATTATATATGTAAACAGCCGACTTATCATTTTCCATAATAACAATGTTCTTATGTGTTGATGGATATGTGTTGCAGATTAACAGTCTTATTGACAAAGGGCAACTATGGAGGCTGATTACTTCATCATTCTTGCATACAAGCATAGTGCATCTCATGGTCTGACTTCACTTCATGTTTTCCTGGATTCCTAAATCCATCCCTTATTAATGTTTTGAAGCAGATGTGTCTTCTTTCAGGTTAATTGTTATTCCTTGAATTCGGTTGGGCCTGGTGTTGAAAAAGTTAGTGGCCCTAAAAGATATGTTGCTCTATACTTGACGTCTGCAATTGCAAGTAATGATACATCACCACAATGACATTTTTATCTCAAAGAAAATTCCTATTATACAGTGATTCTAATTGTATCCTATGAAAGAAATCAGGTTCAGCTATGAGTTACTGGCTTAGTAAGGCACCTGCAGTTGGTGCCTCAGGAGCAATTTTTGGATTAGTAAGTGATGCTATTCTTTTGCACTTTTACTGGACTTGCTAATTGGTGTATGCAACTGGGGTTATCATTTCATGCTATTTCATGATTTTCTGCCCCTTATGTCATCCAACTAATTGATATTTAATTCTTTGCACTTCTGTGGACCTATTATGTATGTAATACTTCGCCACAGACTTTATTTGTGTTACTGGGAAAATTGACTTGCCTTCGAGTTGTATGTAGTTCACGAAAAAGTAGACTTTTAAGATTCAACTATCATTGTACATATTATTTTCTTTGATGAAGTTGTGTTTCTGGCCAATACAACGAATCCATTGAAGTATGGATCTTTCTGAACAGCTGTTGAGGAAATTAAAGAATTAGACTTACCTCTTTTTCATTTATCAGGTTAAGAAATACTGATCTCCACGTTTTTGTGTCATTACCAGGTTGGATCTTTTGCAGTATTCGTTTTGAGGCATAGGGGCATGGTCAAAGGCACCGAGGGGGATCTTCGATACATAGCAAATGTGATTGTTCTAAATTTGGTAAAACACTTCATTCCCTACCCAGCTCAATGCACTTTTGTTGGCATTCACCAAGCGAGTAATTGAGGCATATCTTATTATTAAGCATATTCTCCAAATTTATATGTTCTTGTGATCTTTAATAGGGTGAAGATGCTATTAGTGGTTTAAGGAATGAAAATTAATCATAAAAACTGCACATATCTGTGCTCAGTACCTGAGAACCATAATACTTACACGTCTATTGATTCATAAGTATCAAGTTTGATCTCTTTTTCGAATTTCAGTCCTAATTCATCTAGTGCTGGCAACCATTTTCCTTGCAGGCAATTGGACTAATGACCAAAGGAATCGACAACTGGGGACATGTTAGTAATATCTAACTTTTCCATCATGTTTTTGATCTGGATGTATTCCCACCAAAACGCTTGCTTTTTATCACATAACTATTTATGAGCCTGCTTTTTTATTTGTAACGACAATTAATGGCATTGCGAGCTTCTCCCATGTGCATCTTCTCCTCTTTTTGTTGCTGTTTTTAACCTCTGGTGAGAGAAAAGAAAAAAAAAAATATCAAGATCATTGCCTGTAATTTTTCACTTTATCCAATTAGTAAGCCATATTTAAGAGCTTTGTTTTCGAGAATGCAAAGTCTCTGTGGTGTCTCATGTTCCGACAAAGGTTTGTTCATCTCGTAAAAGGTGTCTTCCGCTTGTTGTACATTCTGTGAGTTTTAAAATTTTATTTTTTTATATCGAGAAATCTGTCTAGAGCCAATTTAGGACCAACCTCAACCTTCTCTGATGTTTTACCAAATCTGTATTCAGAAAAAAAGGAAGTAGTATGGGAAGATAAATCATTGCTCTTCTGGTTACATCTTTTCTCTTTTGTTTCTGATAACTGTAGTGTCCGGACTGGCTTGTGTGTACCTCAACTGGTCACGTCCTTCTCTTCTTCTTTGTACTTCCTCCTCCACCTCTTCTTTTTGTTTTGCTTTTGTTTTTTGTGCCCTTTCACTTTGTTTTAAATGCAGTAGATGTGTTTAATAAGTACATAAATACATCCAAGTCAAACAATTATTTACATTGGCATATGTTTGAATGCTTGTCTGATTTTCTAACTCTTTTCTCATTAACATTTCAGCTCGGAGGTTTAATAGGAGGAGCTGCAACATCATGGCTTCTTGGCCCAGCATGGAAGATTCAATCCGTCTCCAGTGAAGGAAGACGAGTTTTTGCTGACACAGCACCAATTTTTTCTCTCATTCCAACTAAAAGGGACGAGTCATAATCCCTACTATTTAACTGCTAGTGTGCCGGCTGACATGACTCAAGCCTTGAGCACCTGCAGTTTTACTGATTTTCCCAATACCTATGCAAATGTGGCATCTATATAGTCATACAGTTGTGGTTGATTAATGATCTAGTTCACAAGTCTGCTGTACATAGTTTGCCTTTCTTTGTACAGGGAATATGTGACCATAGAACATGTAAAGAGCAAATTAGAGGTCAGGCATCTATTTGCCTCGCGTTCATTAGCTGCTGCTGGTGGCCTGATATGCTGTAGTATTGTCAGATGTTAAGAGGGTCTTGGTAATCTGATTTAGGTGGTGTATCTAATGTCCACTTTTATGCACGTCTGGCCCATTGTAGAATAATCCAGTTGATAAATGTTTAAACAATTTATAATTCAAAATCTAGTATCCTTTGTTCTTATTCTTAGTTAAATAAAAGTGTGGAATAAGTATCCATTTTTCTAGAGTTCTTGTAATCTGTTGTGCATTAAGAACGAGATGTAAATTTCAACTTATGATGTAATCTAAGCAGTTATGGAAGAAGACGATAGAAGGTTATTAAAGCATTGTCTTTTGATTATCATATTACTTTCTCATAGTTACATTTTTCCTTCATTTTCAAAATGTTGACATGCTTTCTACAGTACTTAATCATGACATCTAGGGATTTCTCTGCGATCCCAAAAAACAAAGAACGTTACCAGTCAGCATTTTGCAACATACTAATGCATAAAGTGCCAAAGGCTGATATTTTTATCTGATTAAAAGCTTAGCACATGAAAAGCAGCTGATTACAGAGTTTCGAGTTAGAATATACATCAAGGTAAAATATTGTAAAATATTTGCTCTTTTGCATTATTTTTGCAGCTTGTTCAAGATGAACCAACATATCTTACGACTGGTATCTCCTTGAAAACCTGCAGATGAGCATGTAGTTGTTTTCTTGAGTAGTCATTCCCTTCGGGAAGAAAACGTCTTTGTAACCGTCTTCATGTGATGTCATTGTGTCAAACAGAGTCCTGCCACCTTTTGGCTTTGACCTGTGATTTCTTCTGTTCATATAGGGTGGTTAACATGACTTGCCATGGTAACCCCACAGACTAATTGGCAAAAGATGCTATAATTCCTAGTCAAATAAAGTTGTTTGTTGTTAAGTATACTTTTCTCTTCTTCTTTGAAGATGTTAAAGTCTTGTCAAACGAGAACAAGACATAGTCACCATGTCCAACCAAGGATATGAAATACTGCCAATCCAAATAACCAGAACAAGCAGAGCTCCTTGTAAGAAAAGCCAGGTGCAAGAGCTGCAAGAAAGAAAGCGAAACAAACAGGTACTGAGCAGCACAAAAATATCATAAATTCCTACAAGACTAATCACAAGGTCCACCAGTACATGATTTCCATGAAAGGGCTTCCTACTTTTTCACTTTATTTCTTGTTACCTCCAGAGCAAAAAATGCTGTAGCTAAAGAAAGATCCTAAAGAAACAATTTAAAGTCACCAATTTCCATATGTTCTTTATCTATTCCAAGCAAATAATAGATGCTACCCACTAGGTGATAACATGTCAAAATGATAACGAAGAATGAATTATTGAGATAACACAAATATAAAGATCACATGATGAGGAGAAACTTACATGATGATGAAGATGAGATTGAGGAAGACATTTGTGGAGAAGGACCAGGAGAAAGATTCACCCTGGGACTTAGTTTTGGAGGATAAGTCGGTGCATGTGATGATGGGCTTGCTGCAATTCCAGAACTACTTGAAGGTGGACCAGAGCTTGTCACAGGAGAAGGTGGATCAGCTATGGGAGATGGAGAGCTGCTAGGTTCTTCTCCACGAGCTGGACCACAATGATGCCTAGCATGTGACTGTAATCTACGACAGTTGGACAAGGGAGCTGGAGATGGAGATGGCGATGAAGAAACAGAAGGTGATGGGGAAGGTGATGGCCACAAAGGTTCATTTGGAGCAGGAGCAGGAGCAGGAGCAGGCGGGGAAGCATGAACAGTACGGTTTAGAAAGGAAGATAAACTTACTTGCTTAACTTTACCAAAAACAGAGTTGTCAAGGCCAAGATTAGATTTAGGAACAGATCCCATAATTATTTGAGCCAATTGTTTTAACCTCTGAGGTTGCAGACTCCCAATATCTGAATATACTGAAGCTTCAACTATAACTGGGGGATCTTTAGTAGAGCCAACTTCATTTGATATCTGTAAGAAAACACTCTGACAGAAATAAGGGAGAAAAATAAGTCAGATCTGACGGTTAAAAATGTACTATGGTAAACAGCATGAACGAAAGCAGACAGCAATGCCTGCACCCACTTTAATATTTCCCATACAGGGGAAGGAGAAAAATAAGACAGGGAAAGGCAGCAAACAGAAAATTATTGATGCAACAAACATGAAAACATATCAACTTGCCCATAGGGGTCATATAACTTTGACATCACATCACTAGAGGGTGGCAGATAGTTTTTTTTTTTTGATAACCAAGAAATCCATCTATGACCCACCCTTTGGACCAATCACACGGTGGCAGATAGTTATTGTTTAACTATGAATTATATATCACTATGGCATGAGTAGCAATAGGTACTTTTCCATCTCATTCAGCAATATTGAACTGCTTATGACAGCCTCAGCATAGGAAAAACATGTCTAAGACCTCCTCGCGACAGATCACGTAAATGTCTGACAGGGAAATCCAATTAAAACCAGATACACCAAGATTTGTGTGGCATATATCCAACAAAGCTTTGTTACTTGACAACCATCGATCTCTTTATTCACAATTTAAGCAAGAAACTTCCAACACACGCATTGTGTATCATTATGTTCCTTTTAGCATCAATTACAAAAAAAAATTATTTTTTGACAAAGGTAATATTAACATCAATTAGGAATTGTAATTCAAATAACAACAAAAATTGCTAAAAGAATGTAATGAAGGAACATAATTCCTTATCTTTGGAACGACTCATCTATACTTGAGTAGGGAATTTATAATGTGAAAAGGAGAATCGTCAAAGAGAAAGAAGAAAATAAAGGAGTATACATTGGAAAAGAGTATCCACTCAACTATTAAAACATCGAAGAAAAATATGACATCTGGAAGCAAAACTTAAAGAAACTCATTCTAAAATATAAAGAGAGAATGCGTTAAAAAACACTAAAGTATTCACATCTAATAACTTTCATAATCGAACTATAGAGAGTTGCCATTACCCTGAACTACAATGTTCCCCTATTTAAAAGATCATGGAGTGCCAAGAGGCATGAAGAGAAACTTCACTCTCTTTGTGACGTGTGACAGCTAAAATTAGTCTTTAAACAGCTGTTGTGTGGCATTTTTCCTTTATTTTGTATTTATCTATCTTTCTTCTCTTCTTATTAAGTTTTTTTTCTCTGTAATTTTCTTCAAAATTCTACATCTTTTGCTGGTAAGAGTAAACCTAGTTGAACTCCATAAACCCAAAATAACAGCAACACCACAAAGAAATAAATTAAAAAATAAACCGGGATGCAAACCATGGCATAATTTAATTAACAATGGTGAATTCAGTTAAAACAACATAACATTAATATATCAGCAACACCAGAAAAAATTAACATAAAATTGAAGATAAAGACGTAGAAAAAATTCCTACTTGTTCTTTCTTCTTCTCTTATCCAAATATAATGTAATCAGCATTAATAAAAACCCATAAATCTAAAATAACAGTAAGACCAAAAATATAAAACATAGAGCCAAGGAAAATTTTCAAATAAGCTCTTATTTTTTCAGAAGATCTCAATTTTCAATAAACCCTAATTTACCAAAAAGTTTTATGCAAATAAAAACTAATATTTTAAATAATTCACCCCTTCTACCAATCGGACCCTAAGAAATTTGTTTAGAATCTTAAGTTGGTTTTCGTCTACAGGTAATAAATAGGAAAAATCGAAGATCAAATGGTAATAGAAACACCCAATAATTTAAGTATGTGAGTTGATAAAGGTAACAAGTATTGGGAGAGGGGATTTATTCCAAGGAAAATGCCACGTGGCTTAGGTTGACCTGTGTATGGCATGTGAAATACACTTATTATTTCAGTTTCCTCNATGTGAGTTGATAAAGGTAACAAGTATTGGGAGAGGGGATTTATTCTAAGGAAAATGCCACGTGGCTTAGGTTGACCCGTGTATGGCATGGGGGGGGGGGGGGGGGGGNTCCATAGTTTAAGTGTGAAGGTTGCAAACCGTGAATAGTTCACGGGGAAACTTCCCTTGGAAATAAATATAAAAGTCAAAAGCAAGTGAGCCACAGACCAAATGAAAAATCATAAAAGAACACTGCACTGCACATGTTTTTATAGTTTGTTTCTCATAAAAATAAACCATAGAATAGAACTGCTTTGTTCAGTTGAGATCGGTAGCATAGCAGTAAAGAAAGGATCAAGATCGAAGTGATTCCTAAGCCATGAAAAGGTACTAAGCTAGACCAAAGGGGACGCATAGGTAGACAAAAGCATGGTCAGAAAGCTCAACATAAATGTGGGTGCACTCTTTGCCAAGATTCCAAAAGCAGACCAATCTAAAGTATGCACAAGTCTTAATTTAAGAAGCATCCAAAATCTAACCGTTCCCGCTAATCCAGAAATGTCAATTCAAAAAAAAAAAAAGATTAGTAGATATTATCGTATACCTCACTCTGACTGAGACGTAAGCCAGATATCAGTTGTTCCTTCAGCTCAATAAAATTTTCCCTTATTTCATCAATAGAGCTGTGGAGAGTAAAATTGAAGAGGACGTCAGGTAGGTCCCAAAATGGTAGGTGCTCGGGTATCATAGTGATTCCACCAGGACACTTCAAAACCTCAAATGAAGATGGTTGTCCAAATATTGAGGAAGTTAATGTCAAATTGGTATCTCGAAGATACAGTTCCAATAAAGCAGACTTCAGCAGACTTAAGTACACTGGAGTACTAGAAGAATCAACTGGATCCGGAAGAAAACCAAATATTACGTTAGTCTGGTTAGCCGCACCTGCTGCATGCACAGATAGGACGGAAACCTGCAAATTCCATTGTCAAGCTGAATTGCACTCAACTGAAAAGAGACATCATTGATAAACTACGATTTCAATTTAAGGTAGGTTGCAAACCTTCATGTTAGGGATAGCAATCTCTTCCAAAATATCATACTCCAGTCTTGCAATGTGGGGAACAATGTCTGAAACTGGCTTCTCCAATCTGAAGTATGCTTGAGTAGTGGCTGAAAAACACAGCAACACCAAGACGTAAGGATGAGTTTAGAAACCAAAGGTGATAAATAAATGAACGGGAAATCAGCCTCCACAGCTGACAATATCTGAATGGTCACCAATATTAGGAGATTATCCACATCAATGATCAAACAGTCACATCACACGTAAATTTTAAAGGACATTGTCTCCATCAGGTAAATTTAAAGGAAAAAACAGCACCATAAAAGATTGAACACTGACGTTCAACGTAATGCCTAGATCACTATAATCAACAGAGACATGAGCAAAGGAGAAAAGGGCTTCCACTTTCAGCTAGAACTCCACCAGCCAAGGAAAGCACAAAAGTAATCTAGTGCTTGTTATTGACTACTCAGGGTGCCAAAATTCTGCAGAAAGGAATAAGTTTGTGAAGCAAGATCTACAACAGCACTTCCTGGCTATAACCAAACAGATCATGAGAAGCATCCCAGAGAAAAAAAAAATCATCTTGTATTTTATGCTGCCAGAAAGAAGGAAATCAGGATCTCCATTTACTAAAGCTAGACAATATAGGGACCAAACTATCAGTATTTCCATCTCCTTACACCCTTTTTCCATTGAAAATGCATCCCTTCATAAAGCATCACCAAAAATCCTAAGCAGCAAACCCGCTCAAGAGCAAGAACGAAGAACTTAAACTGCACCTGTGCCATCACACACTCATACTTACATAGAACAATTAAGTCTAACAACATTAGAACTCTTTGAAGCAGCAAACCAGCAATAACCTTGAGAAACAAACACAACGAGCCTACATGTATAAGCGTAGTAAAACCAAAAAACATCCTTCTACTCAAACATTGCAACGATATACTGCAATCAACCACTCAACTAAAGCTTAATCTAAAACTAACTGGGATCAGCTATATGAATCCTCGGGCTGCTTCAGAGATGTCCGGAAATTCTCAACCATTTCAATACTAGGCATCTAATTGAGAACATTACAGCACAGCAAAAAGGGAAATCACCAGGCCCAATACATTTTCTCCCTATTTATGCAAAACAAGAACAAACCCAGATAAACCCACAAACCCTAATTGCACAGCAAACTAAAAAAAATAATCCAAAACCCTAATAAGACATCAGTAAAGGAGGAGACGAAAGTCTATATAAGTCAAAAGCATAATGAAACTGACCGGCATGCTTGATCGCCTCTTTAGCGTCAAACCCAGATAACTTAGAAGGATGTGGAAGGATCCAGAAGACAGCAGAGAGAACAAGGGCAATACTCAGTAGCAAAACGGCGATACACTTGAAACTAAATTGTAAGCGGATTCTTGAAAAACCCATCGAACATCTCTGACAGAAAGTTGTAGAACCAACTCCATCGCTGTTCTGGTTCTGCACTGGCAGTCTCTGTCCTTGCAATTTCCCCATGCCCTGAGCATCTGTAATCCGTGTTTCTCTCTCTATATAGGACTTTCACTACACCCTTTTGTTCCCTTTTCTCTCTTTCTCTCTCTAGGAAAATTTCTCTGTCTAAAAACTGGATTGACAACTGGGTTTACTCAAAGCCAAGTGTTCATGGTGAACTGTGAACACATATGTTTAATACAAAAAATAACAGTAGAATGCCATTACAGTTGAAGTCCACTAAGCTAAAAAGCTTGAAAGATGAATATTATTATACTATTGGATTAGAATATATAAAGGAATGATTCGGCGTTGGGTAGAAGCAAAGGTGAAAGAGAAAGGAAACAAAGAGAAAGTGACACTGGGTGGACGGGGATTAATCATAAAAACGACAAATATTACTGCTTCTTTCGAATTTTATGATATTAAATTAAAGATGTATGTAGTCATATTCGCTAATTACATGGGTTAGATCAAGATAATAAATAAGTGGAGACCTTATTTGATCAAAAATTTGCTTGGATGAAAACAGGCAGGATTAATAAAATGGGTCAGTATCATAACGTAAAATGTTTAATTTTTTATTAAATTTTAATTGTTTTTTATTTGTTTATTAAGAAAAAATCCAATATTTAATAAAATTGTGTTTTTTCTTTATTATAATTGTATTATGAACCTATCAAATTTAAAATAAATAGTCTTTTTAAAATATTTTGATAAGATTTCTCATCAATCAAAATGAGCTACATATCAATTAAACTTTTAATGAGCAAAATGGAGAGGGCTAATAAAAAGACGGGTCAATAAATTCACCAAATAGATTTCAAAAGGAATCAAATTTTTGGAAGAAATTCAATAAGTTAAAAAGACAAATAATATGAGTTGGAGGAAGGTAATATATTGTAATATAAAGAGAAAATGGTCTAAAAAACCCCCAATCTATACCAGAAATCCCAATTACACATTCCAACTTCACGGATGTCCTATTACCCCCTGAACTTCATATTTCTTTATTTTCTACACACTTAAACACTGACCTCAACACATAAACTAAACAGATAGTCCACATGATTGCACGCGCCGGGTCCTCATTTCTGTTGATGATCGAAGGATTTTGCTGTGTATTTTGAACTTGATTTCGTAGTTATCAACTAATTTTGGGTTTGATTCATCCATACAAAGCTTACTCAAGTTTTCATTTGCCATTTTTGATGAATTTCGAGAAAAATCAAAATTCAAATTAGAGACCTAAATAAGAAATTAGAACAGATTACAAACCCTAAATTCAAGATTTGAAGTAGAAATGAACATCAACAACTAAACCCCACTTATTTTTGAGAGAAAATCGTGAATTTTTTCTAAAAGTAACAAGGGTTAATGGTGGGGAAGAAGAAAAAATGATTTATTAAAGGGTGGGGAGATGAGTGTTGGAGAAAAAGGAAATTTTCGTCAAAATTCACTTCTAACGCGCCTAGAGGAGGTGAGAACACCTCCTATGACAGGTCAGCGTTTAAGTGTGTAGAAAATAGAGAAATATGAAGTTCAGGGGGTAATAGGACACCTGTGAAGTTGGAGTGTGTAGTTGAGATTTCGGGTATAGGTTGGAGGGGTTTCAGACCATTTTCTCTAATATAAACTTAGCTAATGGTTTTCCTATTTTTATTTTTATTTTCAATTAAGTGTTAAGTCCAAGCAAAACTATTAATTTATGAAAATTTGGCATTTTAATCTAGTTATTCGTCTATATGAGAATTTAATAGCTTAGTTGGTTGGTTATCTGAACTTTCATCTTGTTTGTGAGTGTTTGATTCTCTACACTGTAATTCTCCCCCCACCCCTCAATCTTAGAAGAAAAAAGAGTCTACTTACTGAAATAATTTTATTCATTAAGTTCTATATAAAAGGAAATGCTAATATTGTGTTTACCCTTTATTCTCTATCCTTTCTTCTTCTTCTTTTTGACAAATGTTTCACTTTTTTTATTTTATATTTTGCATGTGTGTGTTTTAATAATTTTATTTGTTTCTCTTTTTTAGAGTTACTCAAGATGGCAAGGGGGATCATTGAATTATAAAGATTTGCTTAATGGAATGCAAAAGGGTTAGCCATTTGCATTTATACACTTGGACCTTGATGATTACTTTGAGTAATTTTATGATTATATTTTATGGCACTGAATACAAACATAGACAATGAAATAATCAAATTCGACATATTGCTTTAATGACATTTGAGTAGTTGAAAAGGTTATTTGTTCAATATAAGTCAATGTATATCATATAAATTAGGGAAAAAAATATCTCAATTTTGGTTGAATTTGTTGTTGCGATACTAAACTTTCATAAGAATCTATTACCTCTCTAGACTACTTAATACTGTATTTTTTACCCCATGAACTATTTAATAGTGTATTTTAAAGGTATATATGTGTCCACGTGGACACATTACTATTTATAATTTTGCATTATTTTTTATGTCCACGTGGACAAATATATATGTTTAAAATACGGTATTAAATAGTCTAGGGAGGTAATAGGTCCTCATGAAAGTTTAGTATCGCAACAGCAAATCCGACCAAAGATAAAGTACTTTTTAGACTCTTATTCCTATAAATTATATACATGTATAATGCACTTTATAGTTAAAGTCATTGACCATAGAAATAAGTTAATTTACATAGAGGGCGTTTGATCATAAATATTAGTATCATTTTTTAGAGTTGAATTAGTATATATTGGGTAGAGCCTTAACTTTAGGTTAGGCCGGTCTTATCATTCACGCGATTAGTTACACACTATTTTTCATTGTTATTGATTATTGTTTTTGTCATAAAGATCTATTTAAGTTAAACTATAATAGTTACTTATTTTCAATTACGGATAGTTACTTATTTTCAATTACGGATATTTAGAAATCAAACGTAAGTTAGTTCTAATGTACCATTGATATCTAAACGATTATTTATCAACGCTGAGTTGTAGACTGGCCTAGGTATACTTCTTCTTTTTAATCCAAGGGTTCAATTGATATATCTTTTGAATCGTATAAATATTTATAAAGTATTAATTCTAGCTAGTTTACGTGTCACGATGAAAGAAACAACAAATTTATATAAGAGGTCATATATATAAAGAAAAATAATTTGTATTTTGAATTTGCCTTTGACCGTTTATATATTCGAACACAAGAAAAATGAAACATTGCTAGTAAGATGACTAAAGTTCGTTTACGTGTTGTGCCTCATAAGTAGGGGCGGACCCACCCTTGGTGCTTGACACCCCTTCACCGAAAAATTACATTGTATATAAATGTCAAATTTTGGTTTAATAAATATATATACAAGTGTTGACACCTCTTAAAACAAGTTGAAGGTTTAATCTATTGGTTATGTGTTCAAGCCCTACTAATTTCTTACTATAACCACTGACACCCTTTAATGAAAATTCTAGATTCGCCACTACAAATAATCAGTTAATTACAAGCATGTTTTGTGTTTCGTTCGTTATCGCTGTCTTTTTTATCTTATCCTATATATTAAATGTCCTAACTAAATTTGAAATAGATAATCATGTTCCACACAAGGTTAAGAGGATACCTAATATCTTCCATTCAAATTAAATGAACCACCTAATCAGTAATTTCAAGTTGGTTGATACTCTATTAAGGAATTATTCCAATTAAATGATTATTTTTCTTTTTCTTTTTCTTTTCCTAATTGGAATTAAATAATAATTATTTTGAAGTCATAGGTAAAGTTAAATGACCTAGCACACCTTGAAGAACAAATCAAATTGATGCACACCTGATGTTTCGTTATCAATATTGGAGTTGACTAATCATATTTGCATCATGTAAGACCTATTTAAGAGGAAAGAATGTTCTACCTTGACCTTCTACATAATCGACGATTTGAGAAAGCTTTAGCGAAGTTATAAAGGAATCTTATTCATCTCATCACAACTCTTGTTGGTCTAATAATCAACTTGGTTACGTTTAGCCCATAAATGCTCCTTAAACATTAATTAATAATTCAAAATTGTGTATAGAATCGTAACACTTTTTTATAAAAATTGTTAGGAGTACCTATGCACGTTTATTTTATTTTTATATTTTTTTTAAAAAAAAAAGATACACACGAAAAAAAGAATATTTCATGGACTGGTTTGGTTAGGTATTTAGTTCACCAAAAGAATAAGGTATCATCTGGTGATATATAGAAATTAAAAAAGATATGCTCAAACTATACTGTGTTTGATTAATATATAATAAAAATAATTAGCCAGTTATACTTGGTTAGTTCCAAGTTCCAACTTCTAAGCAAATATTTATTCGAATATAAAGATGAAATTAACAAAACTGCCCATTAAATAATCAGGTTAAATGTAATTTAACTATGTACATAGTTACACTGTATAACAATAATATAAGCATGCAAATTGCCAGGTTTTTAAATTTTTGGCAGGTAGAAAAATATTTTTTAGAAAATATTTTAACTTTTCTCATGTTTGATTGATTTTTTTTTTTAAAAAAAAAAATATATATATACTAAACTTCATTACAATAAAATATCAAACTTCGCAAACAACGATTAATTGATTCCAAACAAATAATAACTCACCAAACTCTTAAAATAGAAATTTGATCTTGATTTTAATTTTGTACCATGTCGAAAACACTTAAAGATCATGGATCGATCACTTGTTCATGCAATTCATTGAATAAAGAGCCCTTTAAAACCAAAGTTCTGAAATGATCGAACACATAAATAATTTATTAACTTCACCAACTGAAACCAATTCATAAACTTGAATATTAAAAATTGCAAAATCAACTTGTTTAAAAAATAATAATCTATTTTAAAACAAATAGGACCAAGCACTCCAACACTTTTGAAAGTACTATTCACATTTAAACTTCATTACTATAAGTCGTCTAATAAATAAATAAATATTTTCAATATAATAAAAGGTATGTTGTACCAAATAAAATGAGGTAGAACTTATTCTGATTAACATACTATATTATTTTAATTAAATTTTTCACATTTGATGTTTTTTTTGGGGTGGTAGGGGTGATTTATTCAAAACTCAATAAAAACAAAAACTAGTATTAGTTATATTGCATCTTAGAGAGCTATAAAATGACTATTATAGAATCTCTCATTCAGGTTTGATTTTAGGTCATAAAATTAGCCTTCCTCAAATAATGGGAGATAAACACAAAAAATTATTTGAAAACATTTGCTTATTTGGAATAACAAACCTTGAAAGCGTTAAATATTTTTTGTATATGATAAATAATAAAAAATTCAAATAAAAAGAAAAATTATGATAAATCGACAAAGATAAACCTAAAATTACATTAAGGAAGTGGTTTGAAATTACCAAAAATCCTCAAGATTATTCAATATATGCTAACATAAATATTTAAATTAATGATCCATAAAAGTGGCTGAGCTAGCAATATTAACCCAAATGTTTATATACGTCTAAGAGCAAATTCTATAATTTACTTAAAAAAACATATTACATTTTCACTATAAGATGTATCTGAGTAGAATATATTATGTATATCACTTTTCATAGTTTTTGTTTAGTTGATGTAAAAAATAGTAAATAATATTTGCACAAATAAACTATAAAGTCTAAGCTAGCGTTTAGCCTCAAGTTTCCAAATATTTTTGGTAAACAATATTTGGCCAAGTTTTTTACACCATATGTTTGGCCCAAGTTTTCCCAAAAATATTTGACTATTTTAAAAAATATAATTTATACTCATAAGTTCTAAAAACTATTAAAATACCCATAAATTTGTATCATCATTTTATAATGAATATATTTCATTAAAAAATAACTTTATAATATAATTGATAACAATCAACAATAACAAAATAACAACATAGGCAAGACAATACAATAATCACATACTCAAATTTATCACTGATTCGGTTATAATTACAACTCATTAAACACAAATTGTTCTTTTTTCTCAATTTTGTCACTCACATTAGAACTCAAACTTTTTCGGTGGAGGTAGTAACAAATATTAGTTGGAATTAATAAATAATGTGTATTTTTATAAAATATAAAGTTTGGGGTAATTTTTGAATTTTTTAAAATCCAAATATTAGAACTTGACTCAAATACTAGTTTTTTCTAGTACTTGGAAACTTGGGATACTTGCCAAATATATTTGTCAAGTTATATGACCCAATACCACTTCCCAAATTTTTTCCAAGTACTCTTGGGGTCAAATGGGTCTTAAGATAGCTTTGACCATGAATTCTAGATCATATTTTAAAAATTCATCTTTAATTATATGTTTGACCAGATATTTTTCGATTTATACCTTAAACAAATTCTTTAAATAAATCTTTGACCAAAGATTTTGAATCATATTATGAAAATCTGTCTTAATTTTTATTTTTTTAAAATTTCAAAAGGATTTTGAGAGAAATTACACTGTTACTCACAAAAATTCATTTTTATTCTAAACACTACTACAACTTCAAAAACCACTAATTTAAAACTCAAATTTTTAAGTTTCAAATTTTCAACTTCAAAATCTATATCCGAAAGCCAATAAAAGCAAAGTTATTATAGATTTATGGAAATAAATCTATAAATCAAGAAAAGTGATATCAAATTACCCAAAACCCTCAAGAATCAACGCGTTTATTTAAGAATATAAATAAATGATCCACATGACCACACGACTCAAACTGGTGATATCAATCCAATTATATTCATGCACGTATAAACGTAAAACACTTAAAAACTTAATTTACCCTAAAATGTACAGTATTTTTTTTCATCAATATAAAATGAATCCGAATAAAACATGTGATGAATAACACTCTACACAAACGACTCAAACTAGTGAAATCAATTCAAATATTCATGCACGTATTAGCATAAGACTCAAAAAATCGAATTCACTATTATTTTTTCTCTAGAATAAAAATAAATCTGAATAAAAAACATGGACGAACAATACTCCTACGTATGACATAATTTAATTTTCAAATTTTTCTCTTTAATTTTCAAATTTCAAATTGGAAAATATTTTGGAGAAAAAGACAAATATTTCTGAAATAAAGGGAACCATATTCACACATGGTATAAAATTTAGGACTTAGGGTAAAATTAAAAAAAGAAGTTAACGTGTGTTGTTAAGGCGCTATTTGAATAATTTTCATTAAAAAAAAGGCTCACAAACGGTCCAAAAATTCAAAAACGAAGCGGGTCATTTTTGCATGCATGAAAATAACACAAACTTTTTTGAATTTTGAAAACAGCTCCACAGCGCTCAATATATACCCGCGCCCTCACCATTTTCTCACTCCCCTTTCTCTCTCTATATCTCTTTCTCTCTCTAGAATAAGCTCGAATCTGAGCATCTTCTTCATTGGGGAAGGGATAAAGCTCGGCTGAATTCTTCATCGTAAGCTTCTCTTTTCTTGATTCTATGGTTTATCGATTGGGTTTGTCAATGTGGTTGTTTAAAGATTTAATCTTTTTTGTTTCATGAACATACATTTCGTTGTTGGTGTTTTTTAATCTGATGAAATTCATGTTAATTGTTTGCTATCGATGGATTTATTTACATGGGTTTTCTTTAATTTCTGCTCTGAATAAGCTTAAATCTGAGCATCTTCTTTGTTGCTGAAAGCCGAAAACTTGACTGAATCCTTCATCGTAAGCTTCTGTTTAACTGATTCTATAGTTAATCGATTTAGATTGGTAATGTGGTTGTTCACAGATTTAATCTTTTTTGTTTCATGAACCTACATTTCGTTTTTGGTGTTTGTTAATCTGATGAACTTCATGTTAATTGTTCCTTATCAAAGTTTTTCTTTACATGGGTCAATCGTTAATTTCTGCTCCTGATTTGTGTGCTACCCTAACCCCCAGCTGGCGTTAGTAGATTTAAGTTTTGGGCAGTTGATGTAGGTTCATTTCTGTTTTAATTTATAGATGAGATATATATGTTTATATTAAATCTGCATCTAAGGCTGAAAAAGACAAATGTTTGCATTGGTTAGTTAAAATTCTGAACTTTTTTTCTTGCCAAAGTTTGAATCTATAGATGTATATGTTATGTTAATGAAGTTTCATCTAATTCTTTGATAATTAAGATGTGTATATTGGCTAATGTTGTATTTGTGTTCCAGTGTGGTCATTTCTCCATATAATCATGGATTCGTTTTATCATATGCCATTTCAGTTAATCCGTGTAGTCTGTAGATCTTTGTTCTGGCTTACTCATTACGGATTACTAAAAATGACAACTTTTTACCATATATACTTTTTTTTGAGTGGGATGAATTGAATGAATCCCACATCTAGCGAAGGTTGAGAACCCTAGCTTCCTTATAAGACTTGAGGAATCTTTTCTTTTCCGCTAGCTTTTGGAGTGCGAGTTAGCCTCATGATTTAATTTGACAGTTGGATAATAATGATAATATTTGTTTTTGATGTTCAAGATTATTAATTTTTTAAACAGATGAGGTGCTTAAAATTTTGATGTTGCTTTTTTTCTTTTGTTATGATTTGTAACTGACCATAACCTGTTTGATATCTCTACCCAGAAAAATGGACTTTTTGCCAGATGCCATTGTCCCGTGCATCTTAGTCTATGTAACCAATGCAAAAGATGTGGCTTCTGCATCTTGTGTATCAAAGAGATGGAAGGAGTCAATTCCTTATCTCAACAAGCTTGTCTTCACTCGTAACATTTTTGATGATGTTAAGAGGTTCTCTCCTGATGACATTATTGGGCACATGGTTTCATCAATTAATAAATTGGAAGAACTTGTTGTATACTGTCCTTTTAGTGGTTCTGGCCTAGCGTCATGGCTTTCATTGGCAGGACATTCTCTGCGGAAGCTTGAACTAAAGATGGATGACAACCTTGTTGATATGAATTCTTGCTCCAGGAAGTTGGACAGTATCGGAGCAGCAACGAATTTGGAGTCATTGAAACTTTGGGGTGTGAATATGACTCGTGGCCCAAAATGGCACACTTTCCATAAGCTTAGAAATCTTGAAATAGTTGGTGCAGTAACAGATGACTCTAACCTCCATGCTGCATTAATGGCTTGCCCCAATTTGAGTAACCTGTTGCTCCTTGGTTGTGAAGGACTGACAGATGTCTTTATTGAGCTTCCTCATCTGGAGAAATGCAAACTTGATTTCAATGGCTTAGGTAAATGCTCCCTTACTGTCAATTCTCCAAAGCTTCAACATTTGGAAGTGCAAGGCTTTAGTGGGATCAGAGTCCCTGTGACTCAATTTCTCAGAGACCTCATCATTTCTAATACTGCAGGTACTGAAAATTCCATTTTTAAATACTATTTTAGTGCTCTACTTTCAAACAGTATCGCAATCAACCAACTTTTATTGTAGGACGGGTTGGTGCGCTTGATTTTGGAAAGCTTGTGGCACTTGAGTCATTGGAGATGAGAGGAGTTCAATGGTGTTGGAGTGCTATACACTATATGCTTCAATTGGCAAGTGAAGTCAAGCATCTCCTCATGAAGGTGGAATTCACCGGGGATTTTGATGCTCTTCAGCCATTTCCTGAGATTGATATTGTTGATTTCTTTAACAGTCATCCCAAGCTAACAAAATTTGAAATCCATGGTGCCATGTTTGCTGCTCTTTGCCAGAGAAACAGTTTGAGAAATGTGAGTCTTTAGTTTCTCCTTGCTCAATGGTTCCTCATGGTGCACTTAATGTTTGTTTAGCTAGTTCATGACATTTGAAATCTTGGATGTTTGCAGGTGGACTCCAGATTTACGATCCCTTTCCTTGAGGAGGTTGTAGTCACCGTGAGGTCGCCACTGAATGCTGAACAAAAGATGAGTACTCTAGAGTCTCTAATCAACTGTGGAAAGAAACTGAGGAAGATGAGAATAAGAATTCTTCAGATGAAGAGCAGCCATAGCAGTACAGATGATTTTTTTGAGGATATTTGCAAATTCACTCACAGTCATCGCAGGATTGTTTCAATTGAATAAAAAAGAGTAGCCCAGTGCACAAGGCATCCCGCATTAGCAGGGTCCTCGGAAGGGCAGCACACCCATTGTTTCAATTGAATAATGATTGGATATTTCCTTGTTCTCTTTGATTTTTATAGGAACATACTTGGACCATTTCCTTCTCAGTTCCTAGACATTTGTACTTTGATTTTTGTACCTTCTGAATTTTTATAGCCAGACTTGGAGCTCAGGTGTTTTAAATTTTAAGCCAGCTTAGAGGCTTTGAGGAAATCATATATGAATTTCTTTGGTTTTAGATGAAATCCTTGCTTTTTTTGGAAATTGAGATGCTTAATTTTCAATTTTTGCTATATCATTGCAAAAGCTTCTATATTGTCAGTACAAAGAAAAAGAGTTCAGTAGTTTACTATGGTCAGTGTAATATCCATAGTACAACGAGAAGGAGTTTACTATGGTTAATGCAGTGAGATTTGTGGAACTTGTCATCTTATTATTGGAAAAGCTGTTCCTATGAAACATTATGGGTCTCCGGTATCCAATTGAGGGCTTCGCTTACAGTAGAGGAAAGCCACTTAATTGAGGGCTTCGCTCACTCGTTCTTACCTTTGCCAATGACATGGTTTTTTATGTTTTAAAATTGTCCTACAAGCATTTCTCTATTGATAAAATTCATTTTTGGAAAGCAAAATGATAAATTCTATTATGTTATTGAGATGTTTAGCTTCAATCAATCTTAATGACAAAATCATCGAAGATTATTATCACGTGTGATGTCAAATTTTGTTACTAATACAA
This sequence comes from Solanum stenotomum, assembly GCF_019186545.1. Lineage (NCBI taxonomy): Eukaryota > Viridiplantae > Streptophyta > Magnoliopsida > Solanales > Solanaceae > Solanum > Solanum stenotomum. The sequence continues at coordinate 7,515,860 of NC_064282.1, forward strand.
TGTCTGANTTTTCCAAGAAAACATTTTCTAGGAAAACATTTTCCTTCATACCAAACACACCCGAAATGCTTGCTTTTTTTGGAAATTGAGATGCTTAATTTTCAATTTTTGTATCATTGCAAAAGCTTCTATATTGTCAGTACAAAGAAAAAGAGTTCAGTGGTTTACTATGGTCAGTGTAATGTCCATAGTACAACGAGAAGGAGTTTACTATGGTTAATGCAGTGAGATTTATGGAACTAGTCATGGCTTGATGCTTATTATTGGAAACATTATGGGTCTCCGGTATCCAATTGAGGGCTTCGCTTATAGTAGAGGAAAGCCACTTAATTGAGGGCTTCGCTCACTCGTTCTTACCTTTGCCAATGACATGGTTTTTTATGTTTTAAAATTGTCCTACAAGCATTTCTCTATTGATAAAATTCATTTTTGGAAAGCAAAATGATAAATTCTATTATGTTATTGAGATGTTTAGCTTCAATCAATCTTAATGACAAAATCATCGAAGATTATTATCACGTGTGATGTCAAATTTTGTTACTAATACAATGTCTGACTATCATATTTCAATAATTACTACCTCCTTAACTATGGGAAAAATATGTGGAGTGTTTTTTTTATGATAATATAATATAGGAATAAAAATGTATGTATGAGTAATGAGTCTGTAATGTACTTGATTAAGAACACTTAAATTAATAAAAATATTAACAAATTTGTTAACCCAAACACGAAATACTTTACAAATCCTCTTTGAACTAGATAAGATAGTTATATAAGTAGAATTGGTTATTACATAAAAAGCAGATAATGTACCCATTATATAAATTCTTTACACTATCAATATATATTAAGTTAAATTAATGTATCATAGTTATAATATATATCGATAGCATAAATAATTTATATGGCCAGCAAATATATTATTTAAAGGTTTGAATTTCAACTATTTTATCTTGATTGAAATGTTTTTTTTTGTGCAAATGATTAACGATGAAATTGCTTGTATTTTTATTTATTTTTTGAATATTTCTGCACCTATAAGGTGTTAGTATGACATAAATGAGACATCTCTTGAAAAGGAAAAATCATATATTTCTATTATATGGATATATGTAAATCAAAGTCGAACAATATGCTAACATACCACTGTACCATGTTCACCCCTACCAATAGCTATACTAGCTGTTATCGAAGCAATTTCATAACTAAGGGAATTATCATGACAACTAAGAAATATATCAAGAATGAGCTCTTAGTCAAAGAAGCAAATCCAAAATTTAAAATTAACGGATTTAACATTAAAATTATGGATTCAAGAATAATACATTTGTTGTTGGATTTTAGTAAATTTTTACTCACACATAATTAATATAGACATACACACACTTTGTATTGAAAATTATGAATTCAGATGAACCTGTAATCAAAAGTCGAGAGAATTCTGCTGCTTAAATAAGCAAGACTGCTTCAGAGAATGTACAACAAGTCAACAACAATGTCCACTGAAATGATCAAGTGAAGAACAAATCTAAGGCATGAAACCTTTGCCTTCAATATCTGATACAGTAAAAGCTAGATCCACTAAAATCACATAAAAAGTGCCAAATGATGCTAGTCCTAAGATTTTATCTGCCATCTAGAATGTAACTTCAACTAAAGAAAGTCTAAATTAGCTTCTTCTTTTGGAAATATCGCTTCAGATACAAAATTTGTAAAACCGCTGCCAGGACACAGACTCCCAAGGATGCAAGACTAAAGCTAGCCACCCGCGTATTAGTTATTTCACTAACCGCCCGCATCTCTGCTTCCCTGGAAGGACATAAAGAAGATGGTATAAAGGTGAAAGAACAAGAGCAAGTAAGTAAACCAAAAGCATTGCATTTATAAACATATTTTAAAAAGTACCTGGTCTTTAAGTATATCAAATTTTCATGAATAGCCTCCACAGCTCCCTCAAGCTTTCTCAGCTCAAGTTCAATACCCTACTAGAGGCAGAAATTTGAGTAAAATTTCTACAGCTTCCAGAAAAGATCTATTAACCTACTTATCAGGAAAAGAAAAGCCAAAGTATGATCCTTTACCGATGTATCAATTGTACAGAAGGAGATAACAACTACATAACTGAAGCTTAAACAAGTTACAATACAAGCTTTTGTCAGAATTTTCAATTGCTAAACTAAATTGTCCTGATCTTGGATGAATCATTGAGTTCAACTTCCATCACGGAATGAAGCTTCCACAAAGCCTTTTTCCTGAATGATTTAGAAGGTGACAATTCTAGCTTTCATAATCAAATCATAATTAATGCTAAAGCTTGATAGTTAACTCCTTGAACATCCTAGGTCACAAAGTCCATGGGGCCACCCCTCCAGCCTCACAAGAAGGAGAACATTCATGTGTCCAACCACTTACCAACTCCAGAAACAATAAGCAAAGACACACAAAGGAATTAATGAACTCAAACCTCAGCATAAAGTCATGAATTAACCTTATATGCTCAGGACCACCATGCATAAATGATTCATAAACAAAGGGTCTTCTACCAACTAAGGCAAAGTGTTCAAACGCACATAGAGGGCAGTTCAGTAAACAAAGCTCCCGCTTTATGCATGGTCCAGAAAGGACCACACCAAGGAAAGGATAAACAAACAAACAAGCAACATAATTTCTCTTGGCAGTTAAATTGACTGTGAGGGTATAAATCAGGTTACTTATTCCCTATTGACTATCTTACTCAAAGTAAGAATCATCCTCGTACTCCCTCTGTCCAATTTCATATGACAATATATGATTGGACACAATATTTATGAATCTGTGACTTATGTACTAAATTAGTAAATAGTAATAATGGAGAAAATATTAAATTTAAACAGAATGTTTGTTTGACTGAGAAATATCACATAAAACAGTTCAAATTTAAATAGTTAAATGGAGTTTACGTTCTTTAAATTTGTATGACATGATATTAAATGAAATTGTGTCAAACAATTATGATGTCCCAAAATATAGATGCCATATAGAATAGGCCAATACTTTTTTTTCTTCAAACTGTGGACAATAAGAAATTTTACTAATTGACGCTCTCTCCATAGCTCTCCATGATTTTAAATCCAAATGACATCGATGACATTGACTTCCCTCATTAAAGAACTCTAGATTCATTTATACCATCATTAAACTATGGCCTTATTGACTCGTTAGTGAAACATGCTTCAAATTTATAGCTTTTAGTCCCCTTTTGTCCCTTGAGGGTCCGTACTTTCTTCAAACTAGCACGCTTTGGTTTCAGACAATTATGTTACGAACGAAGATCAAAATCTGAAAGGACAACAAAATAAGGCCCCACCTCTATCTTCTCCTTTCTGGCAACTGATTCCCAATCCTTGGCAGCAATTCCGGTTTTCCAGTCAAGGCCAACATTTAAGCTCTTACCTCCTGGATTATGACCATCTTCAACCCAAAAACAAGCTAGATAGTTGCCAGCCTCAGTTGTTGTGAAGGCAAACTGACCATGTGTCGTGTTCTCATTGTGATGAAGGGTGTTCCCAAATGGTGAGGTGACCTGCACAAGTAATAACATGCTATAAGATTCACTACAATAGCAGAAATGATGAAATATGATAAATCAGATACAACATTTCCCGTAAAATTTGTACAGATGTTCTAGCCAACAAAAGGACAATAAACTATTTCAGTAAAACAAAGTAAAGAAACTTGAATCTCGAGAAAACACTCGCAATACCACTTTAAGTTTAAAACACCTCCTAATGTGTGTGTGTGAGAGAGACAGAGTCATTCAGGGCACAAGCCCATGAGATTTAATATTTGTTATCGATTAATCGAGCAATCAGGGATATACAAACATAATACACTACCCAGCTTATGAGTTGATGCTTTGAATCATTGGAGCTGTCTAGACTTTAGTAGTACAATAAACAAGAAGGTGCAGCAGTAGAGAAACATAAACAACTCAACTAAGAATACTATAATCCTAAGCGTTTAATCTGTTCTATGCAAGCAAAGACAATGTTGGGACAAAAATTATTTGAATACAACCATCTATTTACTTAGTTATGGGAGAGCAGGGTAGTTTAAGGTGTGACTATTGAAATATTTGCAGGCTTGGCAAGGAATCTCTCCCATAATGCTAACTTACACATACATTTTCCTCCACTTTCTCCATGCAAATATACCTCCTTACCGCTCCTCGTACTAAACGGTAACCCAATAAAAATACCTGCATGAACGTGACACAAGGTGACAAGAAAAGAAGATTTACGTAGTGGTTTTCTTTTATCTTTTGCCAAAAGCCTGAAGACTTAATCTGCCTACAGTATGGCTTTGAAAATCTGCACCCTTGTCAACAGATAACTTAAGAGGCTCAACTTTGACAAGCAGTTGAGTATAAAGTATAAGCAGGATCCCTATTCTATGAACTAGAAAAAGGAGAGTACTGTATTTGTATCAATAAAGATGATAACTTTTTTAAATTCTTTTGAAGGAACAAAGAACAAATCAGCATCAAATAAGTAAAATCATCACACTATATACTAACTTATCACACTCCTATCAATAAGCATGCACAATTTTATTTGCTGTGAGTTTCACCTAAAATGATTAATGTAGCGGATTTAAAGAGCTTTCTGTACATTATGGAGAGTTGGGATATTTTAGTATTTTCTAATTTCTAATAGTCTACTTTATAGATAGGTATATGTTAAATGTAACAAGATTCAAATTGTAACTGTATCAAATATTACATGGTCAAGTTGAGACGAGTTTATACAGTTCACTCTCAACAACTAATTAGATGTCACTTATGCTAACTTTTCCATACTTGTATCCAACCACACAGCAAGCTCAAGCAGGTTAAACAAGGAGGCTGCAGACAGAGCCTGCTTAAGGAAATGTTGCAAAAAACTGGTGTGTGTGTGTGTGTGTGTGTGGGGGGGGGGGGG
>NC_064282.1:7838049-7855662 GCF_019186545.1 Solanum stenotomum
AAAAAAAAACTACCCATTCAATCCCTAAAAAAATTGATATTATTTTATTTTTAAAAAATAAAATTCTACCACATCCTATTGAAACCTCCACTCCTAATTTTTATTTTTTTTACATTTTTCTCGTTTTATGTTAGATATGTACATATATTTTCAGGAAATTTTTTCTACTTGTGTACCGAATATAACATAAATTAAAAAATTATTTTAAAAAAAGTCTTGCGGCGGCAAGTAAAAAAATTTGAAAGTGGAGGGTTAGGTGGAGCGGGTAAAATTATTTTTTTCTAAAATAATAAAAAATCTCTAAATTAATATTTGAAAGAGGTGGGGGGGAGATGATGTGGCATTTTCTAAAAAATAAAAGGGAGAGTGTATTATACACATCATGATGAGAGTGTTATAAAATAGAGAGGTGTGTTTCTCAAACTAATAAGTGATAGTTTAGGTATGAAACTCACACTGTTTAGGTATGAAACTCAAAAAAAAGGGGATAGTTTAAGTGTGTTTTTGACATTTATCTCTTAAAAATTTAAGATTTTCAAGAAGTTCTACTCTTTTTTAAAGTAATTAATTGAGGGTATAATAGGTAAAAACAAATGTCCTTTCTCGATTTGTCAAAATGGACAAATAAAAAAACAAGATAAGTAATTAGAGACTGAGGAAATATTTTGAGTGTATGCATAATTATGTTGCTAGATAATGGCGTGGTGAATTCGGATCAATTGGTGCTCCTTGAATTCTTCATCTATGTTGCTTGCCATTGTTGTTGAAATTTTGATAGAATTTTTTTTTTGTGTGACATTACATAATTAAAATCATAAAATTGAAAAGCATATTGACATTATACATATCTGTAATTTATTGCAAGTCAAAAATATTTTTTATTTTCTTGAATTTCATGTCAAACTAAAATCAGAACAAATTAAAAAGGAGAAAGTGATTAGTTTACTTGTCCATATATATTAGTACTTTTTGTTGCTCCGTTCCCTAAAACTCTATATATAATTATTTATGCAAATTTAATATTTGAATTTTCAGATTTTGAGATGTCAATAAATCAATTGACCATTCGAATTATTGGGCTTTGAAATTTATTATTTATAAAATTTAAGTCAAAATTATTCAATTGAACTCATCTGTACATAGTTATATTTGTACATACATAGTTATATAATTGACATAGGTAAATTACATTTAATGACAGAATGTGGAAGTCCTTGTGATCGTCGTAGTGATCATACATGTATTATGTATAGAAATGACCAAATCAGTCTCATAAATCATGACTTGCCTAACCCATTTAGATTTGGACGAATTAATGATTTACTTATTTTATTAGATCAAATCGTTTTGACTGATACACAACTCAAATTGGTTCATGTAAAACTTTATCTAAATACTTTTAAAAAGATTTTTTAAAATTTCATGACAAGTTATTTATAGATATAATATAAGGAAAAAGAAATTATTAGTTGCTTAGACAGATTATAAGAAAACAAACAGAGAATTTAACTAGGTAAAAATTGAGTGAATTGAGTTATGACTTGATGTTTAGCTCATTTCAATCTAAATAAATTTTAAGTCAATCAAATTCATTCTGTCTATTTTAACACACTCAAATTCAATCCTACCGCCTAGAGTAGACCTAGAGACATGCCCATTATTAACTAATCGAAAAAATGCTCAAAATAGTTCTTCAAATTTGGGATACAAATTATGATAATTCTTATAAACCAACTATAGTACTTCTTTTTCTAATCAACTACTATGCAATGACGTAATAATTCATATTATGAGGTCATATTTATTTGTCATAGTAGTAAAATCTACTTAATTGGATCTAATATATGGATAGCTAATTAATTTTGAAATAAAGTTTGAAAATAAGTATATTCAAAATAAATGAGTCAATTGCATTTTACACCCTAACATCTCTTTTTTCCTAGTAATTTATATTTAATCCTAATATTTTATAATTTGCAATCTAACCTCTTTATTTTCTTACATATTATTTTCTTTTTAAAAAAAAATCCGCAGGGGCAAAATTAGAATACAATTAATAAAACTCCGCAAGGGCAAAATTAAAAAAGCCTCCCATTGTTGGCTTTTTAGTTGACTGATTTTCCCTCAGACTTCTAATAAAGAGCTTTCCAATTTGATTTTTATTTTTTTGTAAGTTATTTTCCCTTGATTTGGTTTTGTAAGGTAAATGATTGAATATGAAATGTTCAAGATAAATAATTTTTTGAGATATTTAAAGAAAAGTAAAATTTATAATTTTAGATGTATTATAATATTTATATGATAATATTATTAAGGCTAAATAAGAAGTTTAAAATTAAATATAAATTTGGTATATATTTATACTTTTAAGTTTTATACATTAAAATATTATATATTTTTAAAGTTTCATAACGTTAAAACAACGCTCACCAATTGCATTGGAAGAAGGCCAATATTTTTTTATTGAGCATTTCTTAATTTTATGTGTGTTTTAAATGTTTGTTTTCCAATTTTGCCCATGTGAATGTTTTTTTTTTAACAAAAATAAGTGATTTCATTATTTTGAAAGTTTTTTTTTTTAAAAAAATATAGGGGTGCAAAATGCAACTCCAAATTAACTTTCCATCTTTTTTGTGTTACTGTAATAAACTTTAAATGAGACAAATTTTCTCCTCAAAATTAATTTTAGCTCTAAGTTCAATTCAATGTATAGTCTACTATAATTAATAATTTCAATTTTTAGCAGATTTATAATTTTTGACCCTTCTATTTAACTGGACCATTTCTTCAAAGTTTAACATACTATTTCTAAAGAAAATTAATACTCATATATCCTTCCCCAAAAGAAATTACCAATCAATCATGGCTAACATGCTTCGAGCAAATCAAGCTGCTAGGGCTATTTCTAAGCCTAAAGGTCTAGTTGTTTATGGTGAGTGCAACCGTTGTCTTTTAGCAAGTGTTAACGCTATCGATGGGTGCCAAGCTTTTGCTCCTGGTGGTTCCGTCGGTAGCATAGAATTTTTCCAATGTCAATTTTGTCACTGTCATCGGAATGTTCATCGTAGGTTGGATGTCAACAATCATCAGGTTCCACCAACACAACAACAGATTAATTTTATTAGAATTTTATTAAAATATCAATTGTCATACTTTTTTGAATGAATCATTGAATTGTTGTTTGTTTGCCAAAAAAAAAACATAAAAATACTTTTAAATTTTTCATCTATTATCAAAATTACGAACTTTTTTTAGATCTGTTTCAATTAATATTTTTTTCTTCTATTTTCATCTGTTTAAAATTAATGCTATCAATTATAACTAGTTACTTATTTAAAGAAATTTTTTTGTATAGATTATTGATTTAAGATGACAAGATTTAAAAATCTCATTTGATTTCATAAATTATGTATCAAATCAAACTAAGTCACATGTATGAAATAATTTATCTTATTCTACAAAAAAAGTTGTTTCTTTAAATAAATAAACATAATTACATCAGGGTAAGAGAAGAAAAATGAGGGAAGAGATTATAAGATTACAAAATATTTCATCATGGTAAAAATTTACATAGTCAAACCAAGTGATCTATTAAAATTCCAAAAAAAAAAAGGTTTCATCTTTCATCTCCAAATAGAAATTTCGCACTAGAAAGTTGAAATAAAAAATATTTAATTTCTTACTTACCTAATAAGAAAATTTCCACCATATACTTAAGATTTCAAAAGATTGTCATATCCACTAAATCTATACTTGCATTAATACTTGCCTCGAGAAAAAGTGAAAGCATATATATATATATATATATAAAAATCATTGGACAACAAGTTTATGCATCCACTCTTGAACAGACTGTGACCCAAAGAGATGTGAAGATGGAGGAATCATCAAACACCAAAAATATTAATCATCTCAGCCATATCACTGCACAAATATTTGACTCTCCGGGAGTTTCAATTGCACTGGCGGAATCCATTATGGCTAGAGCTACTCAAAAGTGGGTGTATAATAACAAAAATGATGGTGGAAATAAGAGAAAAAAGTCATGGGATGAACATATTGTTGAAGAATATGAGAAAGAAAAACCACAGATACTGGCTAACCAGCTAGAATGGACTTTAAACATGAGATCAGAAAATGGAAAGAATAAGAAGATCAAGAAGGGTGAAGATGAGAAGCTAGATGGTTTTGAGATGTATATCAAAACCAAGGGCAAAGCAATCAAAAAGTTACACCTTGCTCAAGCCGGACAATCAACATCTTCTAACAATCATAATTGTCCCAATTAAGAAGTGTTATTTTTGTTGTTGTTGTTCTTGCTTTTTTCTGTATGTTTTTGTTTGGGTGGGGTATGTAACTAGGGTTAGACATATAATATACTCCTACGAGTATATATAGTCAAGCTAGCTATCTTCCCAACCTGGTCATTTTCATTTATAATTTCCTTTTTACTCAAGTTTCGATTGATCCATCGTTTTATGTTTCAAAGGTCTTGTTTTGTTGTTCGAGCTTATTGATTTTAATGGATTTCTTCACTTGTTGTTGACTTTACATATATACATACTAATCTTCGAAAATTAAAAAATAAAATACTAATTATTCTTTCGAGATAAAGAAGATAAAAAGGTAATTTTTACTGATGGAATGGTGGTTATCCACCTCGATGGCTTATCTGAAGCAATTTGAAATTAATCAAGATTTCAATATTATCCATGATTTTAATTGTATAACAAATCTCATTTCAGCCACCTTGAATACTGATTTTGGAAAAAACAGTACCCATAAAGCTCGATGAGCACAAAATTGAACAACAAGTTAAGCATATCACTTAACTTAAACATGTTTCAATTACCATCACTAAAGAAGCCACTACAAAATAGATTTAGAATTTCTGCTAATAATAAATTTTATCATATTTCAAGTTTACCACTAAGCAACATTTTCTAATGATAATGAAGAGTATTCTCCCACAATATATGTTGGCAGGTCGGCTATCAATGCATATATAGAATTTAATTAACTAAAATACATGGTATATTGTGTTGTGTGAAGACATAATATACGAAAAGAATCAGTCTTACTTAATGTGAATTTGGACGGCAACTCATGAACATAGAAAATATATTTCTATTAATTAGCTCTGTTATTTACTGAGTATTATATATGTCATCCTTTTTTATACTAGAAAATATGAAATTGATTAGCTATAGAATGGGTCAGTAATCCCTGGTTATTCCATAACTAAATAGCTTCTAACTAGTCTTATAAATACTCTGATCGAATTAATTCCATATATGAATTTACAAAGCAAGTACTTGATAATGCAGAAACAGAAAGTAGATGGCAATTAATATCTGGAGTACTCCAAAAATCATGAATCACTTCAATAAAGTACAAAGTTTTGTTTTATTAACTATTTCCAAATGTCATTTGACCCATGCAATGCAACCCTAGTAAGCATACACCTCAATCTTCCTCCCATCTATATTATCTACTCACTATTTTGCCTATTTTCCCTCACCGCTAAACTTATTTCCTAGCTAAATCTCCTTTAATTAATTTCTCTCTTTCTCATGGCTTCTAACAACAACAAGCATTTTCTTGTGAAATATCTTGAGTGTAGGCATAACTATGCAGCTAGAACTAATGGTTATGTACTTGATGGTTGTGGTGAATTTTGTCCAATTGGTGCCCCTGAAACCCTTGAATCCTTCATCTGTGCTGCTTGTCATTGTCATCGAAATTTCCATAGAAAAGTTGAGGTGGAGGTAGAGGACGGGGTGGAGAGTCCTATCATTTCTATTAATCATCCTAGCCACGGTACTTGTTGAAATCACAAAGATCAATCATACTTTTTTTTCAACCCATATATCTCTCACTTGTTGATTTTATTTTTTTTCGTAGGTCAAATGTGACTCTTTTTTAGGGCAATCTTTAAATTATATTTACCGTCAACTTAAAGATTATAGAACTACACATCTAAAGGCAAAATTTTGTTCACTAAACTAAAAGAGAAGAAAAATTGATTGCTTTTTATGCCTTTCTTACTTAAAACGTCAAAGGAATTTTTAGATCTAGAATTTATAATTTTATATAGGTAATTAATTATATCTTCAACTATAACAACAGGTACTCCCCTTGTTATCATGGATAATCCACCACCACAATACACAGTGAGACCTAAGGCACAACTTTGTGAAACATTTGGGAAGAACAACATTGATGTGGAGACAAAGATGGAGATGGATGGAGGAGAGATAGAGGTGAGGGAGTTGAAAAGAAAGTACAATAGTTGTTCGTCTTCTTCAGTGAGAACAAGGTTGGATCCTTACCAAAGAGAGAGGATTTGGATTTTTGCAAACGAGATCATGGGATGGAAATGGACAAAGAACAACGAACAAGTTATCCCCTTTTGTGATGAAATCGGAATCACTCCCAAATTCTTGAAGAATTGGATTAACAACACCAGACGCAGAATTGGGCCCTTAGGAAAAATGGGCATCTAAGGAATAAGGATTAGTTACTTAAAATAAGTCTTTCTGTGTTCTCTACTTGTTTAATATTTTGGTTTCTTTTTTCTCATGTCTTTGATCCATAGAATTTAATAATATTAAGTATTAAGTTTTCCATTTTAATTTATTTTTCTTATTTTTCTTTTTATTTATTTTTTTACAATATTTTAGGTCTTAATTTCCACATGACATCACATGTTTAAGATAGTAAGAAAAGACATAAATTTCCTTCTTAACTTGTCCCGACAATACAATTACACGTTTAAACTAGCATGGTGAGTATTTATATATTACACATTTTAACTACTTAAAAATGAATTTATTTATTTCTTAAAACTGACATGACAAAAAAAAATATAAATATACGTGTCAAAAAACATCAAAATAATCAAAATTTTCCTTATGCCCCACCCTCAGCATCTCTTCTTCTTCACACCCTACCCTCCTCCTCTTCTTCACATTATCCTCTTCTTCTTCATTCTTTAATATTCGTCACAAGTTTTTATTTTTCATCACAACTTCAAAATACAATTGTTTTTCTTATTCGGAATTAGGTTAATTTGCTGTAAGATTAATCTAAATAAATGAAAAATAATAATAATTCAATTTATTTTGCTATGAAAATTTTGAAGCTATGATGTTTAGACATACAAAACCTAGACGATGATGGAGAGGGGGTGGGTATATCAACGTCATGTCGGAATTCTTATTTGGGATCATCAGAGACAATGAAACACCCTTAAAAGACCTCCCTCTAGCTGCCGCCACCATTTCTTCAAGTGTTTTTGGAACATAAAGACACATATTTAAATTCAATGCAAGCTTTGCTTTCCTCCATTTTGAATCTTGATATTCTTCAAAGAAGAAGAAGTCTAGCTAGCTGAAATTCATAACGAATTGAATTTTATTTCAATGAAGTTGATGATAAAATCAAGATTCTTTTATATTAAAAAAAATCTGGTGCCCTCTATTTGGGTTTTTAGTAGCTTCTTCTTGTTTTCAATTGTAACGTTTGTTTATCTTTGAACACAATAACCAATTCAATATAGTATAGCTTTTTATGATTTGGACAAAACTGTTTTTACTTTTGTTAAAGGAGTTCAATTTTTTTTTTCTTTTTTGATTTTGTTAAAGGAATTTTACAGTTTTTTTATTTGGTGGTGATGACAATTATATGGGTTTGGTTGTGCTAGGTGGTGGCAAAAATTAAAAAAGGAAATTGAATATGATAAAGAAGGAAACATGAATATTGATAATGGTGATGATAATATTTATTGATGGTGGGTAACAAAGAAGAAGAAAAATTGAAAGTGATATAGTGAAATTATTCACATCGTGTCTCTTTTTAATATATGAAAATTGGCATTTGTCAAGTTGAACTAGACCCTTTACTTCTCATAAAAGTTGTTGGTAGGAGAAACAAAATGTGTTATATCCACTTGAAGAAGTATGTTTAGCAAAAAAAAAAAAATCAGCTACTCCATTGGCTTATTTAGAGCAATGTGAAATTAATCGCAGCTTCGATATTATCCATGATTTTAATGACGGAGAAAATCTCATTTTAGCTAACTTGAATACTGATTTTGGGAAAAGCAGTAGTTATAAAGCTCGACAAGCGCAAAATTGAACACCAAAGCACATCATTTTATAACTTAAACAAGTTCCAACTTCTATCACCCACTACACAATAGATTTAACATTTCTTTTAATACTATCGGCGCATAGAATTTAATTAACTAAAATACATGTTATAAAAGATGTGAGTTTGGACAGCTAACTGAGCATAAAAAATATGAAATTAAATTTCAAATATTTTGTATTTAAAATAGGTCAATTTCAGATGAATAATAAAATAAATGAAGAAAGTCAAATAAAACATTAAATTAATGTTAAATTAAAGGACACTTTTTAAGAAAAATTTTTTTAAAAGAAAATACAAGTAAAATTTTGAAAATTATTTTAAAAAGATAAGAATTTAATGAATGAGAAAAAAAGTTTAAGAGGGGAATAAGTATTTTACAAAGAAAGAAATGAAAATAATTAAATATATATAAGTTTCAATATCAATAATTATGTGTACTAACTAATTGTCTAATGACCAATTAAAAAAAGGGCATGTGTCCATTAATTTATATATTAGTCCTCTTGAGAATTTTAATGACAGATGGATAATTTCTTAGTCAATGTCGCCTCAACAAAGTGCAATCATGCTAGGTGTACGTTAGCACACAAGGTGCACGAAAGTACATTTAAAAAATGAGTTCAAGGGTAAGAGGATCCTAGTTAAGTTAAGATGTGTCTCTGAGATTTCGATACAGTTTTAAGGGTATCTATTCTTTAACTCTTTAGGTTTCATTGATCATACATTCATATTTGACTTCAATAAAGTCTAAAGATATATAAAATCCAAGTTAAGTTGGTCAACAAATATTTAATAATAATGCAACCATAGTAAGCAAACAATCGTTTCTCCCATCTATATTATCTACTCACTATTTTGCCTTTTTCCCCTCACTGCAAGACTTGTTTCCTAGCTAACTCCCCTTCAATTAATTTTTCAGTTTCTCATGGCTTCTAACAACAAGAAGCATTTTGTTGTGAAATATCTTGAGTGTAGGTATAACTATGCTGCTAGATCTAAAGGTATGTACTTGATTGTTGTGGTGAATTATGTCCAATTGGTGCTCCTGAAACCTTGAATCTTTCATCTAAGTTGTTTGTCATTGCCATCCATTTTGTTAGTCATCCTAACCATGGTACTTTTTGAAATTACAGATCCATCATTTTTTTTAACATCATTTGTAGAAATAATAACTATATTTTTTAGGTTTAGGGTACTTTTAGATCTAGAAATTATAATTTTATATAGATATATAATTATTTCTTCAACACGACGATAGGCATTCCCCATGTTATCATTGATGATCCATCACCATAATACTCAGTGAGACCTTCGACGAAGGTTAGTGAAACGTTTGAGAAGAACAACAGTGACGCGGAGACAGAAACTGATATGGAGATGAAAGGAGAAGAGGTAGAAATGAGGGAACTGAAAAGAAGTATTGTTCGTCTTCTTCAGTGTGAATGGGGCTGGATCCCAATCAAAGAGAAAAAAAAAACAAATTACTTAACTACACTCCTTTACTTACCTTAATATCCATTTATCTCTACTTATTTCAAAAATTTCAAAAATCCCTTATTTACCTATGTATCCCGCATGTATCCCGTGCACAACGCTATGTATCCTTCTATGTGGAATGTATCAAACGCTATGTATCCCGTGCACAACGCTATGTATCCCGCTATGTGGAATGTATCAAACCTAATGTATCCTGTGCACAACGCTATGTATCCCGCTATGTGGAATGTATCAAACCTAATGTATCCCGTGCACAACGCTATGTATCCCGCAAACATTATTTTTAAGGGATTTTTGGTAAATAGAAAACTAGAAGGGATAGGATGTTATTTAGTACTTATAATATGTGGTTCCTATAATTTATAAAAAAAAAATGGACTTTTTCAAAAGAGATCATGGGATGAAAGAAATGTGAAAAAAAATATAATATAATATGTGTAAATTTTGGCAGCAATTAAACATAAAAATTATTTTTTGTAAGAGATTGATTTATCCAAGCATTTAAACTTAAAATCATCTAGTACATATATGAGAAGTATATTTTCACGTAAATCAATATTTCATATATAAGATATATAGGATACATAGTACTCCAATTCAAATAAGAATGCACAAGGCCTAAACAAATAAATTTAAGCAATTAAAAAAATATGCAATATATCTAGAAAAATAATATATATATATATATATATATATATATATATATATATATATATATATATATTCTAACTTTAATTTTAAGATGTTACTTCTAAAGACCTTAGTTAACTATAATAAATAAATGATTGTGAGACAACTATTTAACGGTGATACTATAATTATCGTCATATTATATTTTAACGACAATAATAAATATGAGTATTTATGTTCAACACTCTATGTAAAAATTGTTAAAGAGTTTAGCTACCCTGAATGCATTACATTAGCTCAATTATCACTATATGTTTTTATGGCTATAAATCTTATTGCTAAAAAGAAAATTCTATTATCACTAGATAACTATTTCGTTAAAGTGGTTATTTATACTGAAAGCACAAATTCAATTGCTAAGTCATAAATATTTTTTCCCAAAAATCATTTTTGAAAAAAAAAGTAAATTTCAAATTTTTCTCTATATTTTGAAAAATGTATGATGACCTATTATATTTAAGTTTGTTTGTCCTATGTCCTATTAGGTGAACGTTTTTCTTGCTATTACTTTCACAAATAAAGACAATGGAGTAGTCAAGTGTATCTTTAATTGTTTTTTATTCAAGTTTAGCTTAGTAAAAAATTAGACTTTCTTGTAGCAGTGTCTGTTAGTATGATTAAATAAATAAAAGATATGATTTCTTTAACAATTTGAACTTTTGTATAAGATATTCACTAAGTTCAGTATGGTATCAGTGCAAGTAAGTAATCCATAAAAATGAATAAATAATGCTTAAATAAATAAAATAAACTTTTATTCCTAATATATATTTACATCATATCAGTAAATGTAATATCTACATGATCAATTAGTATGGACTTAACCTCTAATTTGTTATTTTAAAATTAAGTTAATAAATCAATATAAATACCGCATTGAATCAAATATTTTCTTATGGACGATTTGGATATGCAATGTGAAATCATGATTTGATATCAAAATATTCTAAGGTGCCTCATCGATAAATCACATATCATTTTTTTTATAAATAATGTGATTACAAACTTTCAAATCTACATAATTTTACAAAGATTCAATGGTCAATAGTATAGTAGTAGTTAGTTATTCTTTAATATAATTCTTTCACATGGTAGAATAATCTCGTCACACAAAGCATGAGTCCTTTTTTGCAAAATTAAAAATGATGGTTCACAAACTATAAACTTATAGGTCAAGTTTTAGCATTTAAAAAAAATGAAATTATTATTTGAAATTCAAGACATCATATCGTATATCCAAATACAAGCTTAGAATAAAAGGTCGTACGAGAAATATAATTTCACCTCTAATTTGACTACTAAATTAGAAGTTATATGAGTAGAGATAAGGGGTAATGTCTTCTAAGAGGTAAAACTTTGGACATGCAATTTCATATCGCTATATGAAATCATGAGATGAAATAAGCATTTGAACATGTGAATTTATGTTGATTTTATATTATGAGATGAAATCAACATTTGGACAAGTGAAAATCTCAAATTCTCCAAAGATTATGATTTGAGAATTTTTAAATTTGAAATTTAACCCACAAGTTTAAATTTTATAAAAATAACTCCACATTTTTATCTACTAACCATTTATTTCATATGTAAATAAAATATATAATTCATATCATTACTTTTAAAATCATTTTATTCTCATATAACGATTATTTTTACCAACATAAAATTTATTATTACTTTAAATCAATTGCTACTGTACATTACATTAACAAAATTCATTATCTTTTATCAAATTTATTTACCAACCAAATTGACAAACAAATGACTCAAGGTAACAATGATCGTTCGTCTTCTCGGTCATAGAATCGAGAATGCAAGTTCAACGTCAGAAGATTATTCATAGTATGTGGGAGAATTATATTAAATACTAGACACTACCACTTATGTTTAGTTTTTATATAGAATTAAAGTTTGATTAATAAATATTTTAATATTTTAGAATAGCTTTTGATAGTATATCACGTGATTTTATAAGTTTTTGCTTAATTGTTAAGATTGTATAAAGATTTGAGACAATTTTGATAGTTTTACAAGTTATGAGGTTTTATGATTCTAGAAACATTCAACATAAAATGTACAAACAAAACTTCAATTTCATCTCATAATTTTAAGTCATTATTTCATGTCACATGACCAAATGGGACCTAAATATTTACAACAAATTAATAAATACATAACATGTCATTACACATAAATGTTTCCTCATCTTATTAAATGACTAATTATACACTTATTTAAATCATTATTATATGTATGTATATTTTCAAACGTTGTGTAAAGATGTTTTTAATGCAGTATCACTTAAGTAAATTCACTTTACTATAGATAATCTCGGGTCATTAAATTATGTCAATAGGAAATTAATGATCTGTTGAAAATTAAACAATTATTCACACTATTAAAGATCGTTTAAACTCAAACCAAAAGGCAAAAATAAAAACTTCACTCTTAAGTCTTTAGCCAAAAAAAAAAAAGCAAATGGCAAACAACTCAAGCTCAAATTCAAGTGGTGATATGACGATAAAATATGGTATATGCCTAAAAAATCATGCTACTAAGTTTGGTGACTATTCGGTTGATGGATGTCGCGAATTTGTGAAGAAGGGTGATGATGGAACTAAAGAAGAATTTATTTGTGCTAATTGTGGATGTTTTAGGAGTTTTCATCGAATGAATAGTCAGTCATTGTATCGTCCTCCAGTACTTCGATCTCGCTTCTTTCACCCACATGTTATTCCACATGGTGGTGGAAACGCACCGATTATTTTTCATCCTTTTACGACTCGAGTTATGCCAATGCAGTACATCAGAAGGCCTATTTTCTACTATTATCCGTGATGTGATAAATCTTAGTCCATGAGAATGTTCTTTGTGATTCTTGTTATCGTCATTACTAAGGATAGTAAAGATGAATATGAACTAAGATGCCAATCTTTATTTTATTACCATAAATTTCTAGTATGTTTTTTTACATTAGAAAAGAGAAGAAGAATTTAAGTTGAATTTATTTTAATGAAATTGTGTAAGTTCTTATTTTCATATGGTTATCTAGATGCTTTATGAAATAAAATTGTAATTTGTTTGATTAATTGCTTCTTACACTATTACAATGAAGGAAAAGAGAGTAAATAAGTATATTTGACTATGAAACACATATATCATATCGTTTACTAACTT
Source organism: Solanum stenotomum (assembly GCF_019186545.1). Taxonomy (NCBI): domain Eukaryota; kingdom Viridiplantae; phylum Streptophyta; class Magnoliopsida; order Solanales; family Solanaceae; genus Solanum; species Solanum stenotomum. Next base: position 7,851,571 of record NC_064282.1, read on the forward strand.
CGTCTTTTATACATTAAATTTTTATTTATTGCAAAAAACACCTTATAATTCAAGTATTCAACAAAGTATAAATTATAGGAACCACATATTATAAGTACTAAATAACATCCTATCCCTTCTAGTTTTCTATTTACCAAAAATCCCTTAAAAATGATGTTTGCGGGATACATAGTGTTGTGCACGGGATACATTAGGTTTGATACATTCCACATAGCGGGATACATAGCGTTGTGCACGGGATACATGCGGGATACATAGATTAATAAGGGATTTTTGAAATTTTTGAAATAAGTAGGGATAAATGGATATTAAGGTAAGTAAAGGAGTGTAGTTAAGTAATTTGTCCTAAATTGTATATCCTAATCTTGTGAGTTTGTTGTTTAATTAGTTAAACATTTTTATTTTGTAAGAAATGCATTTATTTCACATTAAAAGCATGCTTTTGTTTCATCAACTGAAAAAAATAATAAAATAGCATGTTCATTTTTTTGTCAACTTAATTAGATTTTTATTTAAAAACAAACAAAATAATATCAATTTTTAAAAAAATAAATTAATGCCGAGTAAATTAAATACACTAAAAAACTTAATAGGTGAGATTTTTTGATTTTTTTTACGACCTTTCTTGATTTATTAAAAAAAATCGCATGCATAATGTATTTAAGAACTTAAATTACAATACATTAATATACTATTATTTTGTTAGCAAAACATATTATAAATTTATAAAAATAAAAATTTAAATAATCAATTTTTTTTACTAAAAGAATGAGTATTTAATTTGGATTGATACGTCACATCTTTCACAGTGTTGAATCAAGATTGAAATGTTGCTACCATCCACTATACTTGAAAATGAAGTGATTCTTTCAGTGAAAACAGATTGATTTTCCTCAAAATTTCTAAGGTAAATCATTGAAAATTGAATACAAATAATGACATTAATGAGGCAAAAATATATTATGTAGAAGATAATAAATAAATAAAATCATAGATATTGAAAAACAAACTGAGAGAAAATAAAGAAGATTATCAACAATAGAGCCGTCAAAATGGGCTTAGCCCATGGGGCCGGCCCAACCCTACCCACTATTGGGGTAGGGTTGGAATATGATTTTTCAAACTCATTTAAAATTAGGGCTTATAAGCCCGACCCATATAAGCCCTTGACCCTTGAGGCTTGATCGGGGATGGGCCGGGGTTAGCCCATGGGCCAAAACTTTTTATTCAAGAGTAATTTACAATAATCTCACTAGTATATAATCTAATTATTTGAATACACGCTATGTTGTAATATTATAAATCTTCGTACCCAGAAAGTATCTCGAAATATATGGACTCAAAATTGGGTTAATTTGTTCTAGATACACTCTATCCATAGATTCGCATGTATCTAGGATACATATACAAATCTCGCACCCTCGCCTCCCTCCTATCTTGCTTGTCACTCTCTTATCTCACTCGCATATCCCGTATGCAAGATACATGTTAATTACACTAGATTTTTGTTAGTGTTATTGAAACAACATCATTGTTTGTCATATTTGATTTGAAAATCTTCTCATTTTTTTGATGTTAAAGAATTATAAGTTTGAAAAGAAAAAAAATTAAAAAGAAAAACAGAAGGGCTAGCCCGCCCCTGCCCTCGCCCTTCTAGGGTTGGGTTGGGTTGAGCATTTTCAGGCCCTACCAAATTAAGGATCGGCCCGCCCTAGCCCTTCAAATTCCTTGGCCCTCGAGGCTTGGGCCCAGTGGGGCTGGACCGTCCCTTTTTGACAGCTCTAATCAACAATCCATGTTGCACACTTAATTGTTGTTATTTTATTTATCGTGTTTTTCTTAATTTATTTTTTTACCTTACTTGATAGGTTTTCATAGAGGCCCTTTGATAGATTTAGGAAAAAATAAAAACTATTGTTAGGTTTCAAAAGACCTTAGTTAACTACAAATAAATGACTTTAAGGTAATTATTTATCGATAATAATATAACTATCGTTATATTATATTTTAGCGACAATAATAAATATGAACATTTATAACTAATACTCTATGTAATTATTGTTAAAGACTTTAGCTAGTTTGAATGCAACAACATTAACCCAATTATCACTACATATTTTTGCGGCAATAAATCTTGCCGCTAAAAGTAAAATTTTATTGCGACTAAATATCTATTTTGTTAAAATGATTGTATATTCCGAAATTCATAAATTGAATTGCTAAGTCATAAATATCTTTTTCCGAAAATCAACTTTTAAAATAGAAGTAGATTTCAAATTTTCTTCCATATTTTGAAAAGATGTATGTTAACCTATTATATTTGAGTTTATTTGTCCTATTTCCTAACATGTGAACGTTTTTCTTGCTATTGCTATCATAAATAATGATAAACATTTAGTCAAATGTATCCTTAATCGTTTTATTTTCAAGTTTAGTTTAGTAAAAATTAGACTTACTTGTAGCAGTGCGTGAGAGTACGATTAAATAGATAAAAAGTAAGCTTTCTTTAACTGGTTAAACTTTTAGATGAGATATTCACTCAATTCGTATGGTATCAGACCACGTAAAATGTCATCCATAAAAAGAATGAATAAATAATATCCAAAGTAAAGGAAAAACAATTGTATTCCCAATATATATATTTACATCAAATCAGTAAATGTAATAACCATGATCAGTCAGTGTGGACTCAACTTCTAATTTGTTACTTTTAAATTAATTATTTAAATTAACATGCATAATATATCAAAGTAAATATTTTTTATGGCCGATTTGAACATGCGATATAAAATCATGATTTGATATCGGAATATTCTAAGGTGCCACATCGATAAATCACATATCTCCATGTCTTTTTTATAAATAAATATTTTGTGATTACAAACTAATTTCAAATATACATAATTTTATAAAGATTCACGAGTCAACAACAATAGTAATTAGTTATTTTTTAATAACATACTTTCGCATGGTATAAATAATCTCTTCACACTGAGCATGAGTCTCTTCTTGCGAAATTCAATGATGGTTTGTAAAATATAAACTTATATGTCAAGTACCGTTGCAGTTTATAAAAAATGAAATCACCATTTGATATTTTAAATCAAACTTCTTTTGTAGGATTTGATCTCAAATCGCATGTCCAAATATTAATTTGAAAGCAAGACATTATATCACATGTTCAAATACAAGCTAAGAATAAGGGGGTTAATTGTATGAGAAATATAGTTTCACCTCTAATTTGCCAACTCAATCTTAACATATATGAGTAGAAATTGGGAATTAAATCTTTTAAGAGGTAAAAGTTTGTCCGTACTAGCTAAATATTTACATTGGACTAATAGATGCATGACATACCATTACACATGAATATTTTCTCATCTAATCATCATACTATCATATCATATGTAATCAAAAGTGGTAAAATGTTAGACGAAAGTTAGATTACTATTTTACCCTTATAATAAATAAAAAATGATATAAAATTATCTAATTAAGTAAATATTAAGTTAAGGATCCTAACAATTGACTCATTTTTTAAAGAGATAAGTGTCAAAAATACACCTAAACTATCCACTCGTTTTTTAGTTTCATACCTAAATTATTGAGAGTGTTAAACTAGCTAAGCACTTATTTGTTTGAGAAACACACCTCAGTGATGTGTGTAATACACTATCTCTTTTATTTGAATAAACCTTGGCACATAACATTTCACAAACCACCCATTCATTCACCAAAATAATATTTTTACTCCATCCTATTTAACCCTCCGCTCCTAATTTTTTTATTTTTTACATTGTTCTCATTTTGTGTTAGATATGTACATATATTTTTAGGATTTTTTTTTCGTGTATCAAATATAACATATAAAAATTTATTTTTAAAAAAAGTCTTGCGGAGGCAAGCAAAACATATTTTCGATATATATATATATATATAACACAAATCAAGAAAAAAATTAAAAGAGGAGGGTTACGTGGAGTGAGTAGAATTTTTTTTTAAATAAAATAAAATAATACCTAAATTAATATATGAAAGGGCACGGGGGGAGGGGGGAAAGATGAAGTAAGAAAAAATAATATACTTTTATAA
>NC_064282.1:7855710-7871879 GCF_019186545.1 Solanum stenotomum
GGGATTACAGTGAGAGAAAGTAATGAAGTGGGGTAACAAAAAAATATTTAACATTTTATTTTTAAAAAAAATATTTTTTTTGGGATAATAATTTTTTAATCTTTAATTTTAACTAATACTTAATTTATTTAATTTTTGTCAAGATAAAAAGTTTTGTCCATGTTGAATGGATGTGACAATTTTTTTAAGTCAAAGAGAGAGTGTATTACACACACCATGATGAGACTGTTATAAAAGAGAAAGATATGTTTCTCAAACTAATAAGTGATAGTTTAGATATGAAACTCACACTCTCAATAGTTTAGGTATAAAATTCGATTTTATCCTTATATATAGAGAGACTTATTTAAATCACTTTTATCTGTATATATCTTTATAAGTGTTTTGTAAATATATTTTTAATGTAGAATAACTAAAAAGAATCAACTACTACTAGATAATCTCATCAATGATTTTGTCAAAAAGAAATTAATAATTTGCTAACAAGTAAATAAAATTGTTGTTACACACACTACTAAAGAGAGCTCAAACTCAAAGCAAAAAAGCAAAGCAGAAGTTTTCACTTCAATTCTTAAGCTAAAAATAAAGCAAATGACAAACAATTATAGATTTCTATAATTTGAATTTTTATAATTATCTGATAGTCGTAATTTTTTTCTACTGTGGTTCAAATGAGCTATTTGTAACTTTATTAATCTATATAAAAAAATGATATAAAACCCACGTGTAATATATGTGTCCATAAACTAGTTTATATATATATATATATATATATCATTTTTATTTGTATATATTTATAAACGTTTTGTAAAGATATTTTAAATGAAGAATTACTGAAAAGAATCAACTACCTAGAAAATCTCATCATTAGATTATGTCAAACATAAAATTTATAAATTGTTGATGAGTAAACAAAATTTTGTTACACACTATTAAAGAGAGCTCAAATTCAAAACAAGAGTCAAAACAAAAGCTTTGGCTTTTAAGTCTTAAGCAAAATCAAGCAAATGACAAACAGCTATAGGCTTCTTGAATTTGATTCTTTATAATTATGTAATAGTCGCAAGTTTTGTTTATTTGGACTCAAATTCGCTATTTGTGATTTTATAAATCTATAAAAAAAATCGATATAAAACACAAGTGCAACACACATTTTCAGAAACTAGTTATATATATATACACTTATTTAAATCGTTCTTATTTGTATATATCATTATAAACATTTTGTAAAAATATTTTAAATTCAGATTAGCTAAAAAGAATCAACAACTACTAGATTATCTCATCATTAAATTATATCAAACAAGAAATTAATAAATTGTTGACCAGTAAACAAAATTTTTATCACACACGCTATTAAAGAGAGTTCAAACTCAAATCAAAAAGCAAAACAATTTTTTTTACTTTTAAGTTTTAAGCAGAAAATCAAGCAAATGACAAACAACTATCGACATCTTTAATTTAATTTTTTATAATTATCTAATAATCATAAGTTTTTTTATTTGAGCTCAAATTAGCTTTTTGTAGCTTTATAAATCTATTAAAAAAATGATATAGAACACAGTTGCACGTGTCCATAATATATATATATATATATATATATATACTTATTTAAATCATTTTTATTTGTATATATCTTCATAAAAATTTTGTGAAGTTATTTTTATTGCAAAATAACTAAAATAATCAACTACTACTAGATTATCTTATCATTAGATTATGTCAAACAGAAAATTAATAAATTATTGTCAGAAAAACAAAAAAAATTGTTATACACCATTAAAGAGAGCTCAAACTCAAATAAAAAAACAAAACAAAACATTTCACTTTTAAGTCTTAAAAAAAACAAATCAATCAAACGACAAACTATACACTTTTTTAATTTAATTCTTTTTATAATTATATGATAGTCGTAATTATTTTTATTTGGTCTCAAATCAGCTATCTGTGACTTTATAACTCCATAAAAAATTAATATAGAACACACATGTCTAGAAACTATTTTTTTAAATTTTATCTTCTTGCAATACTTTGATCTTGTCTCTTTCACCCCGTGTGTTATTCCACATAGTGATAAAAATACGCTAGTTATTTTTCATCCATTCATCACCTGATTTGTGTCAGTTCCATATATTAGAAGTCCTATTTTCTACTTTTATCCCTGACGTCAAGATCTTTAGTCAATGAGAATGTTCTTTGTGATCCTTGTTGGCATTATTTCTAAGGATGAATATCAACTAAGAAGTATTTTATTAGCATGAAGCTATGTTAATCAATTTATAGTATTTTTTTTACATTAGTAAAGAGAAGAAAAAATTAAAAGTTGAATTCTTACGTTTTTTATTTTGATGAATTGTGTAAGTTATAATTTCTATCTAGTTGTTTGATGAAATAAAACAGTAACTTGCGTAATTATTTGCTTCCTATAGTATTTACAACGGAGAAAAAGAGAGTAAATACATATATTTGACTATAAAATAAATATAACATACTGTTTACTAGCTTTGTTATATAGTCATTAAATATTTATTATTACAAAAAATACCTTATAAATTATAAATTTTATATATTCTTATAAGCTGGTCATTTAATTATCTAATTGTTTTTATTTTGTAAACAAATGTATTTGTGTCACATTAGAAGCATGGTTTTGTTTCTTTCATTTGAAAAAAATAATTAAAAAATAGCATGTTCATTTTTTTTTTGACAATTTTAATAGATTTTTATTTAAAATAAAATTAAATATTATCAGCTTTTTAAAAAGAATTTAATGCCGAATAAATTAAATACTAAAAATCTTAATAGGTGCAGTTTTTCAATTTTTTTTATACAACATTTCTTTATTTATCGAAGAAAAAATCATATACATAATGTATTTAAGAACTTGAATTGCAATACATAAATATACTGTTCTTTTATTTATAAAATATATGAACTTAAATATTCACGTGTTTTCTTTTATAATTGTCTAATTGTCGTAAGTTTTTTTATTGGGGCTCGAATTAGCCATTTGTGATTTTATAAATGTATAAACAAAATATATTATATGGAACACATGTGCAATGCACACACAAAGCTAGTAATTTATTTTCAACAAATTATAAATTTTATATTATATTCTTATGAGCTGGTTATTGAATTATTTATATTTTATAAAAACGTATTTGTTTCAAATTAAAAGCATGTTTTTGTTTCCTCATCTAGAAAAAAATTGAAAATAAATAAGCATTCTCACTTTTTTTCAATTTAATTGTATTTTTTTAAAAATAAAATTATTTATTATCAACTTTTTAAAAAGAATTTATATCAAATAAATTAAATTCTAAAAAACATCATAGGGGTAGTTTTTCAATTTTCTTTGTACAACCTTCCTTGATTTATTAAAGAAAAAATCACATATATAATATATTTAAGAGCTTAAATTACAATAAATAAATAAAATTTTCTTTTATTTACAAAACATTAAGAATTTAATTATTCATGTTTTTTTTGGTACTAAAGGATGAATATTTGAGCTGATACGTCATATTTTTCACCTTGTTTAATCAAGATTGAAATGTTGCTATACCATTTTACATTCGACATCCGTCATACTTGCAATGAAGTGATTCTTTCACTGAAAACAATTGAAGTTCCTCAATTTTTTCAAGTTATATTATTGAAAATTTAATACAAATAATGATGTTAATGAGACAAAAAAAAATACTATGTAAAGCGAAAAAACAAAATCGTATATGTTGAAAAATAAACTGAGAAAAAATAAAGGAAAAGTATCAATAATCTACGTCATACATTTAATTATTGTTATTTTTTACCGTGTTTTTTTATTTGTTTAAATTTCTTACCTTATTTGTTAGGTTTTAGAAGAAACTATCATATTGATCCTTAAATAGTATATGCATGGGTGTTCAAGGTTTGAATAAATACCGACTCAAATGGATAAATCAAACTAAATCGAAAATAAATGATTTTATATGAGTTAGGGTTTGGTTTAGTTTAAGATTTTAAAATACTGATAATATTTAGTTTGGTTTGATTATGTTCAATAAAATAAGAAAGAATCGTACCAAATCGATAAATTATATACATATATTTCTATTATTATACATGCATAATATATTATTTTTGTAAATAATTTTAAATATCCTCTATATGTTTTCAACAAATTTTGTTTATCATTTATTTATGAAAGTAAAAACGCTTAAGACGAAAACATTTATCTTATTGGTTCATGTATATAAGACAAATAGTGAATTTTGAAGCTTTATTCATAGTAAATTAAGTGAATAAAACTTATGTACTGTTAGTTATTCTAACAATTTTTTGTTCTCAATGAATTGTTGTCTTTTTTTTCCTCTTTTAATTGATTTTTTTTTGTGTATGATTAATAACTGATTAATCGAACCAAATCGGAACGAAACCGATAACAACCAAATCAATTAATGTATATTATATTTAATTTGATTTTAATAATTAAAAAACTAATTAAATTAATTTAATTTTGATTTTTACAAACCGCCCTGTGAACGCCCCCAAGTATATGTATGTTTTTTTCCCTTGATTGAATCAATAATAGTAAGTTGAAAAATACATAAATTAGTAATAGGACTTTTTGGACTCAATATATATCCCAAAAGAATGCTTTTTTGGGCCCAACTTAGTGTACAAAGAAGTTGAATAGGAATGCTTTCTTTTTTGGGCCCAACTAAGAGAGCCCAATAAAGTTAAACTGCAGGGCTTTTTTAGGGCTGCCGTTAAGATCCTCATATATATGAACTTTTCTCTTCTCTTCTTCCCTAACGCCCCCTTTGCCTCTACTGCAGCCTCTCAGAGCAGTTGCTTCGTCTGTAAAATCTTGAAGGTTAGACGCCCTTTTTTTCTAAACTGAACTGTAAACCCATGATTTTGGTATTGTCTTTAGTGTCTGGGAAGTTTAATGGATCTTTTTACACTATTGTGAAATCAATCTTTTTAAAAATTTTATTGGGGGTGGTTCAATTTTGGATGAGTTGACACGATATATTTAGTATGAGGGTTTATGGAGTCTGTTATTGATTCTATTTACCTGACTGAGTTTCGTGTTCGACTTTTTGGAAACAACAGGTTGCTGGGTTTTGTGGGTTTTAACCTTTATCAAGAAAGAAAGAATGTCTGGGTAAGTGTTGCCATTTGCCATTTTTAAGATCTCTTGTTAAAATTCTGTTTCCTTGATTCTTTCTGGTTTTAAAGTTGTTATCTTTGTGGTTTGTAGTGATCTAGACCTGTGATAAATCTTTAACTGTTTGATGATTTGGTTGTCCTATAATGAATAGTCTTTAGGTAATTGTAATGTGCAAATTTATTGTGTCTCTAGATTTCATGAAACTAGAACCAAAACATTCCCTGTAATCTGACTAGTTATTTTAATGGCTTCGTATGAAACCAACTAATAAACTATCCATTCCTTCGGCATTTGATTTGTTAATTTGTCGAAGCGTAATGAAATTCATTACCCTAGATGAGTGTTTTAATTCTGCTTATATATTGTAAAACTTATAGCTGTGTGGACATTGTTCATGTTATCTGGATGTAGACAAAATCAATCATAAAAAGTTGACTAGATTAGAGATTGCATATTTAGATTAAGTTTACTATTTGCTGTGATGGTCCTGTACTCCATTACAGGGAAACCTTTTACAACATTCTGTATTGATGTTTGTGATTCATGTGGAATTATCTTTTATACCATTGTTATGTGCTTATGGATGGTAATTGTTGCTGTGCCAATATGGCCATTGATGTGTGTCTATCTTGAACCTTTGATATAAGGTGTACTTTATCTGACATTTGTATACTTGCAGAGAGGATGCTGCTGTTGCTGTTCCCGCTGTTGAGACTCCTGCTCCAGCACTTGGAGAGCCCATGGATATCATGACTGCTCTACAGCTGGTTCTCAGGAAGTCTAAAGCTCATGGAGGGCTTGCTCGAGGACTTCACGAAGGTGCTAAGGTCATTGAGAAGCATGCTGCACAGCTTTGTGTGCTAGCAGAGGACTGTGATCAGCCAGATTATGTCAAACTGGTGAAAGGACTTTGTGCTGATCACAATGTCAGTTTGATTACAGTTCCCAATGCAAAGACTCTTGGCGAATGGGCTGGTGTAAGTAATTCATGAAACCTTAGTTGTGGAATTTAAGGTTCCTCGGTCTTCACTGTACCTGATTATCTGCTTAATATTGTGAAAATCAATGGAATGTATGTTTGCACATGAGTTTTATCTTTAACCTTTACTTATTTAGTTGTGTTTAATATACCTATGCCTTTTCACATGGTATATATGGCACCAGAAGATTCTGATTATTAACCATGTTTATTGAAGTGTATGATGTAAATTAAAATTTAACTACTCATTGACTATAATCTTTTTTCTTTTACAGTTATGTAAGATTGATTCTGAAGGTAAAGCAAGGAAGGTTGTTGGTTGTGGCTGTGTTGTCGTGAAGGTACACATCCTTTATATTTGCATTTGCGTAAACAGTACATAATAAGTTGCCCACTACCGCCTTGTATACATCATAATAAATTTTGTGATTGTTCTTCAGGATTACGGTGAAGAGACCGAGGGTCTCCATATCGTCCAAGAGTATGTGAAGTCTCATTAGATAGAAATTGGAGATGGAGCTTTAGGACTAATGGAGCTAGAGGATCCCCTGAGGCTATGTTTTTCTATATTTATCTGTACTTGCTTGCATTAGAGTTGAGTTTGTGATATTTTAAACAAGTTATTTTTGTGACTTCCAATTTTGTTTTCCCATCAGGGAGGATCATCTAATACTTGGTTGAAACTGCCCTCTTAAGTAATGATCCTACCTATTTCCTGCACTCTCAAATACTTAGGTTGACAAGTCTCACTATTTCCTTTCTGGAACAGTTTTTTTTTAATTTTTTGGGTAAGTTCTCCAATTCTTGCTTCTTTTTCTGGCATGCTTTGATAGCTTAAGTTCGCATCCACTTAGTTGCTATTTGAATGTTGAGGACGATACGTACTATCGCTGAGAAAAATAAGACTAGGCGTTACTTATCCTATAGGTTGATTTGATAATATTTTATCTTCTTTTATTGATAAATAAATTGCAAGTAGTTTTAATTGAGATAAGGGTATCTATCACGCTTGTTTAATCACATGTACTAGTTTATTCATTAGAGTCGATATTCCTTTACCACCTTTCCACGTACGGTTCATTTTGTTTACAATTGACAAAGATCACACAAATCTTACGAAACAATAATATAATACATCTACAGAATAAAGTCATTTTCTTTTCAGACAGACTTTTGTGATATGTTATACAGAAACTATGATTCTCAATCTCCCCCATAAATCCTAACTAATTTTTATTTTAAAAAATAAAATAAAATTCCTGTTGTTGCATGAACACAGACTCGACAACACGATACGACTAGATATTGACACGAGCAGAAAAATACAAGACATTAGGGGATTATGATGACTCATATTGGAGTACGAAGAAATTTTGTCTACTCCAAACTTTTCACTAATTGAAAATTCCAAGTGCTGTGCACTTCTTTTATGATGTTACGTGATAGAATTAAATTTGAGTAAATATAACAAATTAGAATGTTAATGAAACGTTAATCTCTTAAAAGAAGTATAGCTGGAGTAGGTAAGCAACAAACATAATATCATACTCATAAATGAGGTCTAACATAAATAAAACTTTATCTCTATAGAGTGAGAGACTATATTCGATAGATCTTCTGCCTCAAACAAATAAGGAAATATGACAAATATAGTTGTTTCAGAAACGTGAGTAGCAAAATCAAACTACAAACATTCTGGTCAAAACATTCTCCCAATGCAAATGTTGGAGAATTTCTGTATATTTCACTAAGAGTTCCCCAAAAAGCCATAGATAAAAGCGTAACGACACCAAAGAATAACACGTCATTTATAGGAAAAAAACCATACAAAATAAGTAGTAAATTACAATATCTTTGATAAATAATCCCGCTTCTACCTACTTTTGGAATCTTGTTTTTGGCAATGCATGCCCCCCTAAAAAGCCTCATTATTGACTGCTCCGAGTTGTAATCCACTCATATAGAAATAACAATTACTTAGTTATCCTCATCATCATTCATCAAATCATAGGTGAATGTAGCTTTTTTTTTTACATGATTCAATAAATACAAAAATTGAACCCGATCGATATTCTGAATTCGCCTCTGCATCTATTCCGTGACTTTATCTGCCAATATTTCCCTAATCAATAACTTCTTTTCATGTTGCGCACATGTCTTGGTAACATTATTTGTAGTAATAATACAACAATTTTTTCTACATCTTTTTCTTTTCCTTCTCAAAAGTGTTAGGCCTCGTAATATATTCCATAAAGGATACTTAATTGGCTCAATTATCACATTCTCCATTTCCATCACAATTTCTTCAATTGTTGGTCTTGCTATTTTCTTTGGAGAGACACAACGTGTGGCTATGCTTAGCATGTTCTTTATCGTGGCCTCCATGTACCATGGCACATGCATTCTTTTGTCACAAATTTCCAAACTTTGTCCCTCTTTAATTAATTTTGTTGCCCAATCAACTATAGAAACAGGCGATTTCGATACATCGATCGCCTTTCTTGAAGACATAATTTCGAATAGTAGGACCCCAAAACTAAACACGTCGTTTTTCGTGCTTAATTTGCTTGGTTTTGTGTAATCAGGATCTAGATATCCGATTGTACCAGCAGGACGAGTCACCGAGTTAGAACTATGACTCGGTGACTTGTCCTGATGATCATTTTTCATCCTTAAAGCAAGTCCAAGATCAGCCAACTTAGCATTCCAATTTGAATCAAACAAAATATTGGCTGACTTTATATCTCTATGAACAATTGAATTAGGCTTAGTTTGGTGAAGAAATTGGATTGCTTTAGCAACTTGAATGGCTATTTGAGCACGTTTGGGCCAATTAGGAAGGATATTATTTTTTGCATGAAGCATTTGATAAAGGGTGCCATTTGGCAAGTATTCCATGATGAGAAAAGTTTCATTCTTGGACGAGTCGTCATCGTCATGATGACAATGATGACTCGTTCCAAGAAAGTTAACGATGAAAGAGTTTTCAGGCAAAGACGATAAAATACTTACTTCGTTTTCGAGTTTGGAGTTGTCTTGAATTTTTTGAAGACCCAATGATTGTTTCTTTATGGCTATGATATTCTTACCTTCATCTAATATGCCTTTGTATACACATCCATGACTTCCTTTACCAATGAGTCTTGATTGTGAGAAATTTTCTGTGGCTTTTTCAAGCTCTTTATACTCAAATTCCTTCATTTAGAGAAAATTAGAGATTTTGGTTGTTTATAATCATATTTTGGTTATGAAAAGAGCATTCTTTGTTTTGTGAGTTTGGAGTCTAATATATAGAAAAACAAGGGAATATATTTGGCAGCAAATTAAATAAACTCTTTTTAGTCTATTGGAGTTGTACATATATAATATGACATGTAAATAAAATATTTATTGTTACAACGGATGACTTGTATCTAGGCGAATTTTTTTCTTGGATATGACCAAATCTAACAAATTTTAGTTATATGCATTTCTCATATTTTAATTTGATTTGACTCTAACAACAAGAAGTTTTTAGTATAACCACTTACTTAAAGCCGTATTTTTAGTATATATACCGGTGGAAAAAACTTATTCTGTTTCAATTTGTTTGACACGGAGTTTTAAAAAAAATAAAGTTTTTCTTTTTAATTTTATGGAGTTAAATTAAAGTTGTATAGAAGTATCAAAATGTTCTTTAACACTATAATGTAAACCTGTCACATGAAATGTTAGAATTAAAGAGATAAAAAAAATATTTAAATAATCTTTAAGAAAAAGCGTGAGAAATAAATTGAAACTGAGTGAATAAATCTTATAAGTATAAACCTAATATATCTTCGGAAATGTGAAGTGTTGTAACTTTTGTTTCTCTCTCTTCACATTCCTGTTGAACTTTTCCACTCCACAAAAAACCTTTTAATTAGCACCATTTACAACGAATATTCTAAAAGATTAATGTGTATTAGAAAAACCTAAGTATAATAATAAAAATGCTACAACTATAATTCCAACTAGACAATATAAGATCATTGAGGTTTTTCTTTTCAGTGGTGGGGTTAAAAAAAGTTAAAAAAAGAAAAATGTGCCCTAGGTTGTCGCCTAATGATTAATATATTGAGTTGAGAATTATTACTTTTAAGTTCAAATTTTAATTAAAATAAAAATAGTAAGCGATTTATTCTTATATGTTCAAATATTAGTGAACGAAACTATCTGATACCTTTATTAGTGACAAATAACATACTCCAATATCTTATGAAATTAATTAACATACTTACAAAATCGATCATAACACTTGAAAAATGAAGGAGCACAAAGAAAAAGTAAAAAGGGTTGGGCAGAGCAAAAGGCAAATTAAAGTTGCAAACTCTGACGAGTAATGCGAGTGGTAAAATTAGCTGGTTTTTTGGGCCCTATTCTACTTTTTCTTACTTTTTTGTGTACCATATGGTCCAGTTAATTTTTATTTTATTTTTTTGGGATCTAAAAAAGATTCTCATTTTATGGAATTATAAGGTCTTAATATGCTAAATTACTTTTCTAAAAGCTGAAGAAAACTTTTAAATATTTTAATTTCATTGTCTTAGGCTTGTCCCTTCCTTTTTTGCTTTTCGAAATTTATAAAATCTCATTCTCATTTTTTAGTCCTGGCAATATAGTTGTAGTGTCACAGCTACAATCACCCATTAACCTACAATTTTCTTTATGAAATGTTATTAACTGATTCAAATTCGAGACATCTGTGTAATTAATAAATAAAGATTTCACCACTCTTAGGTGTATTATTCTACCATATAATACCGAGGGTTACCTACTTTTCAATTCTTCAATTTCAACTCGACTCTTACGAATAAAACTCCATGATTATAATTACTCGGGTTGAAAATTGGTTATTTGTGAATTCCCCCTATTCATTCTCCATGCAATTGACATAAAAAAATATTTTAAAAAATGAATTCTACCAACAGACAGGTGAATCTAATACATCCTTCAGGTTGGCCCATCTTAAGATTGTGGATGTACTGAATTTTGGCCCACAAAACAGTTTTTTTCAAAATAGAAAACGGCGAGCCCATTAACGGCCCATAATACATATTTATTACATGTTCAAAGCCCAAGAACTAATAAAAGCCCAGTACTCAATAACAGACAAAGAAGCCACACAATCAACCAAGAGTTCAATTGCAACTATTACGAGGCCCAAGTTCAGAGCCCTAGAACTAATAAAAGCCCGGATTCTTTTGCAATTACAGTAGTACGGGTCAATACCTTTGTGTGATCTAGTTCACAAAATATGTATACCATGTATCGTTAGTGTATCGAGATGCAATTGGATGGGCTAGATTGAATTTGGGGAAGTCAAAATGAGTTGAATTAATATATGAGTGGGTTATTGACCCACCCAAAAGCTACTTGGACTGAAATGGATTAAAAAGCGAGTCATAATCTAAACCGCTCCATTCTTACTAAGATTTTTAATTGCTTTATTTGCTCTTTTATAAATTTTCAATACCTAATAATAATTACTACTTTTCTTTATTATGATTATATATTAGAGTAAATTTTAGGAATAGCAAAGATAAAAATCATATTAGCGCTCTTTGGCTATATTTTTGCTATTTGCGCTCCATAGCCAAATTATATATACAATCAAAATATATCAATACTTCGACCATGTTAATAAATTAGATGACCGAATGATATATTTATATATGTTTCTAGTGATTTATTTATTTTTATAGTGGAACAAATACGTACAATGTTTATAACATTAACTTGTATTAATTGGTACAATCTGGCACACATTAATAGGGAGAATATCAATAATTAAGTTAAACACCTACCTACATCCATCTAAGGTAACTATGGATGCTTAAATTTTTTTCAGATCAAACTAAAATAGCGCAAACATGGTTAAAATCGACGAATGATAGACTAAGTATTTTTTAAAAAAAAATTGGACTAATGTAGATGTGCCTAATAAGTAGGGAATCATATAAGTTATATAATAAGTGTGTTGTTTACATCAAATTTGAAAATGGATCATTTTAGACCAATAATAAATGCCCTACAAAGGAAGCTAAGTTCAAATTTTATGTAGTACCATCATAGAGGCAATAATGTTTCATAAAAGAAGGAATTTAGAGTCTCAACTTTGAGGGAAAATAGGCCCCTCTCTTTCAAGGAATTGTCACAATCCTAAACTTATAGGTTTTGTAGTTTATAGTATGATCTTCTTTTTAAATAAAAAAAAATCAATTTAGTGCATACGAATGCTTTTTATTTGGAATGACATAGTAAGAGAAAAAAATATATGCTTGTATTGGAATTTTGAAGTGAGTGAGTTAAATTTCAACAAAGCAAACAATAAGTTGGTAATTTCTTTCCATCTGTCTTAGTCTTAGTGAATAGAGTTACATGATATTTATTGCTGATGAAAAATGATATATATTACACAAAACTAATAAAAATACGCGTAAACTGACTCAGACAACATGATTATCAAAAAAAGTAAGATACATTATAAAATCAATATTATCTATCATTCTAGCTTTATGATGAGACTAAAGACAGCCCTTCAGAAATAACAATTACTTCAGAATAATAATTGCACTGCCACTCTACCATCATTTTCTTTTAATAAAATATGAAAATGTGATTGTGCAAAATGGTGAAAACTGATTGGAGTCCAAAATATTGACTGCAAATTTTTTAACTCTTTATTTGGATTGGCAATCTTTTGGACTTTTTTCATCTTAATGAAATCTTCTTTTCCACCACCCCAAATCCAAAGATCATACCAAATTAATTAATCCTTTGATTAACCCTCAAATGATTGCAATTTAAACGTGTCGTTTCGCTATTCGATCAATTGAACTAATAAATATCTTAAGAGTCATTACTTAATTAAATATCTCTCCTCCATTCAAGTTAAAAAGATTTCAGTGTTAATATTCTACTAATGGAGAATACAGAACTTTTTTAAAGCTTAAAATATTTGTTTTATTTTCGCTAGTGTATAGAATTTTCTAGGTCACTTTATAGATTGTATATGATTACAAAAATAACCGTCTAGTATAATTTCACAAAATATTTTAAATAATTAACATTATTTTCTAATATTAATTATTCACTAATTAATTTTATTAACTAATCAACCCATTTTATCGACCCACTTAATTCAGCCAATTTAAAAACTGGATTGAATGTGTCTTATAAAAAACTTTTTCTAAATAATTTTCAAAGAAATATATTATTTGATAAATTATATACCATCATAATCTAAAATAAATTATATGAAAACAAACCAGGAATATAAGTCATAGTTAGAATTATTTCAGCAACTCCCCTTACATTTTTTTAATACATTAACTATTCTTTTAAAAGCTAGGACCAAAAAAGGTTAATAATAAAAGTAGGATTTTTACCACCCATTATGGAATTCAGCTAGCTGTGCATAAAGTTAGTAAAAATGAAATGATGAGTTGAGGTAGAAGAATTCAGGTGTGGTAAAATTAATTCCTATTATATTACCCTAATATGGTAAATAATTGGGTCAAATTCACTATCACCATTTACTCACAACACCCCAAAAAAAANAAGAAGTGTAAATAAGGGTATAATAGGAAAAAATTTGTTGTCCTTTCTTGATTTGTCAAAATGGACAACTAAATAGGGACAACTAAAAAAGGAAATATGGACAACTAAAAAGGGACGGAGGGAGTAGTTATTAAAATATGTTTGACTTGGCTATAGGTGCATTGATTTTTAACAGGCATAGTACAAATCTACTCATGTGGTACCAATTCAGTCAATAATTCCACACACACGTACAATTCAGTGAAAAATTAAAGAGGTAGTTCTACCAATTAATTACTTCTATCTGATTGTAGGGTCATTTTTTAGGTACTGTATCTATTTTACTTTTTAAAAAATAAATAAAAAAAATCTCGAGTGTCGATTCTCAAACTATTCAATATTCTTGGATTACGTACGACCAACGAAAAAGAGGTGAAAAAAATAAATATACTTCGTATAGTGTAATTTATGTGATATTATTTGACTTGATTCAAAATTTAATAAAAAATATTTTTGTGTAATTTGTGGTCTGAAGTCGTCATATTGATTATTTTGTGCGATTATAGATTAGTATTCACTGGTTTGTTTTTTTTTGTATACGTAATTTATATGATATTATTTAACTTGATAAGAATTCAAGTGAGATTTTTAATTTGGGTATACAGTAGTAGTATTTAAGACTAGTTCATTGGATTCTTCGCTGGTTGCTCATTTGTCTCCCAAAAGAACTTCATTTCTTCAATGGTCAAAAATATTTTTTTCCTTCCTTTTTATACTGTGAAATAATTCCAAAATTCATCATAGTAAAACTTTATTACAACAATAAATGAGTGATTTCGTTCAAAACCTTTATGAAAATTCCCATTAGATAATGATACCATGTAGAGCATTGATCCAGCAAAAACCTTAGAGGTAATTAGCGTCTAGTATCGATTTTGAGACTTGATTAATAATCCTAATTTACATCATTTTGGGGTACTCTCTAAGGACGACATCTAGGACTCTAGATCTAAATCGAAATTTTTAATTAAGAATGGAGGAATACTTACCATTTTGGTTATCTGATCTAGTACAGCCTTTAGTCGAAATGTCCTTAATTCAATAGTGTAATTTTTCAGTGAAGGAGCATCAATAGCTCTCCTTGATATATATCATGGACCTTTGTACGTTAATTAATGTGTAGGTAAACGACAATAGAACCAAAATTTACTTAAATTTTTTTATCACTATTTGTACGAATATAGAAAATATAAATAACTCTTTGTGCTAAAAACCTAAATTCACTTTATCAAAAATGAACTTTAGCGGCAATTAATTAACGGCAATTAACACTCTTTGTATATGTCCTAAAGCCTTTAGCGACATTGAATCTAATGACACTTAACTAATGTCGGTAAAACTTTAGCACTCTTTATAAATATGTCTATTTATTGCTGCTAAAAGATACTTTTGTTGTAGTGATTGTTGAAGATTCATATTATTAAATTGACATTGAAGCATGACAACAATTTTTTTTATTTATGTTCCTCACATAATCTTCCGACATTTTAATTAATTCTCTCAAAGCAATGAAAAAAGAAATTGAAAGGGGATGCTTATATAATAAATCAAAAAACATTTACCTAAGTCGTACAAATAAGAAAAAATCGAAATTAATAGCAAAAAACAACAACTCTATATATATAACACACAAATTAAAATGGAGAAAAGTCTTTTTTAACAAAGGAAAATAACATCATTTCCATTCCAGGCCACAATAATATAGAATATCTTAATTACTATAATGATGTTGTTGAAAAGAAAGGATTAATTGAAGAAAGTGACTTTGATAATGAGAGATTTAGAGACAAATTACCAATAGCTGTCTAAATTGAAAAGACTTACGTGCACCATTTTAGGATTCATAATAAGTCTTATGGCCATCAATTATATAAATAATATATATATATAGTTTGTTTTCTAAGCCATATATATATATATATATATATATATATATATGGTGATATCATTGTTTTTATTCTAATGACCTATTATTATATGATACCCAAAAATATGATTTGCATGTATGATTGATTTGGCTTATTATTCGTTGTTAATATAATATTCATATTTGAACCATTTTAGGTGAAGTGTCTATATTCCTATTCGCTTCTTCCAATTTCATTTTTCTTGATTGAATAGGTTGTTGTATCTAATTAGTTAGATAAATTCATAATCGTGCTATTTTATGTCCGCCTCCCGTAATTGATACTATCTTGTGAGATTAAAAAAATCATTAATCATTTCGAGCTCTAGCGAAAACAATATAACAAACTATTAAAAAAGATACATAGTTATACTAGCTAAAGACTCTTTTCAACTCTTTAAGAATCAGAAGAAGTACTTTTTAGCAGACTAATGTTGCGCACCATCACCGATTTAGGACAAAGTCCATTTGTAAAAGAAAACTATTCATCCCCTCCCCCCCCC
>NC_064282.1:7871885-7904496 GCF_019186545.1 Solanum stenotomum
TTTTTTTTTCTTAAATTTGTAATTTCTCTCCATTTTGAATTCTATATTTCACATTCATACAACTTTCAAAAACCAGCATACACAATCATATATTTAGAGCATAGCTCAACACACAATATAGAGAGAAAGAAAATGCCAACATTAGTCTCCACTAGACTATTCCAAAGATCACCGCAAAAAATAACTTATTTAAAACTCTTTCATGTTTAAATAGACGTCTCAAAGTTGAGCTTTTTCAGAATGCAAATTCTTTTAATGGAGACCATTTTGTCTCGTTAAAGGGTGTATCATGTATAAATTCAAATTAGTAAGTCTGACCCGTGAATTGTCGATACTAAATGGTTAAATAAAAAAGTACAAAAAATAGTTTCGTATATTTTGTTGGTTTCCTTGAGAGTAATAATGAAACAACAACCTTGATGAATCTCACCAAACACTCTGTTTACAAACCGTAGTGAATGTACCCTTATGAATTAGGACAAAACCTCTAATTCAGTATGAAAGTCACACATGATACATTCACACTTTCTCATATAGTCATATATATTACCAAACCACTGTAAAAAAAAAAAAAAAAGTACTAATGCACTAAAATAAAGGCCTACTTAACAATAATAAAGAATTTCACTTCTTCATCATACAAGTACACTTTATTATGTATGTTTACACTTACTTTTTACCTCATCACAGATTTGAAATAAAAATTAAATTTCTAGAGAAAGTTGCAGCTTTCAGTTACTTTAGGTTAACTAACCCCACAATTCAGTCACTTTTTTTCTTGGGTTTGGGGTTATTTTAGACAACAATATTTTCTTTATTCTCCGGCCTCTACGTCCTTATTTATATGTCGTCCTAATTAAAAATAAATATTTCTTAATATTTATTATTTGACAAAATCAATGCATAAATTTTAGCATTCTTCTATTTTGAAAGTTATTACCTTTGAAAGTACAAATTTGATCTAACATAGAAAAACTAAATAAGTAATTCATGTTCATTGGTCAAACTAGTTAATCAAAGTAAATTAATTCATGTTCATATATTAAAATTTTAACTTCAATAAAACACTAAGTAAGGGTACAAATTACAATAGTAAACTTAACTAATTTTTTAAGAGGCGTCAAAGCTAAAATGTGACAAAAAAGGCGAGAAAGCTAAAATGTGACAATTAAACAAGAACGGAAGGAGCAGTAAATATTTGGAATTAAAGAGGCCAAAAGAGGTAAATTAAAGGGAACAGAAAGAAATGAAGATTAACATTTAAATGCAGAATAATTTGAGTACTACAAAATTTTCAGGAGCGTACTCTGACCAATAATAAGTCTGTTTCTTCTTTTAGCCCCTAGCTATAGGTTTGAATATTTCTGACAATTGTGTAATAATTAATTACTTTAATTTTTATTTTAAAATACTTTTTTGGGAAAAATAATAATATTGTGATGTCATTATTATTAAATTTTGTTAATTGGAAAAGGATTGTAGAGAAAAATGGCAGGTCACAATCAATTAACTCTTTTGCATTATGTGAAACCAGACAAAATTTGGTGTATGTAAACAGTAAATCCACAGTGATGAGCAAGAACAACAGTGAACAGTTTTCACTAAATTAGGAAAACAGTCACAATTTTTGTACATTTATATCTGCTCCCAATTTAATGTTAAGATGTTTGATTCCATAAGTAATTGAAATATTTGACTTTACCAGTAGTATAATTACGATTATTAAAGATAGTGATAGAATGGCAAGTAGTGTTTATTTATATTTTACTTGAATTTTTTAGTTCGAGTTTTAAGCAGAAACATAGACATAGTCAGAATTTAAAGGTTATAGATTTGAATTTTAATTATTTTAAGTTACAAAATTTTAAATTAATAATTTATACATATTCAATGAATTCTCCACCATTGGTTCTAAGTATTGTTGTAGTAGGTTGCGTTTTACTCGAAAAAAGGATTTCTCTAAGATAAATTTGAATTAGTTAAACTTTAACACGGACATGACATAATGATTGAGACGGAAGAAAACATTTAATTTTAAATTTGAACAACTAAATGGTTTTACACAGACAACAGTGTACTCAAAAGGATTCTCCCAAAAGATTATTCGGAAAATAGTTTTTTTTTTTCTTTCTATAAATAAGTTTTACGAATTAAAACTGAAATCAAACGCCTGGGGATCCTGAAAAGTTGAATTATAGAGGTTAATGTATAGAAGCTTTACAACTAATCGCAAGTCAATTTAGCACTTTTGAAAAAATTATATTAAAGCATTTGTATAAATATAAAATTAGATACCATGAGAAGTATATATGGTGTTCCAAAATGAGTGGGTAGTTCAACTTTAATAGTGGGACAAAATTGATCAACGAGAAAAGTGGTGAAATGAATGAGATTCTTTTAACTTTAATTAGAAATTTCGAGTTTAAACCTCTGACAGTACAGGCAATATAATGCTTATTAAAATTGGATCTTGTAATGTACGAATTATGATTTAATCAAATTTAATTTTAATGTGAATATCGAATACCAAACGGATAATCGAAAACAAAAAGTGGGACAAAATGAGAACAAAAAAGAAAGACATCTATTTAGCAGATGCTCCAAATCTAAAAACCCGGAAGTATAATTTGCCAGAAAAGAAGAATGAAGCAAAGCTATAATTGTCTTCCTCTTTCTCAAGACAATTAAAAAAACATTACCTATATACTAGATATATAAGTATTATATAAAAATATTTTTTATATTATCTATATATTTTTAGTTTATTTTTTATGTCATTCAATCAGGAATACCATAATCAGTATATGTTGTTGTTGCACAAAAATTGAACTTTTTATTCTTTATCATTTAATTGGTGGGAAAAAAGATTATAATAACCGGATAAATTTTGCAATTATTTTATGTGTGATATTAATTTTGATTCCAAACTGATTCGGGATTGTTGATATATACCACCATACTCTATATTGGACAATACTACCAGAATTAGGGGTGTTCACGGATTGGTTTGGATCGGTTATTGGTTAAAATCAAAATCAAACCAACTTAATCGATTTTTAAATTATCAAAATCAAACCAAACCAAATATAATATACATTTATCGGTTTGGTGATTATCGGTTGCGATTTGGTTTGGTTCAGTTGTTCGGTTATTAACCATACACAAAAATAAAAGAAACAATTCATTTAAAATGTGATAAAAGTGACAACAATCCATTCAAAACGAAAAATAGTTAGAATGACTTAAATTACTGAACTTTCGATCACTAAATTTACTATCAATAAAGCTTTAAAATTCACTATATTGGTCTAGAAGGAAGAAAAAATAACATTTTCAGTCTCACAAAGAATTGTAATAGACACTCATATACATGAAATTAATAAGATAAATGTTTCATCTTGGGAATTTTTGCTTTCAATAAGTAAATTATAAAGAAATTTTAATGAAAATATGTATAAGATCTTTAAAATTGTTTATAAAAACAATATATTAAGTATGTATATTAATAAAATATATGTATATAATTCATCGGTTCGATTATTTCTTCGATTTTTTTCAAATAAAACCATAACCAAACCAAATACTATCGGTTTTCAAAAATCTAAAATCAAACCAAACCAAACCCAAATAAAATCGGTTTGGTTTGGTTTTTCGATTTGGATTGGTTTTTATCCAAACCGTGAACACCCCTAACCAGAATTTATACTCACGAGATAAAATAACAACAATAAGATTAAAATCATAATTTTTTTAAACAAAAACAAGATCAAAATCATAAGTAAAATTTATTCCAATTTTAAATAGAAAATTTGTTTTATATTTTATTTAATTAAAAATATATTAATTTCATAATTATTTAATCTTCTTATTATAATAATGGCGATATACCTTGTACCCAACCCTAAAAATACTATAATTGGATTAAGATGATTGAGGATGAGGATGTGGGTTGTGTGGTTTTTATGCTTAGTTTATATTATCTTTTTTTTAATATTTAATTTAATTAATGGTAGATATATGACTGGGTCCAGATGGGACTTGTCTGCCTCATTATTAAGTATTACAAACTTTAAAATATATATATATATTTATTGGCTTTTTTGATTTATATTTTTTACAGTCAAGAATTAAAGACTTTTAGTAGGTATAAGATAAGGAGTAAAGTCAATCAAATCGAAAAAGTTTTTACATCAGTTTAATGAATTACTAATTTAAAGTACAAATATTGAATTATACATTAAGCAATTAATAAAAAGCCATACTACACAAAAAATTTGTCCATCCATGACCATAATAGTTTTTTGAAGTATTACTTTCGAAATAGTGTTATGAATTAAAATCATATAATATATATAAAAAAAGTCCCAAAAAATGACATTAATAAAGGGTGATTTGTCAATATTATTTTTTAAAATCTTCCCAAACTCTTTTCATTATTTGAGATTTCAAAATAGCTGAAAATCCATTAAAAGAAATAATATAATGAATATATTTTTTAACTTTGAAAAAAATTCATTCATTTTGAAATTTAGACTATAACAAAAGTGTCAACAATTCATTAATATTTGACGAAAGAAAGTTATATTGCAATCAATGTTTGTTTATACTTTCTTTTTTTCCAAAATTACAGTTCATTTTTTAAGAAGGATTTCCGAAAAATTCCAAACAAACAAAATAAATAAATATACAAATGTTTTTTTTTTATAATTAGTAAGAAATGTGGGGTTAGGTTGGTATGAGTTGTCCTACTGCATTTGATGCTTTACTGATGCTCCCCAACCCCCCAAAAATAAACGAAAAAAATAATAAAATTTTCATGTCTATATCTGCTACTCTGGACAAAATTTATACACATTTAATGATGTTTTAAACTTGGAACAATATGCTTGAAATACAATTAATCTCAGTGTCTTACTTAATTAGTTTTGGGTTAAGCAAATGGAGAAGATAATGCTATACTAATACACCCATAATTAAAGAGGGTGCTATCCATTCGCAGTGTAACACCTGTTACCAATTGCTATGATTATGTTATATACTGCAATCATGATGTAAAAAAACAACCTATAGTAATTAATTGAGTTGAGGAACATGGCATATATACTTTACACTCAGTTTCATATTAAAAACTGAGTGTAATTATAAAAACTCACTTTGATAATCATTAATCATAATTATATTCACTATCTAAGTATCTATTAAGCGTCTCAAGTAATTAATATTTCACTAACTAAACCAGTAAGAATGAAATTAGAAAAAAAAGAGAATAAATATTTTATTATCAATATTACTAACATTGAGAGTAAATAAAGTAAGTATATAAATGAGGCAACTACAACTACGGAGATACAATTTGGCAAAAAGAATACCGTTAATGTTCTCTATCAAATTATGACAATTATCGCTCAAAAAAATGGTTATCAATCTAGTCAAATTTTTACATAAGTACGTAATATTTCAAATAGTATGAGATATACACAGACATTATAGGTATATAAGAAAATGTTTGGATCGTCAAACATTTAGCACAACTCTATATGACTTAACCCCCTATTGCTTGCTAGAAATAATGTGGTATGTGATTAATTATCGTACGTAGATTAATTTGTGCGTTCATATATATATAAAACAAAGATGTGGCCATTTGTATTTTCTTTAGCATTTTTCATGCCTATCGTAAAATAATTTCTGGTGGGGCACCTAGCTACGTGGAGGATAATGACGACAATCTTTGTATCAATTTTCTAACAAAAAATTTCTGTCGTAAAGTTTAAGATTGATCTATAGAGAATAAAAAGTAGTAGTGCTAATTAAATTGTGAGTGTGTGTCTAATAAATTACTAAAACATGATATTTCTACCCCCATCACCTTCAAATGCATGCAATAGTTAAGAAAAAAAATGAATTTTTTTCATGCCTTCACCACTAAAGCATTTCACAATATTCTTTAATTAAACTCTAGGAAATGAGGGTGAAAGGGGTTTAGAGAATTACACTATAAATTTAAGGTTAGTTTAGTTTTATATCTATATATTTATTACATATTAAATTTACAAACCTTTATTATTTTTGAATTGTCTAGATGAAATTAATGTCTCCAACGATCACAAATATATAAGATACTTTAAAAGATAATAACTCCAATGCAACAGAAAAAACTACTCATTACTTTTTTTTTTTCTCAAATTTTGATGTTTGATACCTACATTAAAATTTACATTAGTAAGAAACTACTCGTACTTTTTTTTTTTTGGTTGAATACCTAAATCACGATGTTTGATATCTACATTGAAATTCACGCCAAAAAATTTCATATTAAAAATCAAACTCGAGACTTCTGACTAACTTGTTGGTTACTAATTATTTAGTATAACAAGTTAAAATATAACAGTAAATAATATTTTAAAAAAATAAAATCTTTTAATTTCCCATCCTATTTTTTTAATTTAATAAAAAACATCTATTTTTAAGAACAATGCTTCCAACCCCCACCCCCTCTTCCCAACACCTTTATCAAACTCCAGAATACTTTTTTTTTCTCCTATTCAGGTCCTCATCTGCTTCTCTCTCTCTCTGTTGTTATTTCTTACTGGGAAGAAAACAAGAGTCAATCAGAGAAAAATCTAATGAACCCCACAATAACTCTTACTTCAAGTTAGCCCCCACCTTATCAAATACTTCTCTCTGTTTTTCTATAATTCTGCAAATTAAAGATTTTATTTTTAAAAAAAATTACTTGTGTTTCTCTCTCTTTTTTTCTCTTTCTTTTTGAGTTTGGGAAGAATAGAAGAGAAGAGATGGAGATGGGGTTGAGAAGTTAGAAAACAAATCATCAGACAGAAGAAGGAAAATAAAATAAAAGGCAGATAAAGATACATCAGTTTTCTTGAACCCACCAACAAAATTCTTGATTACCCCACCCACCCCACATTCCAACCCAGGTCCAGGCCACCACACTCTCTCTCTCTCTCTCTCTCCTAAAAAAACCCAAAATTATGGAACTCACTGATTTACAAAACAACAATACTAATAGCAATAGTAAACAACAAACTACCACCAATAACACCACCCCTTCTCCACCTCTACACCACCAGCACCAGCATCAGTACCAGCTACTCTCCCAGCACCATCACCACCAGCAGCAGCTTCAACAACAACATGGGAGATCATCTGTTCCTTTTATGACCTCTATTTCTATCCAGCCTTCTGCACAAGCTCCAATTACTAATTCTGCTAGTCCTACTGCTACTAGTGCTTCTCCTTCTACTTCATCGCCTACTCCACCGCAGCAGCAGCAGCCACCTCATCTAGTGGACGCTTCTCTTGCAATTGCCACTAGATCGGACTCCTTAGTTGACCCAAATAAGAAATCTCAGCCTCAGCAGCAGCTGGCAATACAACAAACACAACATGTGCAACAACAGCTACAGCCGCCACCGAAGCGACAAACAAAGGATCGGCACACCAAAGTTGACGGGAGAGGGCGGCGCATCCGAATGCCAGCCGCCTGTGCAGCTAGGGTTTTTCAATTGACCAGAGAATTAGGCCATAAGTCCGACGGAGAAACTATCGAATGGCTCTTACAGCAAGCCGAGCCAGCCATCATCGCTGCCACTGGCACCGGCACAATCCCAGCCAACTTTTCAACTCTGAACATATCCCTCCGTAGCAGCGGCTCCACTCTCTCAGCTCCTCCTTCTAAGTCAGCTCCTCATTCTTTTCACAGCGCTTTAGCTTTAGCCGCTGCTCATCATACCCCTCATCCTTTTGAAGAAGGATTCTCGCACATGCTAGGGTTTCATCATAATACTCACCTTCTGACCCAAAATCCAATCGCGGACTCAATACCTGGAGGTAGTGGTGGCGGCGATGGTACTGGTGGTGGAGGTGGACAAGAAGGGGCGGATAATTACCTTCGGAAAAGATACCGAGAGGATTTGTTCAAAGAGGAAGGTTCAAGTAATCAACAAGGAGAAGCTTCTGGAGGATCTAGTTCACCTTCGAATAAGCAATTCAAAGGAAATTCATCGCAATTGACTAATAAGCCTAATTCCCAAGAAGGTGTAGCTGGACAATCGTCTAATATGCTTCGGCATACTAACATGATGCCAGCCACTGGATTATGGGCGGTGGCACCACCGCCCACCAGTGGAACTACGGGCAGCCCGTTCTGGATGCTACCGGTCACGGCTAGTGGGAGCGGACAGACTTTATCCGCTCCCATGGCAAGCACATCAGGAACTGCAACACTGGAGTCTCAAATGTGGCCTTTCCCTATGGGTAGCTCAAACACTATTCAAGCACCATTACATTTCATGCCTAGGTTTAATATCCCACCAAATCTAGAATTTCAAAGTGGGAGAGGAAATCCATTGCAACTAGGCTCAATGCTAATGCAGCAGCAACAACAACCATCTCAACATCTTGGGTTGGGAATGTCTGAAACTAATTTGGGCATGTTAGCCGCTCTTAATGCGTATTCAAGAGGTGGTTTGAATATGAATTCGGATCATCAACAAAGTCACTCATTGGATCATCACCAGCAACAACAACATCAACCTCAACCTACAGATAGCGACGAAGATGATCCAAACAATTCTCAGTAAAATCTATAATATTGGTGAGTCCTTTTTTAATTACTAGTTGTATTTACACACATTAATCAAATGCTTAATTTTTTCATAGTTGAATTTGTTATTATGTGTACTTTGTCATCACAATGGCAATTGAATTGGTTGTGCAGGTTTTAAAATTTATTAAGTGTGATGGAGTGGAAGTGCTTGAAAGATTCAGTTCATGGAAGACAGACAGAGAGGTATATGTTAGTTGTCATTTGGTTTTGTCTGTCATTATTACCTTTTATTTTTTGTTTGTTTTGGAGAACCTTTTGCTAGAGAGTTGTGAAGGATTTGAATTGTATTTTGTTAGTTTTGTTCCTAGCCAGGAGTGAAGAGAGAGAGAGACATTTGTATAGGAGGATTATATATTTGTGTTTAGTATTTTTCAAAAAAAAGCTCAGCTTGCTGTTGTGTGTATCAAAAAAATGCCAAAAAAAAAAAAAAAAAGTTTTAAAAAAAAGAAGAATTATTATAGTATCCAAAAATATTACTTCCTCTATTTCATTTTATGTGGCTTGCTTTCCTTTTAAGTCCATAATAATAAAATGTGATAAAAGAACATTTTTCTCAAAGTTACTGACAATGGATAGTAAACTGGAAAAGCCCTTGTTCATGGTCTCTTTTTTTTTTTTCCATGGTGAAAGATGAGGAATTAGCAGCTTTAATTTTTAATTTTTTTCACTCCTTCATTTTATTTTATATTTGAAAAAAAATGAAAGAAATAGAAACTTTTTCTTGAAGAGGAATACATAACCAGGAGCATGTTGTTGTATTTATGGTACTAAATACCTTTTTCTGGTTTCAATAATTTCATTTTATTCTTTTACGTGTCCCCTATCTTTACTGAGGAATCCCCATGTGACTTCTCTATACACATTTCTGGATAGAAATTTAAAATATGAAAAATCTAGTCCAAGTATTTTTGGAAACAAACCATATCTCCAGGCTACTGTTTCTTCGATGGAAACTAGAGAGTGACATTGAGGAATCGTCTACTTGGCGGGATAAAGATAATAATTTTGAGATATCTTATCGAATTATTTTATCCTCTACTAATATATATGACAGGATAAAATAATCTAATGAGAAAAAATTATTGTAAAATTTAACTTACATATTAACGGATTTTAATGGTACTACATTTTTTATCTTAGTAAATTTTAGTAGAAGTTAAAACTCTTTTGAGAGTGACATTTTTTAATTTGACTTGTATAGTCAATTCATGAAGACTTTCTTGTTTTCATTAGATAATCATTTTCCTTGCATTAAATTATTACAGGTGAGGGTAGCTTTGTCATTTTTTTGCACCATTTTTATACTATTTCTAATTGTCTTCACTTAAATTTAAGTAGTGTTTTTTTAAGCATATCTGGCAGCTACATTTTGTCGTTAATTAGTGATTTGTTGGTACTAATAAATCATTTTTCATGTAACCCCAAATGTCATTATGACATTTTAATACACCTCTGGCAAAAAAGAACAAATATTGATTTCAAGATTTTGTTTTGTAAATTATAGTAGTGGGTCACATGTGACTACCAAGAATTTTATACTGCTCAAAAATTTATTTTAATGTACTTTGGCACTATTTATTTGAATGGCTGACAACCTGCTAAGAAAATAGGATTAGATATACAGATCGTCAAACTTCTTTATACTAATATTTTATTATAATAAATAATTGTATTTTTTATTATATTATATGCTTTTTATAATTATATTTTATCATATAAGTTTAAATAAATTTTTACAATGAGATTTGACTGTAGTATACTATTTGTTAGCATTGGATTCTCATATGGTGGGTTTGTTATTTATTCGTAATAATTGATGATTCCTATGAACAGAATTCTCAGTCTGGTCCGTTGATGCAATTTTCTTTTAGTTTTTATCGGAAATATTATAAGAAGTTATTTAATAGTATTTAAAATCAACTATAATGTAAACTAGGTCTATGACAAAACTTAGCTTTAATCAATTACTTTGCAAGTTTTATTACTTTATAGTAAAAAAAAAAACAAACAGAAACGTGCTTTGGGATGGGAAAACAATTCGGTGAGAATACACAGATTGCACATGTCTGTCAGAAAGGCTGAGCAGTCACTACGCACCACTAAATCATTTTTACCTTTTCTATTCAACTATTCTAACCATCAAAACTCAATGATCCGATTAATTTAAATTCGTAAAACGTTAAGTCTATGAAAAGTTCTTCATTTTCAAACCTTAAAAGTTGAAAAATAGTTTATGAGGAAAGGCTTACTCATGACTATATGAGTCATTTTTTAACGACGTCAACACAATAGTGAAGCCAAGATTTTCAATAAGGGGATTTAAAATCTGAAAAAATAGACAGACGAAGGGGGATCGACATCTACTATATATACCTAAAAAATTATTTTAATCATATATAAATAATATAATTTTTCGTCGAAAGAGATTCGATAAAATGGCTCCGTCGCTGTGTCAACACGCTTAGACATTATCCAATACTAGATGCATATATATTATATAAAGGTTGAACATCAGGCTCGACTAAGGAAAGGGTTGTTCAAAATCATATGAGGAGATCACTTATTCTATTAATCATGTGGGATTTCATTCATTAAATGTACTTTTAATGCTACAATACAATTGGATTAATCGTATTATATCACTTATTATCATCAAGAAAGAGTGATTGCCCTAGTTTGAAAAGTAATGTTAGTTGAGTTTCCATTATTCCGTGATTTTCGCAACAAAAGACTCAAACTTTTGGACTTGCAATCAATTTATGTATAATTATTAATTATTCTATTTCGGCGGGAAAACAAAATTTTACGTTATCCCCATGATTTTATTACTATTTTATTATTTTTGGTTGACCACTAATAATATATAGGAATGAGCGATTAACTCACTTAGGTGGTAAATTGAAACTTGTTTGGTTGATATTTGAATTTTGATGATAAAAATGAATATATACGTCCGATTATAATCAGTACAGTTGTTCAAACATCATATCTCTTACTTGTAATCAATTGTACTTGCATGTGGTGAGGCGATTATGACTCCTTTATTTTTAATTAAAAGTCACTAAAAAGTAGTTCTCCTTATCGATCGTATTTAGTATAGGTTTGAATTAATAGACTTTTGAATAATTTGTTGCATGGTCATTTACGTCAAAAGTTGTACTGGTGTTGACCTAAATTGTGTGGCACTCAAGCTTATTGATATCAAAGAAAGAAAATATCTTAGTACTATTACATTGTGGAGGTAACTGTTTTGACGAAACGACTAGAGGACCACAATTTACGACGTTATTTTCTCTCCCCACTTTGTTTAATTTGTTGTTTGTCTCACTCTGAGTTTGGTGTTCAATATATTTATTAAGAGTTTTGTGGGGAAATCTCATTTTCGATAAATAAAATAATTTCAGGAGTTTTTAATATTAAAATTTCTTATTAAAAATAAAGATATTTACCATTCAATTACAATATTTATGATGAGCTGGAGTTTGCATATTGTTTATTAGATGTAGTAGAGAATAATAGTATTTTAATTTTTAGTAAGTGGATGAACGGTGTTGCCAAATGGTCACGGATGAAACAGTACTAATAGGACTACCCAACAAAATACAATATATATATGTGTGAGTGCATAAATGAGTGAATTGAAAGGTCTAATTTAAATGAGTGAATTGAAAGGTCAAAAACATTTAAAGTATTATAATTTTTTGAGTTTGAAACATCTCCATTTTATTGTTCAGATCGAAAAGTGAACAATTGATAATTAAATTGCGTTTGATAAAGATTTTGTAATGTTCTAATAGGAAATTAAACTAACACTTGATGATTCAGATATAAATTTAAAAAAATTGAGATACTTTAAATATGTTTTTCAAGCTTTTTAACACTATATAAATATATTCCATCTACTCTTTTGAAATTTGTAGTTTGTTATTATTATGGATTTGTTTCTTCACCCACGGTCTTCACGTGCACCCACTAAATGTACCGTTTGTTTTTTTTTCGGGGTACATCCTCTTCTCTCATCTTGCATTGATTCTTTGCAGTACATCATCAATCCCTCTTACCTATCATATATATAACATTTACTTGTTTATAAGATAATTTAGTATTCAATACTTTAAATTTTATATTTAGATCTTCAAAAATTATATGAAAAATAATAATATATGTTGCAATCTTTCTCATAGTGATATGATGAAAAAAAATATATCTTAAAATGTAAGTCAAAGTTCATGCAGTTTGATTCACGAAAGATGAATGTGACAAGTAAAAATGAACAAAAAGAAGTATTTGCCAATTCCTATATATTTATGAGCTTAATAACACACTGTGGAAAGTAAAATTTCCGCAATCTTTGGAGGCATGGAAACCCCTTTTCCAACTGTAAAGACCATAGAGAAATTTTCTAGGAAAAAGTAAAAACAGAAAATTAAAGATAAAAAAAGTGGGAAACTCAAATTTCAAAAGTTTTTTGATACTCCATCAATCCACATCATGAAAAAGATATTTCTATTTTATAACTCAAATTTCCACACAGCAAATTTTAAAAGTCTTGTTTTTTATTTTGCCCACACAAAATTAAATTTATTATTCACATTGTTAGTCTGTTCCACAAGTTTTAACTTGTTACTCACAATTAATAATTTTTGTACTCAAACTAGAAATCAACTTTTTAAGACAATGAAAGTTTAACTTTCTTAGCATACCATGAAAAACTGAAATCTATCTATCTATATACATATATATTAATAAAGCTGAAAATGAATCTGATGTTGTGGTATGCCTCATTGACCTCTATTACTATTTATTTATTTTCTGATAATTTTGAATTTTTTTCTTATTTTCTTTCTTCAAACCTTTAAAAAAATAAATTATTTCTTTCATAATTATTTGTATTTATTACATTATAAATTATAATGGTTCATTAAAGTGGTTAGAATTAAATTGAAATAATGGGTCATTAAGCTGCAATATGTCCTTTCGATTGCATAATAGTCTTTAAGTTTTTCACTATTTAACGTCTGTTTAATCTATTGCATCTACAAATCAAAGAATTAATTGTTCTTCTTGAGTAGATATCTTGATATGAGTAGTTCATGAGACGATATGGAGACTTTGAAGATAACACGGTAATACTAAAAGAAAACAAAGTAATTTGTGTTTATTTCCTCAAAAATTATACATGAAAGTACATTCAGGGGCAAATCTTTACTTTTTTTTTCCCTGATTTCTTTTCGAAATTGCATTTTTTTCTTACTTTTTCTCAATTTGATGCAATCATAATTATGTTTATGACTTTTTAGTTTTGCAGTTTCACATTATGCTTGAAAATTTGTATTCCACTAACTTTTTGCTTGCTCTCAATATATATGTATGGTAGAAGGTTGTGTAAATATGTTATTTTATTTATTTTTAATTATTTAGTTTTAGTAGAATAGTCACTCATTTGGCAGCTAATTAAATTAAATTATCTATTATTTTTTCGTATTTGATGAACTTTCTTTATAAAATTAAAAGAATTGTGAAAATTAAGACCATATTCTGTTTTTTTTACTTTGTATAATTTATTCATCTATTGTTATGAGTTTTATTCAGTTATGGTATACTTAGAAGGGATGATTAAAGAAATAATATAGTTATGTCTATCTAATTTATGTAGTGTTGATTGTCTTCCTCCATATTTAAAATATTATTTGGTATTTTATATTGTAGAGTTAAAAATGAAGATACTGTAAAACTTTGTAAAAATGATTACATTAACTTTTTAAGTTGTTATGTTTTTTATGTTTATTATATTCATGTTTTAATTTGATTTGAGGTATAATATGAAAACTATTGAATGGTGATCGGTCTGTGGGAGTGTATTTTTTCTTTTATTTTTCAATGAATAAGATCATAAGAATAATATTACATTATTTTATTTTTTCATATGTTCTCTCTATGATTTCTCTTTATTTTGTATATTATATAATAAATAAATATGTCAATTAACCATTCATTCATATATTTAATGTAAAATTTAATGGTCTTTATATTTATCACTCCCATAACTTTTTATCCTCATAATCCCTAAAATAATTAATAGTCATATTCATGACAATATTTGATATTTCATATTATAGTGTTATAAATTGAGACAACCTAAGACATAGTAAAAATATCATATTATTGCCTTTTTAAGTTATGTTTCTGGTGCTTATTATATTCATGTTTTTGGCTGATTTGAAGAACAAAAGGAAGGCTATTTGTATGGTGAACAATGTGGGGGTGGACGTCGTCACGTTGAAATGAAATAGAATAATTATGTATTAATTTCATATTTTTTTCGTCTGTTTTTAAATGATTAAGGTCATAAGAATGATGTAGCATTATTTATTTATTTCGTATGTTCTCTTTATGATTTATCTTTATTTTATATGACTCTTTTTTTATCGTATGTTTGATATCTTATCGTCTTTTATAGACAAATTCACTAGTATTTTAATAAAAATCATGGCATTGACCAATTGATTCTATTTTATTGCCAACAATTCGATGTAACTAACGAGATAATATACACCTTAATTAATAATTGAGAGGTTTGAATTTCCTTCTCATTATATATATTTCTTTTGACTTAATATAATTCATAATCAATTCTTTGAAATTTTAATGATATAACATTTAGACACTTAAACTATGTTTTGTTTCAATTGAACACACCTTAACTCATAATAAAGTGTTCTAATGCACTTTCGGATCAAAATATGAAAACCTTTATTTTTCATGTTTTTTCATTTGTCTATTAGCTAGTTAAGTTAACACTTAATTTTATGCATTTGTCTCAATAAACCATAAAAATCCAGACACAACCTACTAGAAGTTGATGCGTATAATTAAAGATGATGACACATTTTATGTGGTTAATTTAACTATATCCTATAGATGAATGAAAACACAGGCAAAAGTTTTAAAAAAATTGAATTGAAATTGTATAATCGGAACACTTTTTAGGAGTTGAGGTGTTCAATTAGAACATGACTTAGTCTGAATACCTATATGATATATAAATTTGAGCGTCTGTTTTTTCGATGATTTTTTTTCCTATCATATATGTACATGCATAAGCGCTACCTTTCCGACAAAAATTCAAATTTTGTGAAGGATACATTCTTGAGGTACATAGATCCACCCATCTTCATTTTTTTTAATTCATAGGTCAGTAATTTTTTTGTCTATTTCTTATGTAATATTAATCGAAAATATAAGTTTCATGTCTAATTCCTGAGCTTATATAATATGTATATTCAATGTATAATCTATGTATATCACTTGCAAATTAAAAAAGTAAAGAATATTGAATTTGCTTGTTTAATTTATTTGCATAAGCTAACATTAAAAAGACAAAGTTGAGGTACCCATCCATTACCTATTTGGTAAGCTAAGGCAACAATATAATTGTCAGTTTGTAATGTAAATTTGGGTGAAGAAAAAATTGCTAGCCAAGAAAATATTTGGGTGAAAAAAAGATTCCATCCTTTCTATCTCTATACAACAAATAAATCCAACTTGCTTAGTACAATGATCTCAAATTTGCACACACAAATACATACCTCTAATTCTTCTATCTATTCATGAATATAATAACATCATGATAAAGTAGGCCACACACCAACGCATCAAAGCGCACTTGACCAAAGAAAACAACAATGTGAGACTTCGATTTTGCCTCTCAATGATTGATTAGGGTACACTTCATTCAAATCTCATGTTTATAGGTATGTTTAATTATGTCCATATCGATGAAAATTGATTTTACTTATCGAAAATTTTTGAAAGGTATTATCTTCTTCTTCTCGAAGAAGAGTCTAATCCATATCGTTCTTGCAAAAGTAAAAAAATTATCACAAAATTCATGTTTATGGAAGCTATTGCACGTCCTAGATTTGACGCTAATGGAGTGGAGTTGTTTTTGGGAAAATAGGAATGTTTCCATTTGTAGTTAAGGAACCAGCCAATCGGAATAGTGGAAATTGAACAACGGGAACTATCGAAACTAAACCAATTTTATCTTTGACTAAAGATATCACAAGAGCTTGTTAGATAGATAAAATTTTTCCAGTCATTCTATCAAAATGGCCAGCTTCAATGTCAAGTGCACCAAATCTCTTCCAACAAGATAATGCATGACCACATATTGATGTTCATGATTTGAAATTCATGGAAGCTGTTCAACGGGATGGATTTGATACTAAGTTATGCTTTCAAGTTTCCACTCCCTAATAGTCCTGATCTTAATGATTTGGACCTTAAATTTTTTTAGAGCAATTCAATCTCTTCAATATCAAAATTCTCCTTCAAATGTTGATGAATTAGTGAAGGTTGTTGAAAAATCCTTCAATGAAATGAAAGTAGAATGACTTAATCATGTACTTTTAACTTTGCAGTGTTGAATGAATGAGGTAATGAAAGATAAGCATGGCATGCATGATGCAATAGGATTCTTAAACCAAAATAGTACTATAATAACTGTGGACAACATTATGGCACATTAACTTTGGTGAGATATATGATCATTGACGGATCAATTAGAATTTTCGTTAAAGAAAATCAAAATAAGTAATTAAATATATGAAGTAGTTAATAAGAGAATTCAATATATAGTACAAATACATTAAAAAGAAAAAACTTTTTTGAACTATCTACACAATTTAATTTTTCGACGAGAACGAAGTGGTTCAGGTAGAGATTTGTGGAAAGGAATGAGTAATATAATTGTATGATTAAAAAATATGATTCAACCCCAAAAGCTAGGCTATTTAATTTGAACAAAACCTATGTTGATCATAGCTCTTCTTAAGGTTTATCAAAAAAAAAAAAAAACTACTTAAGGTAAACAAAACAACCAAATATATTTTCCTCAAATTAAGGTGCCGATAAGTTTGCAATAACTTTCTAATAAATAATTTTCTTAATTACTTTTTTAATATAATGACTTAAAGTACATGTTCGATCCTTGATTATTGATAAATTTTAATTTTATTCCTTAAATTATTAGACTAAACATATTTTATACCACTTTTGATTCTTTGTTTGGTGCAAACCCTATACTACAGCCGCCTGAAAAGAGAAGAGAATGATGACAATTCCTCACCAAGCAATATTTGAGGTATTCGCCTGGCTTCCGTTCAAGTCTTTAATGCGTTTCAAGTGTATTTCAAAATTTTATAGTTCATTCGAATCACATTTTATGGATATTCATTGATGTCGCTCAATGACTCTCCTGGCAGAACCAAATTGCTTTTATTCAAAAGAGAATTAATTTTCCACACTATAGAGAAAAGTGAAGATGCAAAAATTAATTACCTTCGTCAAATTCATGATTAATGATTTTGATGGACTCTACGACAAAATTGGTATGACTACTTTTTTGGAGTGTGTTAATGGTTTATTATGCTTCTGGAGTTGGTCAACAAACAATTCACAGCCTGCTATAATTTTCAGTCCCACTACAAGAGAAGTAAGATTTCTTCCCCACGTAGATGTAGATCACTAGGTGTGCTACTATTCATTAGGATTTGAACCAAAAGAAAAAGTTTATAAAGTTCTTTTTATGAAACCTGTAAATATGAATGAAGAATTAGAAACGTACACGAGAAATTTGGTTTTTACTCTAGGAACAGATAAATCGTGGAGAGAGATTAATATCGTCCCCAATTTTATCGATTGAATGAAAGAATTTGCATAAATGGAGTTATTTATATGTTGAATTGTTTTGATATGATGATCAATATAGTTGGATTTAATGTGAAAGCTGAAAATTTCGAAGCTATTACATCGTGGGAACGTTCTCTGAATGACGTGGAGTATTATAGTATGATAGAAGTGAAGGGAAAATTAGCGGTCCTCGAAGGTAGGTTAGTTGATCATGAAGAAATTAATTTTTGGATTTTAGGAGATGATGGAATTTGGAAGACACATATTATTCTTGATGTTCCCTTGATTGATCATAAGAATGTGTGTTTTTGTGGTCAGACATATTATGATGAGGAAATTATATTCGTAGTTAAAGACAATAAATTCTATTATTTCTGTTATGATATCACGAGAAAAAGTTGGAGAAAATGTCAAATAGAGGGATTTTATGAAATGGATTGGATTGGAAGCATTCGTACATGTGTAGAGAGCCTCTATCCCATTGGAAAAATATTGCAGCAATGATTATCAACAAGTTCAAACTGAATTCGAGCAAGACATATAATGATAATTTTGAGATCTTTTTCCTTTTTTTTTTTTTTTTTTAGAGTATTAGCAATGTACCTTATTATAGACATTTTCCTTATGTTGATGATCTGTTTAGCTATTCATTAGGTTTTGAATTAAAAGAAAAGGTTTTTCCTGAAATATTGTTTTCGAATTAGTATTATTTTTGGAAAAATTGTATATAATAGCAAACTATTAATTCAAATTAAATGTCATAACCACAGTTTGATTTAATTGTGGCCCGTAGCAAACTGTTGTTATTTCGCCTCTCTCCTCGGTGAATCTCGCTCGCCACTCTCGGCAGTCTCTCCCTCGCCTCTCTCGCTTTTATACAAATGCAAATGTATAAAATGTGTTTGTGTTTGTATAAAGCGAGAGAAAATTGTAAATATATATTAGCCCCTCTCCCAGATGTCGCTTGCCACTCTCCCAGATCTCGCTCACCAGTCTCTCCCTCGCCTCTCTCGCTTTATACAAATAGAAATGTATAAATTGTGTTTCTGTTTGTATAAAGTGAGAGAAAATTGTATATACACATGCAAATACATATATCTTCGTCCTATACATTATAATTATACAATACAAATATTCTCCTGCCCAGTTCTCTTTTGTTTTTCTCGCTTTATACAAACACAAATTATACAATTGATTCTTTTGTACATGTATACCGAAACATATTATACAATTGCTTCTTTTGTATATATGTATAGCGAAATAGCCAGCTTCTTTTGTATATATGTATAGTGAAATAGCCATACCAAACATAAAATTTGTTATGGGCACAATTATGCAAACTATAACTATAACATACAAATATAATTTTTGTGTTTGCTATATTTGAAAACTACTCTTGCTTTGGACCATGAAATTGCATGACTTGATCGAATTTATTTGTCTGAATAATGGGCCATCCAAAACCAAATTAATGACCCGAAAGGATATTAGTCCATCCAATTTGATGTGAAAATCCAAACGGAGCCCCGAGTTAGAGCCTTACCAATAAATAGACGCAGTCGGTTGCCTGAAATTCAATTCAACGCATTGAAATTTTGAAGATGTGTAAGAATTCTGGAAAAGAGATTTAAGCATACAAATAGAGAGAAGAAATGGCACAGGCGAGTAAAGAGCCCTGTAAGAAACAGGCTTGCGATATTCAAGCTTGTCTTTCCAAGAACAATTTCCTTCCTCAAAGGTCTGGCTGGATACCTAATTTTATTCCTTATCTTCTTTTATGTTATTAGAAATTCAAGTTGGTCTATGAATATATCAGGAATATGGTTGTACAATTATAGCGATATGCAATTGTGAAATCAAATTGTTTTATATCGGATGCTTTTTGAGCAAGTATATAATATCACTGTCCACCTTTCAGCAGGAGCGGATTTAGGTTATTGGGTTTAGTTTTCGACGCATCCAGTAATGTTTGCCTGGGTTCTGTATTGTATTGACTATTGACAAATTCATTAAATTACGAGTTGGGAACCAAAGTCTATAGTTGGTGGATGTTGCTTGATTCTCAACCACTTTCATTGGGGGTTGGGAAAGCAGGTAGAAGAAACTAAGAATTGTTTGATGCTCCAGCAAACCAAATTATTCAGAGGTGAAAAGTCATATATTTAGTGGCCTTTGGATAGTAGTTGTAACAACCTGGAGAGAGTTGCTTTTCGGGTGTGAATTTTAGCTGAACTGCCACTTGCTCTACCGGAATGTGAAATCAAATTATGTTCCTACTGGATGTGTCTGCGAAAACACCCGAAACCTACTGGCTATTAAAAACCTTCTGCTTTTTTATATGAGGAGATGTACAGCAATGAATTTTAAAAGGATCCACTTAAACAGTCTTAACCCTTATGTGATGCAAGATTAGTTACTCCTCCCACCATTTAATATCATAGAGGATGATTGGAAGTGATGTTAAGTTGCCAAGAAATCAAGGGAATTATCATCAACCATGAAAATTGCTAGTCTACATATTACAATATTTCACA
Source organism: Solanum stenotomum (assembly GCF_019186545.1). NCBI lineage: Eukaryota > Viridiplantae > Streptophyta > Magnoliopsida > Solanales > Solanaceae > Solanum > Solanum stenotomum. Next base: position 7,892,745 of record NC_064282.1, read on the forward strand.
TACATTCTCAGATCAACATACACCTTGGAGTCATTTTCTTGAATTTGTCTACTAAAGTTGCAAGAATGATTATGTTAGCTACAATACATGAGATTTAGTCTAGGACCAGGGAACTAACAGAATCTAAAGATAGTTTATGCTATTTACAGAAGAGAATTTACACCAGCTAAATAGCCCTCAATTTGGAGTAGGGATACCATCAAAACATCTATGATTTCTTTTTATCCAAATACACCATAACATAGTAGCAGACGCCATTCTCCAGATATTCTTGATGGTGAGCTGTATTAGGAGACAATAAAGCGATAATGTGGCTATAAGTTCCTAGACTGTGAATTAATTGACGAACCCTGATAATAGATGTCACTTCTAGTTGCTTCATAGCCTGGTGCTGCTTCTTTGACAGATATTGGGAAAACTTCTAACATTTCTCTATCGTCTAGACACTTACTTTAGGTCTGATAAGTAGAGAACCTTTTAAATGCCTCTTAAGCAGAGTTCTTTTGAGTATTTCAATGAAAATAGTCCAACTAGTGTGGAATATTTATCGAGGATTCATATAGCTGACTGACTGCCCTGAACTAGTTTGGAATTAAGTTGAAGTTGTTATTGTTGTTGTTCTCTACATCTGTGTGGCTGCCTCCATCTGCAGTACTATAATTTTAGCTAATAGATCCATAGGCACATTGCATCCCTTAAAACTTCTTTAAAGTTTAATTTATGTTCAAGTACATGCTTATTTAGTGAGTAGTTTAAGGACGAAGTGGAAGCTACTAGGTCAACTCATGTGTGTAATATTTTTACTGACTATCCCATTTTGCCTGTGTTGATAGGTGTGTAAAAGTGATTGAAGCATTGAAATATTGTTGTGAGCAATGTGAATACAAGTCAACACATTGTGCTTCTCTGTCTGGGCTGCTTAAGCAAATACAGAAAAAATAGAGTTCAAGGCTACAGTTGGCTTCAGACTTCAGATAACACCATATCCTGGTTGTGTTCTTCGTGGCAGAGGAGGAGCCAACGTGAGTTGCTTCTCAGAGCCAAACATCTTGCGACTTTATGGACGTTCTCAATGCAATCAAGAAAGCTGGATCACTACTCAAGTGATTATTGATTTTAGTTTCATTATTAGGAATCTGAGTATAGAAGTTGAGAATATATTTCAGCTGTATGACATAGTTAACATAGCTGTTGAACCTCATAAGCGAGCGGCATACTTAATTTCTTTAGCAAATAAATAGTAGTGGTGGAGATGGTTGTGGCGAACTGAACTCATAGATAGAACGCATTGTCTCATTTAGACCAGCTTGCCTTGTATACACAAATAGCGCAAAATTTCTCAGTCGGCATCATATATTTTACTATTCACAAGAAAAAATTAGAATGAAGCAAAACATAATTTTGGATATTAGCACATTTGTTGCCTAGAGTTTATATATTGGCTCGATTTTTGGTAACTTGGTTCAATAGGTTAACTTTTTTTCAAATTATATTTCAACCCTCCAATTAAAAGCAATCCCATGTTCAACAAGGACCATTTTAATGGGTCTGCATCCCGTGCTAAAGTTTAACTGCTTGCGTTCGTGTCATTTCTTGCAGTAAGGATTGCTGAATGACACGCTGCTCTGGACTCTAGAGTATATTATAAGTACATATTACTAACTGGCAGAGTGTAATCACTACAATTGCATAGTTCTGTAGATTTTCATGGCCTTGGTAGAAAACCGCTTGTTACTCTTCACTACATATAACAAAAAGCAGTCCATAGAATACAATTGGTGTGGTCTCTTCTTGGGAGAAGAAGAAGAATTGAGCAGATGAATTTGGGTGGTAAAAACGGTTTCCTGTACCAGGTGAAAAGAAAAGAGAGGAAAAGGAGGGAGGCCAAGAAAAATAAAAGAGGAACACAAATATCACCCTATGATCTCAAAGAATCTTGCCGCTTCAAAGGAATACCTTCTTGTCCAAAACCATCCTCCTCATCCATGTGCTTGGGAAGTCGCACAGGTAGCGTTGGGGGACCTGTATTGGGTTCCACAATAGACAGCATGTTACTTGGAAACTACCGATGTAGTAAATGTATATGGACTATAAACTTGTACAAGAATACCAACTTAAAACCCAAAGAGCTTACCATCAACCATGTCTTTAGTTTTGTGAAGAAGAAAAGTTCCAGAAAGAATAGTCACAAACCCACACAATTCTGTTACTATTTGTGTTGGATTTTGCCTATCCCAGTCCTGTTCACAAAAGTGATGAGACGGATAAGGAAATTTGAAGCATATCATGAGGATTAAATAAGGATTTTAAGATGAAAAACAAGAACACTTGTTCAAGGCCTCAAGCACTAAAAAAATGCATCAACCTCCTACATTCAACATTTCGGTACCAGAAAACCCAATAATGGTTTGCCAATTGGATATGTTCAATTCAATGCTTAATCTTGGTGTATAGACTATAGTTCCTCTAAAAAGAAACAAATAAGAGGACTTGACCATACTTGACCCCCAATTGGAAGAAAGCATAGGATTCATCATATTATACTTCAGAATAAATAGATAGGCCAGAACAGAAAAATCAATTCATAATGACACTAATACTTTGCAACATACACTACTGAGAGGAGTTACCTTGAACATGATGACACTGGCCAAAATAGTTAAAGAAGTAAACATGACATAGTATATCGGTGAGACAACAGCTGTATTAAATGTGTCGAGCGCCTGCATTGACGAATCACCATAAAGGGAAGGTGAGGATTATCACAGATGACAACAGGGTAAATATGCTTTGCATGTGAAAAATCAATAGCTTCAATTAGCAATCCCGGAATAATTGTTGTATTATTTTTACGCCATACCTGTATGTCGCATATCAATTCCAGGATTACAATCCCGGGATAAAAAATAAAATGACACATTTGCCTTTCTCTATAGCTTTTCTCCCAAAATTCTTAAGAAAGATAAGTTTACGATTGTAAATAGAAGTTTATATCAACATACCCAATTTAAACCAAACACGTGTGTCATATTATACTCTCTATATATCTTTGTCTTAGTCCAATGAACCTAACATCTAGCAATAAGACTATATCCACTGAATAATCCAGTCACTATTTAATACCTGTATTGTAATCCCATCACTATAATCTCAAGATAAATTGTTCCCCAACCAAACGACCACTAAGATTATTGAGGCTCTTTTAATGTACTGAATATTTTGTCTTTGCAACTTATTACTTATAAAAATGAATTTTGAAATTTGAATTTAGTATTACATGTTAAGTAATTGACTTGCTCATTTTACTACAATATTTTGCCTTTAGCCAAAGCTTCATCATAGAAGTAAGATCTCAATCCAAAGTGAGCATGATCCTAACCTATATTATCCGCATTCTTAGATCACAAGACACTCCCAAAGAAGATAAAAATACATCTAAACTTTGAGTTAATACTACAAAAAAAAGAACAATTACAAAGTGCATTTTCAACTGGGAAGACAATCATAAAGCACAATGTTGATAAATCATGAAATCATAGAGTTGTGAAATGATTTGTAATTACAGGAGAGAGGTGATATTCTCCTTTATGAAAACAAAACAGATTAGCACATAATTGCTTATATTCGTTTCAGCAATGAAATGTTGTCTGAACCTACCCGTCTCACCCACATAAAACTATGTTCCAAGAGCAAGTAAGGACTGCAGCATGCAAGATTAACGGAAGAAATTTGAGGCCAAACAAGGGTACAAAAAGAAGGAACAACTCTCACCTTATTTAAGTAATTCATTTGGGTGATAATACAGACAATGACAATCATAGTAAACGCCCAAGTCTGTGGATATATTAGCTGATTCATTCCTGATAATGTCAACTTCAAAGCAATGCCAATTGCTTTTACACTCATAACCTGTTATAGCACAAGCTAAATTTCCATTAGAAAAAAACACACGTGGAAGTTGGAAAACTCAAAAGCAATATCATTCAGATTGGAAAAACTAAGATAGTTACAGTCACATACCGATAAAGAACCTACTAGCGAGCAAACTCCAATATAAAACATAATGTGTGTCTGCCCATATTGTGGAAGATAGTGAAATATGAGAACTAGGGAAGTTGTTATCACCATAGCAGCATAGAAGAGAAAAGCTGCAGGTGAGCCAAAAGGTGCTTAAGGCCTTGAGCTCCAAAAGATTTGATTAAAGAAAACAAAACAGCTAACATCACCCGTATGTAACAAGTAACTACCTGGCTCAGTAGCAAGATCCCACACTTCTGTCACAGATTCAATCTCACGTTCTTGTGGAGCGTGCAACACAATTGTGATGGAACCAACAACACATAAAGCACAACCTAAAATTCCAAACGTATGTAGCCTCTCCCGCAAAATAACGTGTGCAAGGACAGCACTGAGTATACAACATCATCAATACTCAAGATTATAAAAGTCAAAATTTGAACTAGCTATGAAAATTACACAATACCTTATTATAATACTGAGAGCACCAAGAGGAGTCACCAGAATAGCAGGGGCAAATGCATAAGCCGCAAAATTAGCAACCTCTCCAACAATCACTGTTGGAAATAGAAGCTAGATGTTAGAAGCATATCTTCAATAGAACTAAACACAGTTCAGATAAACCAACTGCTAAAAATATCAAAAGAAGATTAACATTTGCACGTCAGACAGGATAAATGTGCAACAGTTTTCACAGCTCCACACAACATCTTTAACAAAACTTCAAGAACAATGGAAAACAAGGTGCAACGAACACCTGATGAAAACCAAACTTTTTACTATAGTTCTCCTTGTGTGTTTTTTTTGTTTTTTTTTGTGTGTGTATGCGGAGGATGGTTACATCACACTTTTTAACCTGAGTCCGAAATCCAGCTTAGTTAGAAAGCCATTAACTAAACCTAGCTCAGCTAGAAATTAACCAAGTAGATGGGAAGAGGAGTGCACCTTGCAATTAGTTAATCTACACATCATAAGCCATAATGGCACTTCCTATAAATCATTTTCAAAAACGCTTTGATCGATGAACAAGTAAGGAGAAGCCATGGAGCTCCTGCGCAGAGGACTGCTATACAAACAACTTCATCTTTATTAAGTAAGGCCATGCCTAAAAGGCTAAAACAATTATGAGAACACAAGAAATAAAATGGTAACTAACACCAAGTGCCACCAGATTTTGGTCAACTGAATTCCAAAAGAAACCAGAGAATGTTTTTTACTATAACAAATATGCAACTTGAAGGAAAACAGCATCCCCAAGCTTGTTGCAGAAGGTGGCTATCACATGAAAGAATAGTAGTCCATAACTCACTTGTTATCATGCCCACCCACCAAAGTGGCTCAAAAAGATATGAGTATCCTCCAACTCCTGTAAAAATATATCAATGTCAAGTCACAGAAAATGTGCATCTGAAATGAATAAAGCAACATCGTGAACTGTAAACTAAATTAGTGATGGAAAACATTTAATCATATCTTAGATTCTTTAATCATTTTTACGCTAGCAGTTAACCTACCACAACCCTCCTTTAATAGAAACATATAAATCTGGAAAAACTTTTGACGGACAGATGAAAGAATGAACATCACATGCAAAACTTTAAAATCATAACTTAAAGACTATTTAACGTTAAGCGCCTTGCCACTATTATGACTCGAGGTAGAAAGGTAATATATAATCATTCAAACAAATGTTTAGGGTAAACAACTGGCACCAAGAAACTTTTGTAGTAAAATCAAACAAATGCAACGAATGTCAACAGTACTTTACACTTTACAGATGGATCAGGTCATCCATATCAGGCTAGATTGCAGACATGAATCCTAAGAATACAACTTTAAGTTCAAAATTCATTTATAACAACGAGATTTATTCTACTGTTCTATCTTTAATGACAACCGAGACCTAACAGCATAATAAAGAAAAATACAATGAGAATCACGGACAGAGTAGCAAAGAGTCTGTTATTCAACGTGATTAACATCATTCCTCAATGCCACAGTTGAACCTGTGATCATCACGTGAACTCTCAGCACTTTAGTGTACGGAAACCACAAAGCGTCAATTTTATTAGGATTAATGCATGGCAAATATGTTTCTTGCTAGAACTAAAAGAACAATTATGTACTCGTGTACAACTCTGAGTGTGTCATTTATCCTTGTTGCTAACTTTACAAGTACACTAAATATCAATTTCCAAAACAAGGAAAAAGTCCAGAAAGAATATCTGTTTACAAAATCTTACTCCAATAGGGCATTGAATAAAGCATGGTATCTGCCGGTACCCCCACACCACACCCAAAGCATCCAAATAGTAGCTCTTGTCACTTAGTTAGATCGACGGTCGATTTAGTGAAGTGGGTATGTTGCTAGCTAAATGACACATAAGTTCAGGACACACTAAAGCTTACAGTCCTCAGACCACAGTACACTTCAACACTCTTCTGATCTACCAATACATCCATAAAACCCCACTAAATATGATAGGTTATGATCTCCCAGTCTGTACCAATCAACCACACCCAATCCCAAACTAGTTGTTGGTAGGTACACATTGTTTCTCTCTGTTTGGGCCCATACAATTCCAGTGATTGATAGTAAAATCAGAAAAAGTCACTTTACTGGACACATCTAATTGATAACTTGAGATCTCAGACCATTGCAGCTATAGCAACAGTGTTTACCATTCATGAGATCAACTTAATACATCGACAGATACACACTAAACCCACTAGTAAATTAAACATAAAGAAGTAGTTTTCTTTTCAAGAATTGAGTAATCCACATTAAAAAATAAAATAAAAAGTACCAGCCCTGACGCCAGAAGCAGCAGCTTTCTTTAACCCCTTTTTCTTAACGATGAAGCTAGCACCAATGAATATGCTTGAAGACAATGCAAGAACCAATCCTTTAATATTATCAGATGACATGCCTCTGTACACATCTTTCCAGCTTTGAGAACTACCCACACCCTCGGACGCCATCAACACCCCCAATAAAACCAATCACGAAATAAAAAATCTTGAACCCTAAACTTCACTACTCCATTATACCCACAATTAAATTAGCACTACAAATGGAAAAAAGGAAAACGACCCAGGTGTGGTTACATACACTGCAACAAGTGTGCAGTGTAGGATCTGTGAAATACCAAGAAATGGATATGGGTAGCCAAGAATTGAAAAAGGTATGAAGATCTGTCGGTGAGAGAAGAAAACGACGAAGAAGAGAAGAATGAGAAACAAAGAATGAAGATGAAGTGGCTGTAAACAGCTGGGGAAAATTACGAGTTTTAGTGAAAAGAGTATAGTTGGTAGATCGATGGGAAATTGAACGTTGGGGGAACGAAAGAGTAATATATAAACTTTATTTACCAGAATTAAGACTCCTCCCCGACTCGGCTACATCTTTTTATTAGGGCAGGAGAAGACAAAAAAATTACGATCTTTTTTCGTGTATTTAAGTGTTAGTTAATTCAGTAAAGGAGTATTTTTAAGGTTATGAATAGTTTGGGAAAGAAATTAATAATTCGTGTCAAAATTAGAGGTAATACTCTTCTTTAATAAAGTAATACTTATTTGTGAGTATGTTATTTGTGTGTTATTTAATTAATTTTATATTAAGCAGACAGTTTATCAAAAATATTCTAGATATCCATCCTATGAAGGGTAAGAATAAAATGTGTGTATAATCTATTTTTTTCAGATTTCAATATAAAATTACATTATATAGGCTATTGTGTTTTTGTTTTATGTGAGATTTTTAGAATGGTATGTTTTAAGTTATGGACTTCAATTAAATGGTATTTTGATTAAGTTTATAAGATCAGATTAATTTATAATTTGTTAACACTGGAAATTTTTTTTTATAAATCAAGTCGTTATTTTGAAATATTTATTTTTATACATATTTTAAATATTTTGGAATGCACTATCAAAACAAAAATTTGAAAATTTCAAATTTATATCGCCAATATTACAATATTTAATACTAATTTAATCGTTGTTCTAACATCAATATCAAATAAGTTTAAAGTGCACAAGGGAATCGTTTCATTTAAGACTCACAAAAGAAACCAAGAAGCTTATATTATGTCTTATATTAATTAATTTTATTGAAAACCCCACAATAAAAGAAACTTTCTATTTTGCCTAGGCTATTTGATATTAGTAGATATAGTGGGTTTTACCCAAAAAAAAATAAAAATAGATATAGTGGGATAATTAGGTAAACCTAAAATAACCTTGCATACCTATTTCCTTCAATAAAGATTAAAGAGGAAGATATTTATCTAAAGTATACCATTCTTAGCCTAAGAATCTTAGGAGCTACACTAGTGGGAAGTGGACTATAATAATGTCATTATCATTAAGTCACTGTTGAATGTCAATATTTGATGTAAATGAATAAAGTCACTATTGTGTATATTTAGAGGTGAATAGATGTGCAAATTTTCTAACAAAGGAATGTCGTAACAAAAAATAAATTTGTTAAATCAATTTTATGTTTTTGAAGTGTTATTCATGCATACAGTGTACTTGATTCGTCACTTTTAAATTAGTGCAATATTTTTCGAATATTTACTTTTTTTATGAAATAGTTTTTGATGGCTATCCATATATGATTCTTTTTCAAATAGGGAATGAGTTCCCCAAATTTTATATTCTAGATGTAAGTTCGAAGTTCAACAAAATTTAAAGTATCATTCTACTGTGAAAGAATATAGGGGAATCATTTTCTAAAAGACTCACGGTAATTTTAGTGAACTCGATATTTTATTTTATTTAAATCTTATTTTATTATATATTTTTAATAGTATTTACCATTCATATTTTATTGAATACATATATCTAAAATAATACACCCACCCTATAGGTGATATGTTTTTCTTTCTCAATTTCATTGGATTTAAGTTTATACACAACTTCTTCCTCCAAATTAAATGACGAAAAAAAGTTATTCAACTGTAATTAGAAATTACTTTTATTGCAATTAATACTTCAGTTATCTATGCAGTCTTCCCGCAATTAAGATTTACAATATCAAAATTAAAGTAAAATGATAAGCTTGAGAGTTGAAGATACAAATATGTTTTGTCTTCTATGAAGGGAAAAAAATATATATATATATTACAAGACAAATCTGACAGTGAGTACTATATTTTTGGAATACAAAGAATATGTGTTCAAAATTTATTAGAATTTTATATTTATAGAATACATATTGTGTGGGTTGTAAGGACATGAAAACATATAGTTTGTCATGTATCGACTATCTTGATGTGTGGTTATAGCTAATTTCTCATTTACGTGTTGTAATAAAATTGAACGTGGTGTATTAGATTGTCTTTTAGTAATATTAAAAGTGGTCTCTTTCGATTATATTTGGTTTAGAAATTAGATTATATTGATATTTTTAGTTAAAATAACAGTGGTACAATTTATACTAGAATTTTGATAACACTACGTTACATCACATTAAATATAAGATATCAACTAAAAGATTGACGGTAAAAAAATAATCCTATAACTAAATCCTTTTCAATATTAAAATGAAAGTGGGTATTTATTTCAGTTTATTAATGATTTTAAACTTAGATACATATGTTTAACACGTTATATTGTTTGAAGTAATGAAATAAGTAAATAATAAGTACAAAAGTTATTAATCTCTTTTTACAACTTTTTTGTCGTAATCTCAATGTTAATTTTGTTGCAAAATTGAATTGCTCTAAAATTATTATGAGAGACAAGTTATAAAGGCGAAATGAGTTACAAATTAGTTGCAAAAGTTTGGAGGTAACTATAGTCTATTTCCGAAGCCTATTTTCAAATTAGGATAGTATATTTATATTGTATTGATATGCATAAACTATTTACAATAAATTATATTATGAGAATTTTCCATGCAATAAGTGTAAAATAGTATTTTAATTATCATGAGTACATAATTTAATATTTTGACCTTGTTTAAAATTTTAAATTGATCTCAAATAAATTATAAAAATATATCTTTTACTATAATATGAATAAATCAAATTTCTCAGTTTCTATGCCCCAATGGCACCTCAAAGGTCAGCAAATCCAAAGAAAAGAAAAGAAAAGAAAAGGTTCAGTGAATTTGCCACGTGTACTTTTTCTACCATCAAATATTTTTTTTTAAAAAAGAATCGAAATCAAGAAGCAAAAGAAAATCCAAGTCAAAGAAAGCGTGAATCATATGTAGAAAACAAACGAAATTGTTATTGCATTAGTAGCCTCCCGCTTCGGTACCATCTCCCTTTTTACCAGTCGAATTGCCCTGTTAATTCTTTACGACGCTTGCTTCTTAGCTAGAACTCACACAACACAAACATCATAACTGAGAACTAAGCATAGTCTGACTCCCGTTTTGAATCTTCTAAATCATTCCTGCATGAGATCCTAACCCATTCTTTTCTAATCCTTTGAAAAAAAGATTCATTCGTAAGCAAATAACAGGTGAATTGTAACAAGTGAAAATGTCATTGGCAACATCTTAACAAATTTAATATCAATATTAAAATGTTAATGACAACAAATGCAAGGACACCACAATTTTGTTAATTTAAAACCTTGAATATTGATAATATCAACATATTAATTTCCTAATTCTTATAATGAATTACACCTTTACTATTTGTTCATGTTTCAAAACTTTTAAGAGATCTTTTAAAAAACTTTGGTCACTTCTTAAAAAAAGTTTAAGATTAAAAAATATAGGGAAAAAGGACAAATATACCTCTGAACTATCGTAAATGGTATGCAGATATCCTCCGTCATACTTTTGGGACATTGGTGCCCCTGTCGTTCAAAAACTAAAGCATATATGCCCTTCACTCTAACGAAAGACTAAATAGGGACACATGGCGCAATCTTATCTGTCGATCCGATATTTAATAAATGTCGATCGATGAATAAGATTATGACACGTATATGTCCGTTAGTATAAAGGGTATATATGTTCTAGTTATTGGACGGCATGGACACCAATGTCCCAAAAGTATAACGAAGGGTATCTGCATACCATTTACGATAGTTCAAGAATATATTTATCCTTTTTTCCAAAATTATAATATGATTAAATGACGGCAATAGATCTGATTGTTGGAGATGGATTAAAAAGAATAAAAAAGGAGAGCCAGAAGTTAATGGGGTTAACGTCAAGTTAGGTATAAGAATTAAAATTACATATCTTATCAAATTAAAAGTTAAATAAACTTAATCTAATAACATAAAGACCAAAATCATTATAAACTACTTTCACAGTTCCTATTTAGGGTGTGTTTGGTAGGAAGGATTTTCAATTTTCTCATGTTTGGTTGAGTTAAAAGTTTTGAAAAATATTTTTCAAATCAACTCATTTTTCTCAAATTTAAGGAAAATGAATTTCCTTCAAAACTTAAGGAAAACATTTTCCAAAACTCTCTTTCAACTTTAAATTACAATTTTTTTTGAAAAGATCAATTTATTTTGTCTCTACCCTCAAACTAGCCCCCACCCCCCACCCCCCCAAAAAAAAAAAATAAAAAAAAAAATATATATATATATAAAGCTTGTTTTAAATTATTATTTTTAACTTCAATTATTTTACACCACCCTCACCCCTACCCCCAGCCCCCTACCACCCCCAAAAAAATAAATATTAAAAGTTGTTTTTAAAAGATATTTCTAATTTCAATTTTTTATTATTTTACCCCCACCCACTACCCTTGCCCCC
>NC_064282.1:7904625-7909676 GCF_019186545.1 Solanum stenotomum
CCCCCAAAAAAAAAAATTGAGTTTATTTTTAAAAAATATTTTCAATATTCAATTTTTTCACCTTTCTACTCTAGTAAAAATAAAAGATATTTCTCAAAAACATTTTTCATTCGTAAATCAAACACTAAAATTTTTTTCCGAAAAATATTTTCCACTCACCAACCAAACATGAGAAAATAAGTAAAAAATTTACTTGTTTTCCAGGAAAACATTTTTCTTCATACCAAACACACCCTTAGTTGTCATCGATTTAGATTTACGTCCCTTAAAAAATTAAATAAATTTATTATTATCTTCTTATTTAATATTCTCTTGAAATCAAATCTTCAATAAATGAACATGAACTTATTTATTTTGATTAATTAATTTAACTAGCGAATATAAAATTATTATTTTATTTTCGTAGATTGGTCAAATACTCAAATACATAATTTTAAGATTAATACTAACTCTTTATAAAATAAAAAGAATAGTGCATCAATTTTGTGAAATGAGAAATAAAACCACAGGTAAATAGGAACACAAGGGGTAGTAAGAGGGGTCTAAAATCGCCATTTCCCATTTTTCAATCAAGGGAATAGTTCTCTTTGCCCCAAGAGAATCTTCCTTACACTACACGCGCCTGTTACTCTCACTTCCATCTCCACCATCCCAATCACTCCTTCGCGGCGGCGATTTTATCTCTTCTCAATCAGTCTCCGCCTCAATTCCCGGCGCCGGCATTTTATTGGACGGAAAAAGTGAAAACATGACGGCGATTCAGACGTTTTTCCTTCAAGGCTCAGTTTCAACTCTCCTTTCTTCTCAATCATCAGTCACTAGCTGTCGAAAAGTTTCCCTTAAATTCACCGTCTCATGTTGCTCGGCTACGTCTCCTCTGGCCGTCGTGAACGGTAATGTGGAGAAGAGACCTTCTGATAGAACCGAAGTTCGCATCGGTTTGCCTAGCAAAGGCCGAATGGCTGCTGATTCGCTCGATCTTCTCAAGGTATAGGAATTCGCTCGCGGATTCGTCTTTTTTCTTCTTGTTAACTAATGTATACATGAAACAATATTGAAATGCTGAATTTAACTTGCTAATCTTCTTGTTGGTGAATTACAGGATTGCCAGCTATCAGTTAGGCAGGTGAATCCGCGGCAGTACGTTGCAGAAATTCCACAGGTCTGCAAAATTTCTGTTTTTTCAATAACTGTAAATGAGAAGAATGTGGATTCTGAATTAGCTATTTGGATTCAGTAAGATTGTAAGGGGTAGGAGGGCAAGAGAGATGTTAGCTATTAGGAAGAATTCAGGTGCTGCCTTCCCTGTGTACATGGATATATTAGCTAATAGACGTGTCTTTAATTGAACTCTTAATTCATAAGCTTTTTGGTGATTACAACATAACTAGGTTCCATTTCCTTCACATTCATTATTAATGTTTTCCCTCTAATTCTGATATTTGTTCGACATTTTCACTGTTAGTAATTAGGAAGAATGTAGGTGCTGCCTTCTCTGTGCATTTGAGCAATGTGTTTTCTGGTTAAATCTGTGGAACCTAGAGCTTATATTTCAGGAAAACACATGATTTACTTGGGTTACATGGGGAATTTCTCTCTCTGTTGTAGATACCCAATCTGGAAGTGTGGTTTCAACGGCCAAAAGACATTGTGCGGAAGTTGGTAGCTGGAGATTTAGACCTTGGTATTGTTGGTCTCGACACAGTTTGTGAATATGGGCAGGTAAGAACTGAGTGTTTCAGCTTGTTCGTTCATATGAAAGCATAGACGAGTCAAAATGTTCATAATTCGAATATTGTTTAAAGAAACCTAATATTATGTAAGCAGATAAATATGAAATGAATCTAGCTTTCCTGGGTAATGCGTCTAAACTTATGTAAAAACTCTAATGTTAAATGGTTATTGTCTTCTAGATTGTTATATCGTTTGTGAAATGTGCTCTGTTCCTCTTTTTGATAAGCCAGTTGTCATTTCTCCTATGAGATACTATAACATGTCATCTCATCTCTCTTTCCAAATTGCTATTACGTTCACGATCCTTACTTCTTCTGCTGGTGTTAAAGGTTTGGACTGTTTTACGAATTAAAGCTAAGTTAAAATACAATAAAATAAAAAGAATCCTTCGGGGTGGCCCAATGGTTTGGGCTTGGGATTTCCATGTTGGAGGTCTCAAGTTCGAAACCCCTTGCCAGCGAAAGCTAGGGGTTTGCCTTCTGGGTCGAGCTCGTCGCACCGGGCTTGCCTAGTGCGGGTTACCTCTCCTATGTGGTTTGCGAGCTATTGCATAGGAGCCGGGGTTTTACCCTGTGCGCACCCAAAGGGTAGCGGCTGCGGGTTTCCCTTGTCATAAAAAAAAAATACAATAAAAAGAAACAATTGAAGTAGACATCATGCGAGTTTAATTGAACATCTGTGTAAACTGTCTGCACTGGTAGTTTAACAGTGAATAGTTAATTTTGCTGAATCTTCACCTTAATAGGAAACAAAGTTTACCTCATTTTTATTTCTTGTGGTTAGATTATTTTTGCTTCACATTTAAGTTAAATGAATAAGAAAGAAATAATTATGTAAAGAAAAGAAATGAAATAAGAAGAATAGAGAAAAGTAGATGTCAAATGAACATCTTATGAACTGTCTCATAACCTGGAGTATTGATTGTTCAATAGCTAATTTTCTCGAGTCTAGAAAGAGTTCTCAGCTAGAAAATTCACATTTCTGGGATGTACATTGGAAAGTTTAAGCTCACTGCTGATCATCTTATAGTTATAAGATTATATATGTTTATTTTGTGACAAGCTGGATTGATAAATTACTAGACATAACAACCATCAACTTTCAAAAGACACTTGTATTGGCGATAACTTCTTTTATTTGTGGAACTTTCCATATAAAACTCATATTTGCACTTTCATTAGCGTTGTGACTGTTCTCTTAACTTGGAAATGTGGAGTTATTTTGAGCAGTTTTGTATCTATATTCGGCATGCATATGTTGTAAGTAAACATGTCACAAGCTCATATTATGACTAAGCTACTATATTACTTGGGTTACATTTAGTTTGTTTTGTATGAACTGATTTTAAATAAAGATAGTGACCACACTCATCAATCTTGTATGTAACTATCGGTTCAAAAGTTATTTCCAAGTTTGTGGAGTCAGTTTATTGTCCAAACTAAAACTAATCCTATTAGTTACTAACATATTTACAAGCAAAGTCCTTAGAATGGATGCTCAGTACTTTCTCTTTGGCAGGGGGATAAAGATCTCATCATTGTCCATGATGCCCTTGAGTATGGTGATTGTCGTTTATCTCTTGCTGTAAGTTAGCGTACTTTACAGGAGAACTGTAACACACTTATTGTACCCTTCTTGCTGTTTTGATGTGTTATATTTCTTGTCAGTAAGATCTACTTCATTTTTCAGATACCAAAATATGGGATTTTTGAGAATGTGAACTCAATGAAGGAGTTAGCAGAGATGCCACAGTGGACACCTGAGAGGCCACTGAGAGTTGCAACAGGATTCACATATGTATAATGCTGTTACTTTTGCATATGCTTTCTTTTTACATGTCTTTTTTACTTCTTCTTTTTTTCCCCGTTTTGATGTGCTCATTAGTAATCATCATTTCCAGATGGGTCCTAAATTTATGAAAGAAAATGGGTTGAAGCATGTCACTTTTTCAACTGCTGATGGAGCCCTGGAAGCAGCTCCAGCGGTAGTGTTATCCTTTGTCTCTTTGCAATAATAATAGTTATTCTGTCTCCCTCTGTAATAACGTTACTATTAACTGCCTTTTAAACATGCTCCTCCTGTATTCTTATTCTTTGTTTCTCTGTAATAATAATAATAATTCAGATGGGAATAGCTGATGCTATTGTGGATCTAGTGAGCAGCGGAACCACACTGAGAGAAAACAATCTGAAGGAAATAGAAGGTGGAGTCATCGTGCAAAGTCAGGTGATCATTCCTTCCAGCTGGGAAGTATCAGCATCTTTGATATTCTTTTGGTATGCAATTTGAGTTGCCTTCTTGACTATTCTTTGATCTTATTTTGCCCTTTCAGGCGGTCCTTGTCGCTGGCAGAAAGTCCCTAATGCAGCGAAAAGGTGCACTTGATATAACACATGAAATGCTAGAAAGACTGGAGGCACATCTGAGGGCTGAAGGTCAATTTACGGTGTGTGTAACTTCTTTTATGCTGAGATTTTTGTTATACCTGTATTGGTTGTCTGACACATCTCATGGCAGGTAACTGCTAATATGCGAGGAAGCAGTGCAGAGGAAGTCGCTGAACGAATATTGAGCCAAACGTCACTATCTGGATTGCAGGTTACTCAAGTCCCTGACTTGCACAGAAAGATTATTAGTTTAAAGAAAAAATCTAAGAATTTTTACTAAGCTACAGCTATTAAGAGACATGATTGAAAATAATTATTTTTAAGAGGACATAGTTTACTTCTGGACAGTCCCAAGCAAACATTCTTATGGCTGAACAATTCTTCTGGTGGAACAGGTTTTTACACATACACTGTCCACTGTCCAGCCTTTGATCTTATCACTATATCATGGGATCAATGGCTGGGATAGGAGTGGGTCTCAAACCCATTTCACCTATAATTCAAATACAGCTCAATAGCTCATACTGTCCGTAAATCTTTTGATAGCTCATTTTTTTTTTTATCTTCTACTTACAGGGACCCACCATAAGTCCAGTCTTTTGCAAGCGGGATGGACGGGTTACAGCTGATTACTTTGCCATTGTCATATGTGTACCAAAGAAAGCACTTTACAAGTCTGTTCAGCAGCTTAGGGCGGTGAGATGCTATTTCTGTCCCATAATATTTTGACAATTGTACAAGTGATGTGTAACTTCAAATCTCTTGCTGACCAAATCCAGAAATTGGACTCTGGATGTTCTGTTATGCTGTATTTGCTTTCTTCAGTTGTTCAACAAACAGCTTGAGCACATTTCTTTTGTTCTGTTTTGATGTGGCAGTCTATTTCTGGGTTTTGGGGTGTTTGCTTGGAAGGGGGGGGGGGGGGGGGGG
>NC_064282.1:7909681-7986006 GCF_019186545.1 Solanum stenotomum
GGTTGGAAGACTTTCTGAGTCTTGCCATTTGCCACTAAATGAGACTACTGAAACACATCAATGTGCGTGTGGATATGTTCCATTACTTTTGTCCTAGTTTGCACCCCAATTCTCTGGTTTTAACATACTTGAGTGGCATTTTTCAATCAGATCAACCTATGATTTCTGTTAGACTGAATCTTAGCTCTCTACCACCCTATCTGTTACTTTGTACTTTTGTTCTTTCATATGCGCAAAGCATCCAAGTTCAGGTCTTCAGTAATAACTTGTTACTTATTGAATGTCTTCTACAGATTGGAGGGAGTGGTGTCCTGATTTCTCCGTTGACCTATATTTTTGATGAAGAAACACCAAGATGGCGTCAACTCCTTTCAACTTTGGGACTTTGATCTATCTAACAATGCCACGATTGGTTTCCGCTACCACAGTGCCTTTTTTGGAGAGGCAAACATGAAGAAACCAGGACTCCATATGAGAGGGGAATTCAGCATTGTTAATAAACTGGAAAATTTTGTATCGCATTGCCATTTAGACTTCCTATTTATATCAGCTCTTGTTGTAACAATAGTGTGTCATTCATTTTGGTGCCAATGGCAATTCTAAGATTGCTTAAACGTGATATTTGCCATGCTGAACAGAAAAAGTGCCCTTGTTTATTCTACTTCAATTGTACGAGTTCACATCTGGCTTATCTTATGCTTTATGTTTAGTAGGAATGATTATCTTCTCTCTTCTTATTTTCGTTGCTAGAACCAGAATGAGAATCTTGTTGTTTGACCGAAAAGTAAAACTAAAAATTGAAAGC
Source organism: Solanum stenotomum (assembly GCF_019186545.1). NCBI lineage: Eukaryota > Viridiplantae > Streptophyta > Magnoliopsida > Solanales > Solanaceae > Solanum > Solanum stenotomum. Next base: position 7,910,487 of record NC_064282.1, read on the forward strand.
AAAAATAAAAAAAGATCTTATTACGAGGGTTTCATTCACCATTCTTAAATCCGATATATTTGACGAAAGGTGGAGAGAGTATTTATTACTCTATCATAACTTTTGATAATATTTGGTTGATTGCTTTTGTTACATGGATTGTAATATATAACTTGCTATACAGTGAATGATAAATACATAACTTGTTAAACGATGAATTAATGATACAACATACAATGGATTTGTCATTTGTTATACGGTGAATAAACCATACAATGGCTATTATTTAGAGATTACATATTGTTAGAGCATTTTTGTTTGAAAAGTTTTTATTAATGTATTGTTAATACATGCATGGTTTATCTCACATTTTATTCCATATAAAACAATAGATACGTTATATTAAAACTTATACTCATATGTTTTACAATATTTGGTACCGATTATCATTCTACATGAACTTTGTTGTATCATTTCAATTTAAAAATAATAATAAGTTTTTCAACTGTAACTAAACCCATATAGTAATATTTATCTTAAACCCTCAATATTAATGATTACAGTACTTATTTAAAATTACCCACATATTAAAACTCAGTTAAAATAAAGGGGAAAAGAATAGGCGTCTATTGCAATTTAAATGCTAATAAGAGGATCCATATGAAAAACATAAAACTGAAGGGGTTATTTCGCCAGAAAATACAAAATAAGTAGAGGACATTAAAACCCTAGCATCGTTCTCCTCTTTAAACCCTTGCAACTTTACTCCACTTCTTCTTCTTCTTCTCCTGCTGTAATAGAGATGAAGGTTCCGAGGAGGAGTGCCCGTCAGAAAAACTTGCAGAAAGATGCAGAGAAAGAAGAAGCAATTAACTTATTGGAACAAAAGGAGAATACGGAAGAGGTGGTAGAAAGAAGCAAAGATGAAGAAACAGCAGTAGAAGAAGAAAATTTTGTAGAATCCCCTGTTGTTTCTGACGATGATGACGAGGTAATTATGAATAAATTAAAATTAACTCAAGAACCCTTTGTACAATTGCGTGCTATGAAAGCATAATGATTAAGCAATGTTTATCATGACTTACAGGATTAATGCTCTTATTATCAATTGTATAAGCTATGTTAGGCATACGTTTAACTTGAAAATATTCAATTATTATAAGTTTTCTGCTTCTGCTTCCTCTAATTATTGAAAATGCCTCAAGCTTCATTATAGCATGACTCTCTATTCTCTAAACATTGATTGGTTTAAAGCTCCTAGTACCATAACTCAGCAAATTTAAATTCAGAATCTTCAAATTTTCTTCAAAAAATAGTGGGTTTACACCCCTTTTCCTTAATCAATGAAAATGCCGTTAGTTATATTGTAGTCTATTGGTAAGAATTGGGTGGAGCTGTCAGCATCGTGACTTCTTAGCATATATCTGAATAGTAACTTGGCCGTGTGCTGGTAATTGAAACAATCTAGGATTGTTGTTCTCAATTAAATCAGATAAATTGATTGTTCCAAGTTTTTATATTGTGCGTGATGGTTGGTCATTATTGTTTCAGGATTTTTCTGAAGATGATGGATCACTTGGTGAATCTGGATCAGAAGATAGTCATCTATCCGGGGAAGAGGTACATGGTAATTTCTATTTTTTTTAGGTTGGTGTAAGATAAGTGGGCATACATGCTGCCTCATTCATAGGATTGCGATTAACTGGAACTTTGTTGATCAAAGATGTTCCTCACTTTTGCAGGATGTTTTTGTATCAAGTGATGGTGAAGATTCTTTTGATACCAAAAGTGATGATGTTAGTGGTAATGGTGCAAGTGGCAGTGGTAGAGATGATACTGAACATGGTAAAGATGATGATGCTGAAAGCGATGATTCCCGCACGGTAGTTGAAGAGAGCGATTCGTCTGAAGATGAGGTTTGTTTTCCCCCCCTGGGGCTAAGAAATGGAAGGAGTCATAAATTGCATTATAGGTGGCAGTACCATTTTATTCTTCGGGTCTCTTTATTTTTACTAGCCCAAACATTGTTGTTTAAATCCATCACTTAAAGCGAGGAAACGATGCAAAGCGAGGGTTATCGATTTATGGGAAAAACTATGAACTTCATAGAAGTGTACATTTCAACAAATGACAGGCAAAGTAATACTAACAAAAAGTGGTCTGTTCTTTGAAGTTTGAACCTCAATTTCAAGGAGTTCGATTGATATCAACAATATTGTAAATTGGATGCTAAAATTTGTAATTATAATTGCTAGTTAATTAATGCAGTACTAAATTCATGTATGTTCAGTATTTCCTGATTCTGTAACTTGTGTGCTTCACTTCCACAAACTCTGCGTTTCACTTCTCACTTTTTGCTTCAAGCCCATGGACCTTGTTGCTTTTTGTATTTTTGTACTTTTGAAAACACTTGGTCAGAGTTGATAATATGATGATACCTTGGTGGAGCCTAAAATATGATGTTGCATGCTGTCCTGTTCTTTCATGTATGACTGGTCTAAGGATAAATTCTTCTATGAATTTTCTGCTTATTTTTGTAGTTTTTATCTTTCTATTCAATTACATTTTGTCCTGTCAGGTTGATCCTCGTAATACTGTTGGAGATGTTCCGTTGAAATGGTACAAAGAAGAGGAACATATTGGATATGATCTTGCAGGGAAGAAGATAAAAAAAAAAGAGAGACAAGATAAATTGGACTCATTTCTTGCCAGTGTTGATGATTCCAAGAATTGGTGAGTTAATCATTATCAACACAAGGAGCGTTTAATACTGCCTATCTTGTTGATAATCGCCCAAGCATTGCATGTGTTAGACTAGTATTATCCTCCTTTTGGAATGTCAATAGTTCATATCCCCTCTTTCGTTTTTTACCCTGGCATGTAAGTTTGTACCGAACTATTTAATGTATGAATGGGCTAAGAAAAGGCAACCAGAATAACACTTTATCAAGAAGGTGACATTTCCTTTTCGTCCTTCACTCTCAAATTAGTTATCACCCTGCTAAGTTTCTTTTCTATTTAGAGATTTGTGATAAGGTGATCTGTAGATCCATTCTCTTTTGGTTGTTTATGATGTGTGTATATTGTGAATTCAGGCGTAAGATTTATGATGAATATAATGATGAAGAAGTTGAACTCACGAAAGAAGAAGTTAAGGTCATCAAAAGATTGCTGAAAGGAAAGGCACCTCATGCTGATTTTGATCCATATGCGGTTTGTGCTCTATAATTACCATTTGGCACTGGAGTTTCTTGCAGGGATACTTGTTCTTGACTTAATCTAACTCATTTACTCTTATTTGTCACTCTGTTCTACAGCCTTATGTTGACTGGTTTTCCTGGGATGACTCGAAGCATCCTCTTTCTAGTGCACCAGAACCAAAGAGACGTTTTATCCCTTCAAAATGGGAGAGTAAAAAGGTAAGTTCTTTTGATACTTTTTTTCCTGCTTTATTTTCTTACTAGTCGGGAGTGATGTTGGAAGTGTATAATCTGCTTTTTCTTGATAACTCGTCAGTAGGATCTTATATGGTTAGTTCTCTGCTCCACTTAACTAGGATGTTTCTGAAAGGATCTGTTTCCTCTTTTCGGGTTCAACTTGTCCATGTCTTTATATATTGTACAACTATGTACATGGTTGGTTGATTTTGCTTAATTATGTCACTGATAGCTGATAAAATCCCAGTCAGATGACCTATGTTATATAGGAGTATAAACGAACTTTCAGGAGAAATCGAACTCGTCTTTTGGCTCAAATCAAGTGTTATACTTAAAAGGCAATGTGTACAAGCACATGTACCAGCAGATATACTAATTTTGCAAATATTCCTAGGATATTATCGTCTAGTGTTCCTCTTCTAGTTGTCTTCTCTCAACCTCAATGCTAATAATCCAAGACGGACGCGAATACTGAATAATATCAAAAGATTGTTGCTAGTACTGTTACATTTGTGCCAGGAATCCCAAAAGGAGGGCATTTGGGGTATGGTTACACTAAAATATAAGTCAGTATCAGTAAATTTGAGGGAGTCTTTCTAGGTTTTTGTATGTTCGATGTATTATTGGGATTGACATTTTTTGGTGGTTTTTACGATTGGTGGTGTCTTCTGAACTTACAGGTTGTCCAATATGTGCGGGCAATTCGAAAGGGACTTATAAAATTTGACGAGAAGCCAAAGGAAGAGCCAAGTGCCTACCTCTTATGGGGAGATGATTCCAGTGCAATAGATAGACAAGGGTTGGCATATATTCCTGCTCCAAAACCAAAACTGCCTGGTTTGCAACCTGACCATCCTTTCTAGATGATAATTTTGTATATTATCATTCCTGTTTGCCCTTTTTGCATAAAGTATACTATCCATACCTAACACCTTCCAATTTTCAGGTCATGAGGAGTCTTATAACCCTTCTTTAGAATATATTCCTACACAAGAAGAGATCAATTCTTATCAGCTTATGTTTGAGGAAGACCGACCAAAGTTTATCCCGAAACGGTATTAATGCCTATTTGATTGTTTTATAGTGTGCTCTGTACAGCTTTTATATTTTAATGTCTTAATGCTAACCTTGTCACTTCTTTAGGTTCACATCGTTGAGAAATGTTCCAGCATATGAGAAAGCAGTCAATGAAAATTTTGGCCGCTGTTTGGATCTTTATTTATGTCCAAGGGCTCGGAAAAAACGTGTATGTTAAGGATTTGGTCCCTTCACCCTTCATTTCATCTGACTATTGTTTATGGGGATCTGATCATAATCTGATATCTTTCGCAATAAATCTCTATTTTTGTGCAGATTAATATTGATCCCGAGTCTTTGAAGCCCAAGTTGCCAAGTCGCAAGGATCTCAGACCTTATCCAACCTCGTGTTATCTCGAGTATAAAGGTCATAAAGGTCCCGTTGTGTCGATTTCTACAGAATCTACTGGGCAGTGGATTGCTTCTGGTATGATCTTTTGTCCTGGAGATGTAATGCTTTTTTGTTGGATAAATGCTATCAGATTGAAGTGCTTAGATACTTTTGACTCGTCCATGTGAAGGTTCAAGTGATGGAACGGTGCGCATTTGGGAGGTTGAAACTGGAAGGTGTATCAGGATCTGGGAGCTTGGGGAATCTGTAAGTCATGTCTCCTGGAATCCTTTGCCTGAACGTCCCATATTGGCAGTCTGCATGTAAGTGATTTAGTGGAGCATATGATAATTGTTAATCATATTGGTTGGATCTTAAACCACTACCACATAAATGTTGTAGGGGAGAAGATGTATATCTTTTGAATACTGGACTTGGCAATGCAGAAGAACAGAAGAGTCTTGAAGAGCTTTTGCGTGTTGAAACTCCATCAACCCCTGATGACTCTGGTCAGTTTCATTTGAACACTCCGCAATTTGTGTGAGTTATTACTCATTTTGTTGCCTAACTCTAGTTATTTTGCTTAGATAATGATAAAACCGCTGTGAATTGGGTTCAAGATGATAAGCACGGGGGAATCAGGTTGAAGCACTTTAAGGTACCTTTCATGCTTCCCATTGATACTTTGTGATGACTCAGGTAATATCACTATGAAATTTTCTCCTGTGTAACTCAAATGTTTGTCATTGGATTGTGCAGACTGTTTCTTCAGTTGAGTGGCATCGGAAGGGCGACTATTTCTCAACGCTTATGCCATCTGATATCCTTCATCTGATTTACATTATTGGCCTGATCTTTCAACATGAGTGCCTGCTTCTCACCCCCTGCCTATGTCTTTATGTTTTATAGTGTCTGTTAAAGGCTTATACATTTTAGGGATAATTACAGCCCTAGACACTTTGGCCAACTAGTTTACAAAGTATGTGCAAAATATATAGGCTGTGCATGCTTATACTAAATATATATATACTATACATACCTATACATATAATATACATAATCAGTATATAGGTTGTGTATATTTCGGCCACTGTACACATTGGTAAGTTACCTTACATTTTATAGTCGTGTGATGTGATAAATAAAGCATATATGGTTGGTTCTGTATTAATTCTGTATGATCTAGTAGTGGTACCGACGGGCATCTGTTGGTGAAAATGCTTTGGCAAACCGTCCTTAGCATATCCTGTAAGGGCCATCTTCTTTCGTTTTTTAGAAGTAAACCGTTCTGTTTGTTTGAAAGAGAAGATACATGGACACAGAAAGATCAGGCGGGAGGGTGTTTGTGCGTGTTTCTTGCCTCATTATTGTGAAACTCTTGAGACTGCTTAGTTGATTGTTGTTATTTCTTGACTCTTATCCACCCCAATCAAAAGCAGTTCTGATTCACTTGCTCTCAAAGAAACAGACTCAGAGAATACCATTCAAGCTTCATGGACTTCCAGTTTCAACAGCTTTCCATCCCTCTCGCTCTGCCTTCTTTATTTCAACAAAGAAAAATATTCGTGTTTATGATCTCTTGAAGCAAAAGCTCATTAAGAAGCTAGAGACAGGGGTTCGCGAAGTCTCGTCTATTGCTATTCATCCTGGTGGTATGTCTTGGATGCTCTTTGATGATGTTGTCTGCTAGTCTCTATACTCAACTGGTTAAGATGCTTTTAAAACTTTTTGTGCAGGTGACAATCTTATTGTAGGGAGCAAAGATGGGAAACTGTGCTGGTTTGACATGGACCTTTCATCTCAACCTTACAGAGTTCTCAAGTATGCTCTTTAAATTGATTTTTGTAATTTTGAAAAGTTTTTCTCCGCGTGTTGTGTTGTTTTCATGAATTCAGTCTGGTGACTTAATGGTTACGCCTATTGTGAATTTTAGTCTTGTACTGAAACATGTCAGATTGTGCACACATTTTTGCATTTATGCTACTTGATGTGTGCTTGTTTGACATTCCTTTTATCTCAACCTCAAGGAGTTCTCAAACTTGTAATTGGCTTTTGTCTTTTCCAAAAGCTTTTTCTGGATGTGTCTTGTGTTGCTTTTATGAATCCAGTCTAGTGAATTGATGTTTGTGCCTGTTTTGGATTTGAGTCTTGTGCTGATACATGTTAAGTTGTGCACTTAAGTTCTCGTGCTCATGCTATCTTAATTTGATTTGCTTATTGGAAGGATCTTGTTTGAGATAAGTTGCAGGCATTAGATGTCTTATACTGAAAATATCCACTAGTTCTTCTCTACAAATGTGATTGGTTAGTCTATTCATTCTTTGCTCAACTTGGTCCACAAATGCGCTTATTTGGAGGTTTTTCCATGTTACAGTTGCCATCCGAAGGACATCAACAGAGTGGCCTTTCATCGCTCCTATCCTTTGTTTGCTTCATCTTCTGACGATTGTACGGCATACGTTTTCCATGGCATGGTTTATTCAGATCTAAACCAGAATCCATTGATTGTACCTCTGGAGATTCTTCGTGGTCATGCCAGTGAAAATGGAAGAGGTATGGCCTTACCCTGTCTTTTCAGCATATAATGATTCTACTCCAGTACCCACTTGCCATCCTGTCCTACACTGGAGGAAAGAAATGTTAATCTGATGAAGCTGCAGCAATTAGTGTTGTATAGTTTCACTTACTCTCAAATACATTTTGATACAATATGTTTGTCAATACATTATTGTATTACGAACCTTTGTCTGGTTGGACCTTTTGAGGTGCAATGTGTCTTATACTATATACCAAAGAAAAAGTGGATTTTATATAAATGGCTTATGGTGTTGATGGTAATGGGCACCTGCACATGCTACCACTTTGTTGACATTTCTTGATTGCCACTGTCTTCAGGTGTCATGGACTGCAAGTTCCATCCTAGGCAACCATGGTTGTTTACTGCAGGAGCAGACTCTGTGATCAAGCTCTACTGTCACTAAGAAGATTACTCCAAAGTGCATCTATGCTACTGATTGTCGTGTGCATTTGTTTATCTGAAAGAGGAAGACAGTACATTGCACTGTATACATTGCTGTGGGGAAATTTTGGAAGTTGCCTGCTTGGACAAAGGGAGGATCACCTGTTCTTTCTCAGACAGGCAAACAATGAATTCCACATATAGATAGAGAAGTTGGCACTGTTCTTTTGTATGATCAAGACGATCACCTCTCGTGTATGGGAGTGTTCGATGCAATTCACCCAAAGCGGTTTTTTTTTTTATGAGAGAACTCTGCCCAAGTTATTCTCATGTCAGCATTTTCCGTAGAGCTAGGGGCATATGGGCGAAGTACTTAACTCACTGGAGCTCTCCATTATTTTTACCATAAACTGAGTTATCATATTTTTGTAATATTGTTATATTTATGCATGTAAGAAATGGTAAGGATCTTTGGCGATTCGCAACATGACAGTGGAATTTTGAAGAAGTTATCTCTGCTGTTCGTGGTCTGTTGGAATTATTTTTTTATCTGATGCAGTCATATATTGTTTGACTAGAATATTGAACTTTTTTTTACAGTTCAACATGGTTTTCTAGTACAACATCCCATAAATTAGTGCTCATATTTTGATTGATCTCTCGGTAAATTACATTTTCGGTACAGATCACCTTGCAAATTTCCCTATCGAGCACTGCTATCACGTGCGACGACCCCCTAGTAGTCTTTAGTCTTTGCAGCTCTACTATGTACAATAATCGTTATGATTCCAGAGTATCTATTTACTCATAATGGAGCGTTCTTATTTGAAAAATTCCTTTTAGTTAATTCAATTCGTCTCTTAGTTCTGGATTTCATAAGAAAAGTAGTTAGAGTTTTACTAATAACAAGAAGCTTGTTGCAAGTTTCCATAAATAAATGATTTGTAGATATAAATCAAACGTTCTAATTTCAAACTATCAGATAAAATTCGTGTGCAAACACCTATTAAGAATCAAACATGGACCGCATACAAGTTTCTTGTTTGGGCCAACAGCATCTTATAAATAGGGGTTATTATTTGGGCTCACAACCATCGGTCTGGTCTGCGTCTGAACTCTCGCGTCAAATTTTCTGGTACTCATCACTGTTAAGTCTTCTCTCTCATCTGAACACACATAACAGGGTCATCTCCATCAACACAAACTGGGTATTGCAAATCCCTTTCCAGGGTGTGCCTATTCAAATAATACAATATAGAACATAAAGACTGAAATTAGATGCAGAGCAACTGTACAAAGTAGCGTGTCCTGTTTCCTTTGCTGGTACATAGGTAATGTATGAAGGCGTCACGCTAACTGAGCCAATCATGCTCCTATTTCCTTTGCTTATGCGCCCACATTCTACTGCAAGAGTTGAACTGCTGCTATTGATGGTATCTTTTCCCTCAGTTTCTGAGTTACAGCCACACGAACGGTCATTACACCAGCTGCAGGACCTGTGATTCGGACTTTAACTATTGGCTCCTCAATTGCCACAAGTTCTAAACTTCCACCAGCTGCCCCAACAAGATATGGCCGTATCTCTTCAAGAACCTAAAATAGTTGCAACAGAAAAATAGAGTAAGAAGATTTGCGGGAAGAAACAGAGATTATTGAGCACACATTTATTTAATCTAGTCAGGGGCTCAGAGTTAGCGACAATTTAATCAATAGGTATAGCTGTTGAAGTGCTGAAGTCTAAGATCACATTGTGAACATGCCGATGCCATAGATACTTTTCGTTTTTCACAGACAAGACAAACAAGCATTAGTTATGACAGAGTAGTTTCTATGCTTCGACTGCAACAACATCTAGGTGCACATATTAAGCAAATCATACAGTACCAGTGAAGCACATATTGCTCTTTCAACTCCATTATTTCTTTTTAATAAATAGTCTTAGATTTATAAATACATGCACTAAGCCAGTGCGATAAATCATAATTACAGATCGTGCAGATCCCTTATATCTAAAATTGCATCAATGTTATGTGCAATAACTAGCCCTCAAGGCCTAGCTCGAGTGGCAAAAGGTTGAGGATTTGTGGCTTAGGTCGCAGGTTCAAGCCCCACACCATGCAAAGTGAAGCTTGATATTTAAGTGGAGAAGGGTAGAGGGGCCCCATTATCCACCGAGTTTAGAAAGCTGTGATTGGTCCAAAGGGCGGGTCACAAACGGATTTCTCGGTCATCAAAAAAAATAAAAAAAATAAAAAATCATTTGCAATAACTAAGTTGCACCAAAAGGCTAGTAAAATAAGACATCTTTATTTAGGCTATATAAATTTCTCCTATGGCCTTCAAAAATTCTGTCATTCCAACTCCATCATTTTAAACCTCTTTTACTGCTAATCAAAAGATCTCTGAGGGCCAGCGGCACAAAGTTCGGAACTCAGTTAATAATTGGCCCGCATTCCTCTACCTTTCTCCACTTAATACCAAGCTTTAGTCTGTGGTGAGGGCCATCCGCGACGTGCGCCTAACCCACACATTATGTGCTACTCTCTTACCACTAGATCAAAGCCCTGGAGCAACTCCATAATCCAAATATATCTTATGAAAATCATGTGAAATGCACAATTCAATCACACCTAATGCCAAGCTCTCAAACAAAATTAATGAATCAGCTACTTATTGGAGTCAGAAGAAACAATATAATCATGCCACAATTTCCTCCCATAGGTCATTCAAGATGAGCTTCAAATGGAAGTGCAACCTACTACTTCCAATTCATGACTGAGCCTGTCTAACTCAATGAGTTTCTTAATGCTGGATTTCATAAGGGCAGAGGCTAGAGTCTCATAACAAGAAGGCAGTGTCGATATGTGTTGCAAGTTTACAGATTCTCTAATAGAGGAAAAAGGGAAGCTCCACTCCGGTGTGGAGGCTTCTGTAGCGAATCTTGAGAACACTGAAGGAACACAATCAATCTAATGCAGCAGACAACTCCCCATGGAGTAGTAAGGTCAGCTCTTGGCACTATTGCAACAGACTCAAGTATGTGGTCTGCCTATCCAGGAAGGGAGCATAGCTGGTTTAGCCAACTTTGAAGGTAAAAATGGCATGTTCTTCTTATGAACCTAAGTAATTATACATGACAACTTTACTGGTTTAGAAGAACCATCAATAGTTGGATCTGGAGCAACAGGTCATAATACTTCCAATTAATCATTAGTAACAAACATGGAATCACTTCTAATATTTCATCACATTACCCAACAGATATAAGGTAGGGGGGGACCAAAACATAATTAGAATGGTCTTGTTCTTGAAACAAATCTGAGACTTTCCGTTTCTTAGTGCCACAAACTAGAAGGTCCTAGATCAATGGATTTATAAGTTGAGAAATCATTCAAAATAATCTATAACTACATAATCCAATATCAATTTGCATGACGACAAAGTAATCTAGGACTGACTTAATTAGTCCAAGATGTGTTGAAGATCATATAATTCAGCTTTGCAGTTTCGAAAGGATTGTGTCAGTTGTATGTAAGACATATAAATAACGGAGAGAAGCAGCTACCTTCTCTATGTTTTCTTCATTAAGCTCAAGGCCAGTTTCTTCATCTGGTACTGCTTCAACCGCAACAATCTCTGGTATCTTTTCCATCAAACGACGTTCAATTCCCAATTTCATTGTCGTGACTGAACTTGGACAGGATCCACACGCTCCTTGTAGTTTTAGCTTTACAACATTGCCATCAATTTCATGCAATGCAACGTTTCCTCCATCTGAAATCAGATATGGTCGAATTTCATCCAGCACACTCTCAATGTTTTCTGAAGTAAGCGGTAACTCTACTGCTGAATTTGGCTCTACTGCTGAATTTGGAGTTGCAACAGCCTTTACAACTGCACCAAGAGCCAACAAGCAAATCATTTCAGATTCTACACAGAGTCTCAAAACATTTATTAGCAAGGTTGAAACTACTACCGATAGCTCTAAGTATTCCATCGAACAAAGAACAATAACATTGTGACCTAATCTTAAAAACCAACAGGCTAAGCTAATAAGAACCTTTGTTATCCTTTCCGGTATATTAATATAGAAGAGATAAATTTAGGGCCTTGCGGTTTCCAATCATCCAAGTAAGTGATTATCTGAAAATTCATTACAAACTAATCAATTTCAATAATATAACAGTTAGTTAATTCCACAGAAGGCTAAAATCTTTTTAACATATTGGTTCTGAACATAAAAATGATTTAAGCAAAATTTCCAATTAAAACAGGTAGCAAGGAAAAAAATCCCCATATTTTTCGGTACAAGCTATAATATAAAATACAAATTAACGATATTGTATTCATGAAGGTAAAAGGAAACAAAAAGCACACCTCTATACTGTGAAGCTCTACGCAGGGAGCGCGGTGATGAATTGGGCATAGTCCGAGAGGAAACTCGAGTTCCAAAGAAACCCGAAATCTGCAGAGTAAAGGCAGATGGTTAGGCAAATGAAAAAAGGCAAAATTCGACGGCAAGACTAAAGATATACCTTGAGAGGAGGAGGAAGAAGAAAGAGAGTGGCGGTGGAAGAAGAAGGAGAGCATGATGAAGATGAAGATGGAGAATCTAGGGTTTGGAAACTTCTAGAAACATATGAAGAAGAAGGAGTTGGAGGATTCAATAGCATGGCTGATTGCATCTCTTTGTATCAAATTATCCAATTAAATCAAATTCACCAACTGCAAATTTGATGATTGTTTCTGAAAATCACAAATAATTTGATTGCTTTCTCTCACTTCCCTTCTTGTTTTTTTTTTTGTTAAACCTTTTTCTTCTATTTGTATTTTGTGGACCGGAAAATTTAATTTCTTTTTTGTGTGTCCATCTCTATTTTTGTTTTGCTCTCATTTTTATACCTTTTTTTTTTCACCCAATGTTCGGAGCCCACATTAGAGTTTCGACTAAATTTGAATCGCGCTCTGCAGGGCCTATTCAGGGGTGACGCTCCCAATAAGATTTTCTCCATATCCAAGGCTCGAACCCGAGACCTCTGGTTAAGGGTGAAACACTCTCACCGGTGCACCACAACCCATGTTGGTCTCATTTTTATACTTGTCACTCACTCTATCCGTCCATTTTAATCGTGTGCTTTTCTTAAGTCAATTTAATTAATTTTTAAAGTTAAATTAATTTGATTAATTTATTATATAGCTATTCAAAAATTATACAAAAAATACAATAAATTGCAATTTTTTGTATATTAATATGATGAAAAATACTCCCTTCGTCCACTATTGTTTGTCAGGTATACTAAAACTAGTTATCCAAAATTAATTGTCAATCAAGAAACAACTAGTCACTTTTTTCTAATTCTGCCCTTAATAATTACCTAACTACTGGTTTCAAAAAGTAGTCATTTTAAAGTTATAAGACTATTTTAATGTGAAAAAAGTTGCTTTTATAGTTTTCAAAAAGTACAAATCATTTTAATAATGATTGATAGTAGTGTTATATTAGTCAATTGCACCTTATATTAAATTTTTCTCGAGGGTTGTGCATGATCTTATCCTGACAAACAATAGTGGATAGAGAGAGTACATCGTAAAATGTTGATCAAAATTCTTATAGTTTAACTCTAAAAAAAAAGAAAAATATAACAATTATAACTAGACGGAGGAAATATTAGGTTTTGGAGCATGTTTGGATTTGTCTTTTCTACCGGATTTCTTTTTTATAAAATCGCAGTTGTACCATCACTAAGAAAGAAAACGAAAAATACTTTGATGCCCCCTACTTTTGTAATAGTTCTCCTTCTAATTAAAAAATTTCCTTTTACCTCTACAATGACTTATGCAATTTTCCATTAAAAATGAAGAATTAGGTTCTTCTTAATTTTAGCTAGGATAATTTACATTCTACCATAATTTCTTTCCACAGTTTGTTGTACTCTTGATCGGAAAAACAAAACTAATAATGAAATCATTTTNTTCTTAAGGATTGTGCATGATCTTATTCTGACAAATAATAGTGGACAGAAAGAGTACATCGTAAAATATTGATAAAAAATCTTATAGTTTAACTCAAAAAAAAAAGAAAAATATAACGATTATAAGTAGACAGAGGAAATACTACGTTTTGGAGCATGTTTGGATTTGTCTTTTCTACCGGAATTTTTTAATTATAAAATCGCAGTTGTACCATCACTAAAAAAGAAAACGAAAAATACTTTGATGCCCCCTACTTTTGTAATAGTTCTCCTTCTAATTAAAAAATTTCCTTTTACCTCTACAATGACTTATGCAATTTTCCATTAAAAATGAAGAATTAGGTTCTTCTTAATTTTAGCTAGGATAATTTACATTCTACCATAATTTCTTTCCACACTTTGTTGTACTCTTGATCGGAAAAACAAAACTAATAATGAAATCATTTTTCTCGAAATTCCCTTCAAAATTTTATGATTTCAGGTTATATATATACAGTATAAATATTTTTCAGTAATATATTACTCCATGTTGTGTGCATGAGCGCATTACCTTCGAGTAATTTAACTGTAGAAATATTTTACCCAACACATAAAATTCAAATTAGCTAATACACATATAAAACAGGAATAACAAAGTAGTACTCCTTCAAGAACATTGACACATGGAAATATTGAAAAATGATGAAATATAAAACTTTGAGAGGAACCAAAAAAAAAGCATCACTATACACAAACACACGAATTAAAAAGATTATGGTGTTTCCTCAAGCTTGAATCTCAACGAAAAATCCAGAAGAAAAAATTAAGTTACATCAAGCAACGATAGTGTAGTTCTTCTCATTATTAAGTATTAATTCTCTTCATTTCAGAAAAGATGAGAAGAAGCAAAAAGTGGATTATCAACACTAGTAGAACTTCTTTTTTTCCTTGAAAACAAGTCTGCAACAAGTGGAATGATGGGCTTCTTCTTCATTGTCTTCTTTTTTTCCTTTTTCTTCCCAAGCAAACCTAGATCTGTTTCTCCAATCGTTAACATCTCTGCTAATGTTGGTGATGATGATTCCCATTTCACTGATCTCATCATTTCCTTTTTCTTATTCCCATGATCTTCGTTGTTGACTTTCACTGATTTTGCTGCTGCCATTGCACCTGCAATATATATGTATGCTGTTAGTTAGGGAACTGAACTCATAACTTTAGATAAAAATTTCAAATATAATAATAATGTTTATTAAGTACTATTATTAAAATTGTGGATCTGTCTCTAACCTGCGTGAGCTGCTTCAGCTTGAGCCAATTTGGACATGTTCTTATGAAGCTCTGCGTTTAAAGAAGCTAACGCGATTTCAGTTTCAGATTCTCTTGCTTTCATAAGCTTCAATTCTGCCTTTGTTTCCTCGAGCTCAGTTTCTAGCTTCTTCAGTGCTTCCACAACAATAGGATCATTCAAATCTTGAGGACTTGGTGAAGAAGCAGATTTCCATGACGTGGCACTTAAAACAATTTCTTGACTTGTAGGAGAATAATTGTTTGTATTCCATGGACTTTCTTGAGTTGGAAATGTGAAAGGCTTTGGAGAATAGATTTCTTTAGCCAAAAATCGTTCACCGAAGATGGCTACGGCTTCTTTGACGGAGCGAAAAGGTCGTGAAGAATCAACGTTGGAATGATAATCCATGGCTGATGATGATAATTTTGGTGTTATTTCCATGGTGTTTTAATTTGTTTGAGAGGTTGAAAGATATGGAAAGGAGAGAAATATGTGAGACAATATTATTATTATTATTATTGGATCATGATTGCTATAAGGTTTGATGAGTTTTCTTTGCTTTTACTTCAAATATATTCAGTTATAAGAGATTTTGATAATGGAGATTGGTCTAGTGTGGGGTGGTGTGTATATGTACAATAATCAATCAGTAAGTAGTCTAATGGCAAGCTGGTGAATTAGAGATCATATATATGGATATAGAGAGATACTGTCGTTTGAAGGTTAAGTTATAAGGGATTTTGAAGTTGGAAGAAGTCGACTCCTCAACTACCAAGCAAATGAATAAAGGTTTTATCTTTCTTTTTTTTATTTGCTCCCGAGGTTTGATATCTGTATTAAATCCCGATTAATTAAGTAAAATCTTTTAAAGGAAGTAAGTATGCTTCCTAACAGATTTTTTCCTATCAAGAGCTCAACAATACAAAGAT
The DNA here is from genome assembly GCF_019186545.1 of Solanum stenotomum. Lineage (NCBI taxonomy): Eukaryota > Viridiplantae > Streptophyta > Magnoliopsida > Solanales > Solanaceae > Solanum > Solanum stenotomum. Next base: position 7,926,441 of record NC_064282.1, read on the forward strand.
CTCTTTAATAAGAATAGAAGAATCCTATATATCTATCTCAACACTACTCTTAAATAGTACTAATAAGATTTTTATTTAGTACTCCCTTCGTCTGACACTATTTGACTTGATACGATATATATTTAAGAAAAAAAGAAAGATTTTTGAAACTTGTGGTTTAAAATAATTTTTAGATATTTGTGTGATTGAAAATCATTTTATGAAGGATAAAATAGATATTTTAAAGTTTAATTGTTTCTAATTATAATAAGATAATGTTCTTTTTGGGATGAACTAAAAAAGAAAGAGTGTCACGTAAAATAGAAAACGGAAAGAGTAGTATTTTAACTCACATATACACAGGGAGTGCCAACAAAATGTACATATTTTAACATGTTGTGATTAATTATTTATCTTGTTTTTAAATTATTAGTGTCACTAAAAATAATTGACGACTTAAAAGATATTTTTATATTATCAGTATAGCTAAATTAAACTACTTTAAGTATACAATAATAACGGTATGAATTACGTACTTACCTTAAGAAGTAGCATATCTCCATCCATTTTCTTCTTGCGGTGGTTACATATTAACATAGTGCAGCCTTTTGTCTTCATAAGCAACATGCAAATTTTTGTTGATAAAAATACATATCAATTGACTATGATTTGTTAGTAGTTTCTTGATTTTTCGAATGTTTTATTTTTTCGAAGCTTGTACACGTTTATTTACAATGTAATGGTATAAAAATTGAGGAAAGCAAAAGAATTGAGAAAATCAACGAAAATTGAAAATAAAAAAAATGTATGTCAGTTTGATTTATAAATTTAATAAATCGACGCAACTAATTTAGTAATTTTTAATACAAAAAGAAAGCCAATTCAACGTATTAAGCTAGTCAGAAAGTACGTGAGTTAACAACAATATACAGTCCCACGTCTAAGGCCTCGTTTGGTCATGTGAGATAAAATCATGATATGAAATCATATAAAATGAAGTTGAAGTTTTGTTTGGACATGTAATTTGAATTTTTAAGTCGTAGTTCTTGCTCATAACACAAAAAAGCTCACAAGTTGTGAAAACTATCAAAATCGCTCCAATTCTTTATACAATCTTACCAAATGAGCAAAAATATAATACAATATCACAAAGCTAATTCAAGAAAAAATACAACGTTTATTAATTGAATTTTAGTTCAATAAAAAATAAAAATGAACATGTGTTGTAATGTACTACTCTTTATTAAGATCCTCTCACATAGTACTGTCAATCTCCTCGCGTTGAACATGCATTTCTCGATCAAATGACCAAAAATAAACCAATATTGTTACTTTGAGTTGTCTGTTAGTCAATACCAGTAATAACTATATCATTATGTTCATATTCCGTAAATATTTCATCATTTTCTCGATATTCTTGCAAAAATTATATAACATTGCACGAGATATGACAATTTCACTTGTGTGTCAATGATTGACATAATGATTCATGTTTTATATCAGTGAGAAATCAAAAGTTCATTTGATCAGATTGCACGATCTCATTCACATCCTTTAAAATCCTGAGAATGATAGCATAATCTTTTGTATGAAGCTAAAAGTCATTTATTTGAAAACCAATATTAAAAATATAATATTTATCTACCAATAAAAATAACATTTTTTTATAATTAATTAAAAAAAAAAACACATAAGGGAAATGAGATAATTTCGTGTAAACAAACTAATATTATTTTAAGAGATGACTTTTTTCCAAAAGTTTGGAATGGGTAGGGGTGTAATTTACCATCATGTGATGGAAATAGAAATTGATAAGAGTATAATATCAACTAGTATAAATTTTGTTACATAATCATATAAATAATAGTAGAGTAGTTGATAGATATAAAATGATGAGGTTTTTTAAAAAATAAAGTATAAATTTGTGAGTTAAATTTTATATTTAAAAAATGTAATACTATAATATCAAATTCTCAATTTATTTTTTTATATAAAAAATCATAAAATAAAAACTCGTGTCCAAACATTAATTTTAAAAATTTCAAATCACCTAGATGAAATCAAATGCACACGGTACTCAACATGACCGCGTACAAGCTAGGCCAACAGCATCGACCGTTTTTATTTGGGTTCACAACCATCGGTCCGGTCTGCGTCTGAACTCTGGCGATCAAATTTTCTCTCTGCTACTGTCTCACCATTGGTACTTCTTTCACTTTGTATTTACTTCTGTCTCCCGCCCATTTTCTTCTATGGCACCGAAGAAGAAACCTCAATCATCCAAAGGCAAAGGTTCTTCTCCCACAGGTCCCAAATTGCAAATTTCTGCCGAGAACGAGAATCGCCTCCGACGATTGCTGCTTAATTCAGGCCGCTCCACTCAGTCTCCGAATCTTATTCCAGCAGAGGATGCTCTCTCAAAAGCGCAGAAGGCCAAGAAACTTCGTTCTATCTACGAAAAGCTTTCTTGCGAGGGCTTTACCAATGATCAAATTGAACGTGCTTTATCCGCTCTCAAGGTACTATACTAATCAAGAAAACGTCCATCTTTCTAATCACAAAATTTAATGATCAATTTAACGGTGTAATTTCAAGAAAGACAAACTCATGTAATTTCAAGAAATATACCTGATTACTGTTTTTGACACATAGAATGTGTTCCTTTTTAGTTATTTGGAGATATAATCAGACACGTTCTCTCTGACATAGTTTTTAATAATATTTACCATTTCAAAAAAATTACAAAGGAGAGAGCCACGTTTGAAGCTGCTTTAGATTGGCTATGCTTGAATTTGCGAGGAAATGAGCTCCCTCTGAAGTTTTCAAGTGGTACCTCCCAATTGAACGAAGGTATTGATTAAAAAAGTTCTGTTTAATTTCCAGACTCAAGCCATATTGAGGAATTTTGTGTTAAGGAGAAAGAAGTTGAGTTCATGAATATGCATTTTTCGCAGGTTCTGTTGGTATCATATCAACTGCTCGACAAGATTGGGTTCCTTCAGCAGATTCATCTGTGGCAGAAGTTAAAGATGAGAAAATACCTAAAGTTTCAGTTGTGCCGAAGGGTCGAAGTGATAGTGAATCTCTACGTACAGTTGAACGCGCACAAGCTGATTGGATCCGTCAGTATATGGAACAACAGGAAGAGGTATTTATACAGTTCTATTTGATACTTCTACTTCGACTGGCGGGTACAATGGGTCTGTGGTGCTAAATTACTGCATTGTGTATGATTTCAGCTTTTGTGAATTATCTGTCTACAGTGAAACCAAAGGTAGCTGACAAAGGTTCTGCAGGGGAGTGGCTATGCCTAGTTAGCTACTGCATGCTTAACACTTCTAACATATTGTTTTTGTTTCACAGCTACTTCTTGTCTTAGAAAAATATAACTAAGATTCATGATAAAGAATTAGGACATGATGCTGTTCCCTCAATGCTGCTCGGACTCTTCAAAAATGTCGATGAGTGTGTGTCGGATCCTCCAAAAATAGTGTATTTTTGAAGGATCGGACACGGGTGCGACAACATTTTTGGAGAATCCGAGCAACTTAGCTCTCCCTCCTAGATTTCATCATCAATTGCTCTAGTTTAATCCATATACTTTTTGCTGTTTTTGGTTATCTCCCTGAGCTGAGTACTGTAACAATTTATTGGAGCTACATCTACTTATCTTTGTGACTTTCTCATCCGTTTGATGCCATCAATGAAACACCTTATTTCATCAAAAAAAGAAAAGAAGAATTAGGGCACGAGTCCTGACCTAAGGCAGCTAGACTTCGTCGAAATCTATCTTTAATCCCATTTCAATCTGAAACAAATTCTCTGTTTTTTAATCTTAAAGTTTCCCAGTATTAAAGATCTAAAAGCCACTGAAATTCAAAGTGTGCAACGCTGAGTCTATACATTCTTCTTTTACTATGCATTTGCAGGATGAAGCTGAAAGTTGGGAATCTGGTTTTTTTGACGATGGTTCTCTAGAGCAGGTAAATCTCATGGCAACTTTTTCCATGTTTCCACACTAATAAATCATCAGTTCACTTGCTTTGTGTCACACAGCCTCTTTAGTAATGACTATCTGATGATGTAGGCTTTCCTTTTATCGGTATCCATTTCCCAGTTCATTGTAGTAGTATGTTCAGGCTTTAGGTGGGGCTGGTGGATGGAGTAGATATATGGTTTACATTCTTGGAAGGCTTGTATGGCTATTTCTCTTGCGAAAATGACATGTTTATGTAAAGTTGAATCTGGATATTGTAACAGTTAGTTCCTTAAAGCATTTTCCCCTTTTTCCTGTTGTAGCGAATTGAATTTTGTCTTATCAGAGTAGATATAAGATCAATATCCCTCAAAACACTTGTTACTCAAAGAATATGAAAAGCATGCTACTGGTCTTGATTCATGTTTTGTTCGTCAACAGGTCCCGCGGAAAAAACGTAGTGTTGAGGCCATTGTTCAAGAATTTCATACTGCTAGGCTGGAAGCTATTCATGCAAAAGAGCGCGGTGACAAAAAGGGCCAGGAACTAGCCAGCCGAACCATTCGGAAGATCAAGCAGGAGATATCTTCTCTAGGTTGAAAACTTTTGATATTGTGCTTTCATTCCATTACTTTAGCAAGTTTAACTTATGACATTTATTATAGGACTACCGGATGATATCCTGGAATCTGCACATGAAAGTGCTTCCGACCATGCAGTGTTAGACATGTCCTCAGAAAAACTTGATGTTGACGATGTTACTTCACACAATTTCAGAACGTCCGATATTCATGAACATGAGATAGGAATGGACGAAGTGTCTGTCAATAACAGCTCTAATGAGTTCATCGAAGACAATCCATCAAGTGTTCCTTTAGGTGACAAGGCGGCTTCAGGAGGAGAACCAGAAGACGTAGAACTTGGTGATTTCTTATTTGAAGAAGATTCCTCCGCTGATGTGTTGGCTACTGTACTAGAACTGCAGAAGAAAGAAAAGATGAGAGAGTTATGCAGTCAGAAAAACTTGGAGAAGTTAGAAGGTATATGGAAAAAGGTAAAAGTCTGGTACCTGATCTTATGAGTTGGTTGTAAATTTTTCACTGTAGATTATAATCTAGAGCACCTCTTTAGTTACCTAAAAAACAAAGAAGATTTGGAACTCCTCTATTGGTATAAAGAAGGATATAATAGGAAAAAGATGCCTGATCAGTAGTTTTGACTTAAATAAGGTAGCCTCTTAAAGTGAACAAAGTATGTTTTCATTGTTTTCCTTTTCAATGTAGTTACTTTGACAGGATAAGGTGTAACTTGTCTCTGTTTTTATTAGTTTTGAAACAACCGATAGTGTTATTGCATCAAAGGGTGTGGCCTAACGGTTAATGAAGTTGGTTGAAACCTTGTTGGAGACCAAGGTTCAAATTCCAAGACAAAAAAACCTAGGTGATTTCTTCCAATCTGCCTAAGCCTTGGTGTGCTGAGTTATCCGGTACTCGTGTAAGTTGGAGGTAGCAGGTATCCCTGGAATAGTCAAGTGCGAGCAAACTGGTACAGAAATTATTGTTTTAGAAAAAAAGAACTGTTATTTTTATTAAGGTAAATTGATACTGGTAAGAAGGTTAATCCACGATGAGCCCGTATGGACCTGTTCTGTAGCGTGAAGTTAAACCACCTCCTCTTAACAACATGTGATGCAAAATGTGAACCATGTTAGATTTGTGTCACCCCTTTTCTTCTTGAGGTCTTCTTGCTTTTTGTTCTTAAGTTGTTGTTCCTTCCCTAAAAGTGTTACAACTGTTGGCATAATTGCAGGGAGATCCACAAAAGATTCCAAAGGCTTTTCTTCACCAACTTTGTCAAAGATCAGGATGGGAGGCACCAAAATATGCGAAAATACCTGGAAAAGGAAATATTACAAGTTACTCAGTTAGTATAATGCGCAAAGCCAGTGGGAGGGGTAAGAGCAGAAAAGCTGGAGGGCTAGTAACAATTGAGCTTCCTAGTCAGGATCATGCTTCTTCTACTGCTGAGGTATGTCTAATGCTTTGTTCATACTGTTATTGCATTTGTTGTACGTCCATAAAAAAAAAGGAAAGAGAAGTTAATGATAATTGCAGTTCTACTATTTGGCCGTTACACAACGTTTCAGTTTGTGGGTGTAAAATATACCCTAATAGGGAGAATTTCATGTATTCACATCAAAATAGGAGTGTGTCATTTATCCCTTCGTTTCTTGTAAGATAGCAGTTGAATTTGTTTAGCTATATATACATTGTTTGTCGCTGGAGTTTTTTCTTTTTTGATAATGATTGATTGGCATCAAGAAGTGGCAATGGTTACAAAAATAGATATGCTAGCTCCGTTTGTCACTGTAGTTTAGCGGACTGAATTTTTTTTCAGTCCGCGATATGTCAGGGCCTCTAGGCACTACTAAATAATATTGGAAACTTTGGTTTTCAAGCCATCAAACTGATTATTGACCTTTTTTCTATTCAAGCATTTGATCGATTTCTCTAGAGTTTTTCCAGTTTGTTCTGTAGGCTTGTTCAATTTGCACTTTGACACTGCCCAAAGCCACACTTCGCGTTTCAGATTATCTTTTTGCCTTTTAAGACACCTTTGAAGGTTTATATGGAATAGATGTTAGCTCGTAACCCAAAAGATTTGTGATACTATTGAGAAGGTCTTAGGGATATTTATGGTGAGAGACTGTCTTGAAACATTAAAGTAAATTATGGTAAAGACAGGTTCTTCTGATTTATTTTCCACTGCTAAATTCTCTCTTTTTTCCTCTAGTTTCTCTCCTCCATAATTCACATATCTTCTTTTATTTTCTGGGAAGATTTAAAATGCCTGAGCTAGAAGAGAGTTTGTTTCTGGTCCAACTGAAGTTTCAACTGACTGGAAGAACAAAATCTCCTACTTGAGAAGTGAGCAGAGAAATAACAAACGTTCTGTTGTTGAACACTAAGAAACTGTGAATTTACCTACAGAGGGCCAGTAGTTTGGGCAGGAGAAGGATGCACCAGTATCCCCACAAGACACTTGCGAGGGCTATCTGTAAGAAGGAAGAGAGTAGAAGTTGATACCATTAATCAAATGTGTATTTGCATGTGTAATTCACATAGCCTTATTGTGATGGGTCTTTTGGATGCAAAATCAATTGGAAATGAAATATGTCATGATTTAGAGGAATAAATATGCGAAATTATAGAAATTCTTAACATGGTTGTAAGAAAGAAGTTCTGTACTCTCTGTACATATACGAACTCTCTCCTTTTGCTATTTTTGTGAATAACATTGCTGTACTTACTAAAAGAAAAGGGAAATATCAAATTATTGAAACATGAAGGGTAATGTGACAACCCCACTTATTTTTTTTTGAGAAAGAAAACATTACTTCTATATATCCACAGGTATACTACATCAAATCAAAGTGTAGTCCCCCTCCAAAAAGTTTTACTTACATCATTCCTAGGATCTTCTAGTTACAACCAGTCAATAATATTAAACACAGTTTCAACATCTCCTATCACTACTTGCTTACACCAAAAATAATAAAGCCCTAGGCACTTAGTCTTTATCTTCTGGATATTGTTCTGTTTTCCTTCAAAACATCTTTGATTCCTTTCCTTCCAAATTGTCCACCAAATGCAAGCTGGGACAATCCTCCATCTCTTCTCATTTTTTCCTGCATTTCCATCCCTGTTCCAGCATTGTAGGTATGTATTGGACTTCACCATACGTGTTTTTGCATCAGTCTTAACCCCTTTGTGGATCCCCCTCTGTTGCGTAACCCCTCTTGAAGTTTTATGGCTAGTTCATTAAATGCTGGTAAGAGNTTCCTAGGATCTTCTAGTTACAACCAGTCAATAATATTAAACACATTTTCAGCATTTTCTATCACTACTTGCTTACACCAAAAATAATAAAGCCCTAGGCAATTAGTCTTTATCTTCTGGATATTGTTCTGTTTTCCTTCAAAACATCTTTGATTCCTTTCCTTCCAAATTGTCCACCAAATGCAAGCTGGGACAATCCTCCATCTCTTCTCATTATTTCCTGCATTTCCATCCCTGTTCCAGCATTGTAGGACTTCTATAATACTCCCAGGCTTTGTCCACTAACCCCACTTATTTTTAGATTAATAATGATGCTATTGAAGTGTAATATCCTGGCAAGACAAGAAAAGAAATACTGTTCTAGGAGCTTTTGCCGCTTTTGCTTTTTGTGCAATAGGTATGTATTGGACTTCACCATGACGTGTTTTTGCATCAGTCTTAACCCCTTTGTGGATCCCCCTCTGTTTCGTAACCCCTCTTGAAGTTTTATGGCTAGTTGATTAAATGCTGGTAAGAGGCAGTTCATAGAGCTATTGTTTTCTCTTCTCTATTTGCTGTCCCACGGTTGACAGGACTCTGCTATAACTGTGATGTCATTTTCTTGTAAAAAGCATTTGATATTTTTTTTCTATAGGTCTTACTTAGATCTGATGTCACGTAATTGCAACTTTGATGAAAATACAATCTAATGTTGTAGTTTGGAATGACCAGTGTTCAACCTTATAAGGAAAATCACAAAATTCATGATCTTGGTTTCAGGAACCAGAGATCTTATTAATTAACTGGAATTTGCAGAGTCCTGTTGTAAAAACACTTGCTTACTTTTTTTTAGTTTGCTATGATTTTTGTTTTGAGATGTGATTCTAAAACATGGTTCTTTTCATTTTTGAACTGTGATTTGCTCAGGATGCACAAAACAGAGTTGCAGCGTATGCTCTCCATCGCTTGTTTCCAGATCTCCCAGTTCACATGCCAATTACCGAGCCATATGCATCACTTATTTTGCAGTGGGAGGAAGGTCATTTTTCTAACTTCACGTGCAGTCAAATGTTTAATATTGATATTACATTAAGCATTTTGGTAACTCAATTTTATACTTCACCCTGATCAAATTGGTCTCTTGTAGCCATAGAGCCCATAATTGTTTATCTAATCTTTTTACTGCAAACCTTACCTTGATAAACAGTTTTTTTTTATTGATGAAAGTTATCATAGAGAGATAATACACTCAAAAATCTTTGTCCAGAGGTAAAACTTATGCTACAACATCTATGAAAACAAGGAAAAAGACGGAATTTATTTTGAAGCATCCTACGTAAAAAGAATAATCCCTCCAAAATTTATTTCAACCCTTAAACGGTTTCACTGATGTAGGCAGCCTAATTCTCTTCTGTTATTTTTTTATCCGGCTGATCTCTTAGTGGTTGCTCATCTCATTAACAACCTGAAGATCCCGAGTCTGTGTCAGTTAGATTCGCAAGGTCTGGTCTGATATCTCCACCTCTTTCATGTGCATGGGGGTCTTTTCTGGGACAGGTGATTCTGTGAAAGATATTGTTGATGATCAAGTGGAACGAAGGGCCTATTTTGTGGATTCATTGCTGGAAGCTAGCGGTTCAGAAACCATAACTCATTCTGATGTCTCCAATAATGCTAGCAAAGAAAAGTTTTTACATCCTCACACCACCGAAGATAAGACGGTGCCTGTTGATTTTACAGGTGAAGTATGCTTATGGATTCTTTTCTGGTTTGCATCAGAAAATAATGTGAAATTGTTACTTATTTTCTTAAAACACTGCAAAATGTATGGCATTTCTTATGAAGCTGGTATTGGTAGAATTTGAATTTCTCTTTTGCTTTATTTTATTGATTTTGCGTCAACCATGGATCTAGATTAAGACTGCTTTTCAAAGAATTGCTGATATAATAAGTTTTTAATATTTGGTGATCGTGTCTATATACATTTTGTTCTTTTCTGTTCATTTAGCTGGCAATAAATGATTTATTCTGATGTCTACTGCAGTTCAATCTGTGCCTTTCTAAAGTAGCTTGTTTTTCATTTTTCCTTCTTTTGGGGAAGATATGACTCATAGGTAAGAATCGCAAAACAAGCGAACTAATTGTCCCGTGCTGGTGAAAATGGAAGTACCTCAAACAGATAATGTTTTCTATTTAGTTATAGGTTCAGCATATTGCCCTTAGGGGAGGGGTAAAGTGGTAAACAGTGAGTTTTAGTTATTGACTTTTACAAGATCTTGTATACCTGTTAGTTTTTGCAGGTTTGTGGAGGCTTTTGGGAGTTCATTGCTATTTCAGAATGTAAATGGTTCCTTTGCTGACTAATCTCTTTGTTTTCTGCAGCCAAAAATCCCCGTAAAGAAGCAGAAAGTTTCTCTCTGAAAAAGGAGCAGGAGGGTAGGAAGAAGTTGAAGAAGTACCAGGTCAGAGCCTTTCTAGTTCTATACTATTAAAATTATGTGGCACTGTGGATGAGATCATGTTAGTGCTGCTGTAACTTTAAGGCCATCTACTATGGAGTTGTCATTCACTTTGGGCTGCTTGTTACACTTTCACATAGATAGGCATCACTGATGAATAACACAGATTTGAATGATGAAAGAATTTGAAAGATGACAATGAACAAAAGGTAGGAAAGATCCTGAAGACAGAATAAAAAGAACCAGAGGGCACTAGCAGTTGCACTTTCGGCATTTTAGTAACAGTGAGGGATGTGATATGTATACTCTTCCTTTTCCTTCTTCTTTTTGGGGTGGGGGTGGGGATATGAATTCTGTTGCAAGCTAGGGTTTCAACTGCTATATTTCTTTACATTTTTTAGTTTTGATACAAATGGCTCTTTTTCGTTTTTGTTGTAGAGGTTGTCTGCAGCTTTGCGAAGCCTAGGTTGGTTTCTCACTTTTTCATGTTATTTTGGTAGAGCTTTCATGATTTAACAACTGACCTGGGGCAGTTGTTTGCTGGGATTCTGAGTTTCAGGTTGTCTGCATACGCTATAATGGTGGTTAAAGTTTATCCAGCCTTACATCATGCATTTCCGTAGCAGTCATTACATAGTGGCTTTCCTTATTTCCCTCTTTTCTCTTCATAATTTTGATTATTTTTTTTTACTTTTATCATTGATGTTACTTACCTCTTTGTCTGCTTCAATTTTTGAAGATATTTAATTATGTTCTCCAAGCAGGAAATGTTAAAATCACGGGCTGCCCTACCTATTGCTGACTTAAAAGGCGAGATCCTGCATTCACTAGAGGAGAATGATGTTTTGGTCATTTGTGGGGAAACAGGTTGCGGGAAAACAACCCAGGTGTTGAATTCTTAAATTTTTCCTTTTTTCTGTACCAAAATTACTTCAATACTGTGTTGAGGCGCAGCTTTCAAGGTGCTACTAGTTATGTGCTTTGGTCCTGTTTTCCCATTCTTTGGAGAACTTTCTTTCCCTTGTTTTATTGCAATGATCCTAGCTTGATGTGTTTTGTCAAATCAATCTTTTTTCAAAGGGGAATAGCAAATCAGTGCTTCTTATTTTCAGATAGTGAGCTGTAGAGAAGATCCTACTCACCTAAACAGTTGCTAGAGAATATGTCAGAAAAATTTCCAAATAAAGCTAATTGATTTAAGAAGTCACCAAGATGGTTTTTATGTGCAATGGAGGGTAACTTATAAAATCACATTTGTATCTAGAATCTTTGACATCTTACATTTTAATTTCTGTAGGTCCCTCAATTTATACTGGATGACATGATTGAATCAGGACGTGGGGGACACTGTAACATTATATGCACACAACCAAGGAGAATCGCGGTCAGTGCTACCATTCATTTACCATACATTTGCCTGCACTAACTGAAACATTGGTTCTGGAATTCAGTTCTTTAATCGTCTGCTTGTTTGATTCAAAATAAAATGTAATTTTTTCCATGCACCTGTTCTGCTGAAATTCTCAACTTCTATGACTTCCGCGGAGCTGCCAATATTTTTGCAGCTTTTAGCTGGTTGTGCTATTATCTCGGTTGTTGCCTGTTGGCTATGATAAAATATATTCTTGATGAGGCCTTGTACCATTGTTATTGTTACTCTGTTTGACACTTCTATTGTGTGCAGAACCCTCCAATACTTTTGGAGATTTTGCATGCAGCCGTATTCGGACTTCGAAATATATTTGATGCATTAGTGTTCCTCCGTTGTAGCTTGATGTCACCTTTTAAGCTCAATAATAGTAGAACAAGGTCCTTGGTGCCATTATTCCGGATTGTTGCCTGTGGACTATGATAAAATTTATACTATATGAGGTCTTGTCCATCTTGGTTAAGTATATGAATATTGGGATTTGTTCGACTATTATTGTTTCTCCGTTTGACACGTTTATTGGGTGCAGAACCATCTAATATTTTTGAAGGTTTGGCATCCAGCCATTTTAAGATACACATAAGCACACCAATATTTCCTTGAAATATACTGCCTTGTAAGATAACTCCAGAGCATCTTGCAGGTTTTTGCTTCTAGGTTATCCTACCTTTCTGTAACCTTGTTTTAGCGTGGATGAAGAATTAAGGATTAATTTTGTCGTTAGTTGAATTGTAGGTCAAACTCAAAGTTATTAGTTGGATTTCAGTTAAGATCAAAGTTATTAGTTGTAGTACGGTGAAGCATTGCAATTTAGAATAAGTGTATCACATCAAGGACAAGGCTTATTTGAACTCTTGTATATCAGATCACCTACCATATTATATGAAGTAACCGATCATATTTGAAGAACACATGCATGGAATTCAGAAATTCGATCAGATAGTTTTTTCTTTTTCTTTTTCTTGCTAATATAGGTTTTCTGCAATAGCTTAGCTGAGATTGGAGGCTCTTCCTCTTCACTTTTGTTGAGATGTCATTAAGCAATACTTTTGTCTTGCTCTTTACACCCACATTTTAGGTTTTCTCTCACTGACAACAAGATTTGCTGATTGTCATTTTCTCTTTGTTAGGCTACTTCTGTGGCTGAAAGAGTTGCTGATGAGCGTTGTGAATCTTCACCAGGTTCAAGTGAGTCCTTGGTTGGTTACCAAGTTCGCCTTGATAGTGCAAGGTATTGCTTCCGGCTTCCCAAAGTCTTCATTTTTAAATGGATACATTATCACTTGTCCCCAAAAAAAGGATACAAAAAAATGAAATTGGATGTCATGTTGACTCAAAATTTGCTTGTCTGGAAATTGATTTATATTACCACTTTAGTGTCGGCGAAGCTACCAGTGCTTAATAAAACCAGTCAGTTATCTCTATGTGGCTGGATGTATGGATTCTGCGCTGTCATTTCACTTGGTTTATTCATTTCATTCGATCACTTTAAACATGTTTTTATCAGGTCTACCATACATGACTCATGGGTGGAGTAGGATTACAAATAAGATATTGCTCATTGGATCTGAGACTTCGAAGGATTTAGATGTTGAGTTTTATGATACTTGGGTTCACATGGATAGCCAATTTTGTGCATCAATGCTCTGCTACTATTACAACTCCCACTGTGATCTGCTTTTGTTTAGTCAGTGATCTAATCATTCCTGCTGAGTCGTGTTCCCTTAGATTTCCTTAAGCATTGCAAACCTGTTTTCACTTAGCTTTTTGTGGGTCTCGTTGTCATCATGTAAGGACATAGGAATCTCCCATCAGTGGTTCTACCCAGAATAAGTATCATTTTATATTCGTGCTTTAAAAACTATAATCATCATTAATACTGAAATATGATAATGATTCTGTGATTGTCTTGTGAAGTTGTGATTATTACATCAAAACATCATCTATTAATCTTTTTACCCTCTTTCAGGAATGAGAGAACAAAGCTCCTCTTTTGTACAACTGGTATTCTTTTGAGAATGTTTTCAGTAAGTTTCCTACTAATTATATTGCATGCTTACCGACTATATTGAATTTATTTGACACAATCTTTGCCCACTTTACCTTTTTTAATTTTTTTTTATAAAAGAATGTCGAAATATTGGCCAATATCTTTTGGTGCAATTAAATGTGTTATTTTGCAGGGAAATAAAAGTTTGGCTGGTGTTAGTCATATCATTGTTGATGAAGTGCATGAGAGGTCACTTCTGGTGAGTTTTTTGTGCACTGCATGACATGTGTTTATGAATTATGGCGAGCAAGTTTATTTAATTTCCACTACTTGCTTGTAAAATAGATCAGGCTATCAAAAATTGACCATGTGAATATGAAAGCATGTTGTTTAGATTCTCTTATGCTGATTCTTATGAAATTAGGTACCTACTAATGGTGGCCGTCTAGATATAGACCATTGCTATCTGGTTGGTTAAACATGTTAAAATCTCGAGGAAAATGAAGAAGATAAATCAGTGAAGTGTGTGACAGTCTCAATTAGTATCCATCATGATAATTGGTTATGTCCATACTAAATCATGCTCCTTTTTGTTTTATGATGTATATAATTTGTTATGATGGGGAAATATCTCGTATACAGACAATATACCAAAAGGCGGAGAATCTATAGTAGAATATGATCTCCGGAAAAACCACCCTATTTTTCTACAAATTGAAACCTTGTGGGTGCATTGAGAGAGGAATAAAAGAGACAACAAATGAGAGACTATTCTCTTTTTAAATGCTCTCATATTTCTTTCTTTTAATAAGACCCACATGAGTGCTTGTGGGGCAACATATCATGCCCTTTGTCATCTCTAAAGGCTCAATTAATTAGTGCCTACTTCTTTGGGCTCGGTCGTTGTCCATAGCATCTCGATCTTAAGATCTCGCACCACCGGCGAGTTGGCCACCTGACAATGCAAGAGGATATGTTCATGTCGTCACCCATTTTTTGCACATCAAACGCGAGCTGACATGTTATTATTCTTTCTTGCTGCAAAGTGCAAACCAAGTAAATTGCTTACCTTTCTTGGCACCCGTGAATCCAAATTGACAAGTACAGAAAACCTGAGCCATACTGACTATAAGAGCTTACGGAAATATGATTTTAAGAAGAACCATAGATATGGTTCTTGTATGTATAGAGGACTGAGTGACTTCTTTGAGAACCATATTTTGATCTAGCTCTCATTACTTCTTTATTTACGATTTCCCCAACATTGATATCATTACTTACCTTATTAAAAAGGTATGAGAATTATTATTTTGACAAATTTGGAAGAACTGCACATGACTATGAATTCTGGAAAGAAGTAATCAAATGACTTTTATACTTCATTGGGCATTAGGAGGATTGAAAAAAGGACTGTTTTCTTGCTGCTGCACATTCTTTCAGAAGCCCTTCCATTTTTTCGTCATTTGGTTGGTGTACTACCGGTGCTATTGCTGCCAAATTTAGGCACACAAAGAAGCTGCTTCCTGACTGAGCCTCCAGTATTTATTAGACTCCACGACAGTCTGACTCTTGAGATATCAGCGGGATGCTTATAATCATTGTTGCTTCTGAAAATCTGGCTTTGATGTCACACTTCTCATTCTGCAAATTGTTGCAGCTATGGCAAATGCTGAATGCTCTTGCTGGACACCCCATTATATGCCCTTTACTCTAGTAACAGAAAGGATGACTTTCTTTCTTGTCTTTTGTCACATTCATTTAATTCTGAAATCCCAATGTTTTGTGTCTATGATAGTTGGGTGCCACTGTTCTCATCTTCTTGAAGAAATCAGCTATGGTTCATTTTCATTTTCATGAGACCCTCTTTTTATCTGCTCACTACTCACTACTCACTAGATGACTAGGACTATCAAACTGAAGAGGGAAATAGCACTTTTTGCTGTAGTCTACTTATATACCATTAATCTCTGGTTCTTCCTCTACTTTGTTGTATATTAATGGATATATTTGGAAACCAGTTGTAAGAAACACTAACATCTTTTAAAACCAGGGTGATTTTCTGCTCATTGTCTTGAGGAGTCTCATCCAGAAGCAATCTGCCCTTGGTACGGCAAAACTGAAAGTTATACTCATGTATGGTTTGGTTTCATTTGTCAATATCTTGCAACCATTATCTTGTTCTGTGTCCTTTTTATAGTTATGACTGCTCATGGATGAATTTTTTGTTTTGTTTTACACATCAGGTCTGCGACAGTAGATTCACATTTGTTTTCTCATTACTTTGGTCACTGTCCTGTAATTACCGCTCAAGGACGAACACATCCTGTTTCAACTTATTTTCTCGAGGATATTTATGAGAGTATCAATTACCGCCTTGCATCTGATTCTCCGGCTTCTTTAAGCTATGGAGCATCTACTAGGGAAAAGGTATTTCAGTTTACTTGCCTTAATTGACATTTTAGATGGACTGAAATTTGAAATTTTCTTTCTTTGCTACATATGCTCTCATTGGCAATTTCTAGCTTCTGCTTTGGAACTGCTCTAAAGTCTTCTGTTATACCAATCTTTACTTTTAGCTGAACTAATTTTCAATCAAAATCAATTATTAGTAAGGAATAGATCCTGACAAACCATCATGAGTGTTGCTCTGGTATTGGCTTACAGTTGAAGTAGATCTTCCGTATTGACTTGAAGTTCAGTCTGTTAACTTTTTGTTTATGTAGCTCAAGAGCTTCTTATATCTTTCCAATTGTATGAGTGCAGAATGCTCCTATTGGCAATCATAGGGGGAAAAAGAACCTTGTCCTCTCTGCATGGGGTGATGAATCATTGCTGTCTGAAGAGTACATAAATCCCTATTATGATCCCAGTAATTATCAAAACTACAGTGGACAAACTCAAAAAAATCTGGTAATTGTTTCTGAAAAGTACCTCTTCAGTGATGCTAATTAAGATCCTAAAAACTTTACTGAAAGAATACTGTGATGAACCATCTCTCACTATCTCAGAGGAAATTGAATGAAGACATTATTGATTATGATCTTCTTGAAGACCTGGTATGCTACATTGATGAAACATACCCTGAGGGTGCTATACTAGTTTTTTTACCGGTAAGTTCATCGATTTAACACTTATTTAAGTTTTGATTTTCTCTTTCGAAGTTTTATGTCTGCAAAAGAAAAGAAGATTGACTTGTGAATTATGTTCTGCTGAAGGGGGTTGCAGAAATAAACACCTTACTCGATAGACTGTCTGTGTCCTTCCAGTTTAGTGGACAGTCTTCTGAATGGATTCTTCCTTTGCATTCTTCTGTAGCATCTGAGGATCAGAAAAAAGTGTTTATTAGACCTCCAGAAAATATCCGTAAGGTAATGTTTTGTATTCAATCACATGTTTTTTCATTGAGACATTTATGCTATCTGATTACATTGTATGCATGCTATCTTCTTCAATTTGGGTTCTTTTCTCCTCTGCGCTTTTCTGTTCTCTTTCATGTGTTGGTTCTTGGTTGTGCAGTGTCTTGTGTTATTAATCTGCATCATTGTCTGAACACAATTAAATCAAGTAATTACTCCCTGAAGGCTAAATGCTTATTATCATTATATAGCTGGTGTAAACTAACTCCTGTCACTAGCATTGAACACTTCTCGAGTTTTGTTAGCATCTTAATTTCCTTTTGTATCAGAGTTGACAACTCCTCACTTTTGTAACTTTTTGCATGTTCTTGATGCCACCAATGAATTGTACTTACTTCCTCCAAAAAAGAGTAATATTGGAAGATGGTAAGTTGTTGTTTCTGTGCAGAAATTCATTTTGATGATTTTTCAGAATGATTTGCCCCTATAAANGATCGAATGACAGTCCGTGCTGGTCGACCGTAGTTTGTGTCAGAGGCTGGTAAGGGAAGTCTCGATCCACGGACACAGACCACGGACCGTGGTCTGATCTACGGACCGTGGGTCTGTCTATGAGTCGGGACTTAGCCAATTTTCTGAGCTGGTTTGGGGAGGGGTTGCAGTGGTGAACCACGGACCGCCAGCACGGGCCGTGGTCTGACCTACGGTCCGTGGATGGTGACCATAAGTTGCACCTGCAACTTTTCAAAATCTGCATTTTTGGTCCGTTTCGGATACGGGGTGTTACAGCTTATTATCATTATATAGCTGGTGTAAACTAACTCTTGTCACTAGCATTGGACACTTCTTGAGTTTTGTCAGCTCTTTAGCATCTTAATTTCCTTTTGTATCAGACTTGACAACTCCTCATTTTTGTAACTTTTTGCATGTTCTTGATGCCAGCAATGAATTGTACTTACTTCCTCCAAAAAAGAGTAATATTGGAAGATGGTAAGTTGTTTCTGTGCAGGAATTCATTTTGATGATTTTTCAGAATGATTTGCCCCTATAAATTGCTTGAATGGAACAGATGCTTGCGCTTGCAAATTGCCTTTCACCAGAACTAGCAATTGGATCTCCTTTTGCTATTGCACATACCAAGTAGAAGTGTTCTGAAGTATTATAGACTCTTTTAGCTGAGAAAGAGACTTCCTTCTCTGCATATCCTCTCATTGTCCAATGCAAGTTAATGCTCTAATTGCTCTTGCAATCTGGGAAAACCCTGGATCTTGTACTAATTGTTAATACCCAAGATTCACATTCTTTAATTACACCTGTATGATGAAGCAACAAGCTGTCTTCATCCTAGCTCTCCCATGTTCTTACTGCTATGTCATCAACAAAACACTTGCTGCTCCACTCCTTAGCGCCTCATCCCGCAACTACTACTTTTCAGCTTTCGTTGGAAACTTCCATTTAATTTGCATCGAAACCCTTTATCTACTGACATAATTCATGTATAATTTCAAATGATATGATTGACACATTTGTCATCTGCTTGTGTGACCAGCTCCTGAAGTGCCACATACTCTGCTTCACATCCCTCATTGTTAAGTAGTGGCAGTATGAGTGTATGACATCCTTTTATTGTTGCTAGTACTATCTTCATAGGGAGCCGAGAAAAGGCTACGTTTCTTGATGTCGCTTAGGATGAAGAACTATGTTAGGAAATCTTGAAGGGTCTTACATTTCTTTGAATCTGAAAGCTGCATTGGCGATTTTCTTCTCAAGAGTCATTCACAAGAACACATTTACAACTATGTCCTGTATGATATTGACGAATGGAAAGGTCCAACATGGAACAAGCTCTGTTTATTTTATCTTATTGTAGATAATGCATAAATTTATTGTATCTGTCTAGATATGCATGCTCATCATTTTCTCCATGTTCAGCCATATTCAACTTCAAATTGAGAGTTGTACGTGGAGTCTGTGCAAAACCCTCTTCTTAGTCATCACCATATTTTTGCCTACTTTTAAGTGATTCATTTACTTATTGTTCTGTATTTTTGCTTGGTAATTTACCACTTCCAGGTTATAATAGCTACAAATATTGCAGAGACTAGCATAACCATAGATGATGTGGTTTATGTGGTTGACTGTGGAAAACACAAAGAAAATCGCTATAATCCGAAGAAGGTACGTCTTCTGCTCTCTTTCATAGCAAATGACAAGGCTGATTATCTCAGAGGATCGACTTTTCAAGCTCTGACTCGCAATACAACTGTTACGGCAACTCCATTTAGATAATAGCTGCTGCCTTGCAGTACTGCTATAAAAAATGTGTGCATGTAATCATGGAGGCTTTTTCAATCTTAAGTTTGCACTCATCATACTTGGATTTTTGTATGTGAGTTAGAATTTGTCTGTGTGATATGTTCAGCATTGCGATTTGGATAGAAAAATATTTGTCTATAGTTGGCTATGACTAGGTCCAGAAGCATCATCAGAAGAGAAGTTTCAGCACACACATGTGTTGTCATCTCTGTTAGGTAAAATAAAAGTTCAAAAAGATGTATTTCTTTGGAAACTGGTTAGCCGATGAAGTGGTTTTGATTACATGGAAGTTACAGAGGGAAAACATGTATTTTTGCTTGAGGACGAGGTTAAGGCATAATGGGTCTTGTACATCATCTGGTTTTCTAAATTGGGTGTTCAGTTTTGAATAAAGTGCAATGTATAACCAGCCTGTTAGACTTTTCTGGATCCAACCATGGGATTTTATTGCTGAACTTCTAAAAGACATTATTTACTTGTTGGGACCTCTGCTTTTATGTGTTCCGTTTGAAGAAATGTCAATTCCCTTTGCTCTTTGTCTCCAGAGTCTGGTGCACCAGTAATCATGTTTTTCTATTGTGTAAACTTCTTGATTTTAGAAATTGTCAAGCATGGTTGAAGATTGGATATCTCAAGCAAATGCAAGGCAACGTCGAGGCAGAGCTGGTCGTGTAAAGCCAGGAATCTGCTTTTGTCTCTACACTTCTTACCGATATGAGAAACTCATGCGGCCTTACCAGGTACGGGGTATTAGTTGATTTTCCTCGATATTCTATCTGGTACTTCTGTTCTTTGTTTCAGATAATCCTCTCTTACATCGCACTGATGTTTAGTTTGACTTGCTAGATCCCGGAGATGCTGCGAATGCCATTAGTAGAATTGTGCTTACAAATCAAATTGCTATCACTTGGAAGCATAAAGCTATTTTTGTCTATGGTGATTTATTTTTTTACTAAAATTATTCAGATGCAATTTTATGTATTTTGTTCTATGGATTTTCTAACTCATTTTGTCTTCCAAACTGTGTCTTTCAAGGCTCTTGAACCTCCAAAGGATGAGGCTATTATGTCAGCAATTTCTTTATTGTATGAGGTATACTCCATGGAGATGAATCTGTCTTTTGGTTTCTTAGCATCAACATCTGCATGTGCTATAATAACGACAACATAAGTCAACAGCAGGATATGGAAGTTGAGTTACTTTCCTAGGAAGAAAAAATTATCAAAAATGTCAATGAAATATAATACTTTTGAGAGAAGAGCTAAGACTAAATTTAAATCCTTCACTCGGAAGATACTCATTTATACAATAAAGTGCTAATATTAGCGTGTTTATGCTTTATCTAATCACATGTCGTCATATAAAATGGGATGGGTGTGTAAGGTATCGGGACCCATTCACTCTACAAAGTCTTGTGTAATTTGAGACATATGCTTTTGTTTCTTATATGTCAACATGTACTTTTATATAAGTTTCTACTATGCTTCATTAGTATTTACGTGTATATTTGTCATGTCTTTGGATGGTTCCATTTTCTATGGTATCATTGATAATGTTCATGCAAGATGGTATGCTATCTTGCATAGCTTGGTTTGTTACATGCAGTGCACTTGCATTCATTCATTTCCTTAATATTCTTTTGTCCATATTCTTTCTTCTTAATGCATATAAAAAATACATTCCCGTGTTTCCATGTTAAGATGTGCTTAATCGCAATATTGTTTGTCGCATGAAATGCCAGGTGAACTGCACAGTCCTGTGCTTTATGGTGATAATCTCATAGTTCAATTTATGTTCAGGTTGGTGCCGTTGAAGGGGATGAAGAGTTAACTCCTCTCGGGTATCATTTGGCGAGACTTCCCGTTGATGTGTTGGTGGGGAAGGTAGTCATGTGATTATCCCTTTTCTTTAACATCTTATATATATCTCACTATTACAACCCTAGTTCATGAACCTTTTTTTTTTTTTTTTGCAAAGGTAAATAACTTTATTTAGGATTTCTAAAAAAATAATAATCTAAGAGATCTCTTGTATACTAGAACGTAGAAAATTTACCAAAACATATGATTTTCTTCGAGTGGCAATTTTCAATATGAATTAAAATTTCATGGGTGCACCAATTGTCCTGGTTCTCTGGGCTTTGTTGACCACTATTTTCTTATATTTTTCATATGTGGAACTGTAGATGCTGTTATATGGTGGAGTATTTGGCTGTTTGTCACCAATTCTATCTATTTCAGCTTTCCTGAGTTACAAGTCTCCATTTGTTTATCCAAAAGATGAGGTCCGTATCTTCATCTCTTAAAAACTTCGGTGATGTCGATATGGAATTTAATTATGCTATGGCATGCATATGCAGAGGCAAAATGTTGAAAGAGCAAAGCTGGCACTTTTGAGTGATAAGCTTGGCTGTGAAACTGACTCTGACAGTGGTAACTGGCAGTCTGATCATCTCCTAATGATGGTAGCGTATAAAAAGTGGGAGAAAATTTTGCGGGAGGTTAGTGATTTACTAACTTGCAACCGCTTATGAAATAACTGACTGTGTATCACATTTTCACAGCCCAACTGAGAATTCCCAAGGGTAGTGACACAGGTACAAATCTGGGTTGATATTAGGCTGATTCCTCTATGCTTCCCACTTAAATACCAGCTTTTGTTTGTGACAGGGTTCTAAGCCTGCATCAAAAATTGAAAGCTTTTCTTTCTCAAAATAAAATAAAATTGAAAGCTTTCCTCCCAGACTTTAGACTATTGGTAGAGAGTGTAGCTTTTGATGTGTGGGTTCTCGAACCCTGCCAGAAAAGAGAGCTGGTATTTATGTTGAGAAGCATAGAGGGGTGTGTTACCTATCGAGTTTCAAACTTGGCACCAATGTCCTCAGATATTCTCGATTATCAATAAAAGGAAGAATTAATTGAAAGCTTAGGTGTGAATTGGCTTTTGCCATGGAAAACGTATGATTAATCATGATACTTTAATTAGTGCTTGGGTCTTAGCATTTGTAGTAAGTATTACTACCTCCATCCCTGATAGATTTGTTGTACTTCTATGTTTTGTCAATTTCAAAACCTGTGTCCACTCCTTGACCGACCTTTAATATGACACAAGTTGTGGGGGATCCGCACTTACTTCTCTTAGTACTTACTTCTCTTAGTGCAACTTTCTTCCTTTTTTTATTCGCAAAAGCTGCAAAGTCAACGTATAACCAACTAGTAAATAACTCACAATTTTTAACTTTGCTCAATATTTGTGTTGAGTCAGACCAAGGGTACTACTGTATGATCAAAGGAGTAGTTCTTTTTGTCGCATGAAATTGTTAATTATTAGTAAGCTGATTTCCATCAGTCATATATAAGAAACAGATCACTGCTGGTTAGGGTGAACTATGACCTAACTTTAATCTTGAATAATTTGGCTTAACAAATGCTCTCTATCTATGGCTACTCGATGTTTACCCACTCCACAGAGATTTCCCAAAGAATATTGCTTCTGCTTTGTCGGTAACAGACCAAACAATATTGTGTTTTGTAGAAAGAGCATATTTCCCATGTGGAATTGTGACAACATTGTTCATTGTTAGTCAAATAAGAATTAGTAGAGCCCTAGTGGATCAGATAATATTGCGTTTTCTCTCTTGTCGTTCATTGTTTGGATTGACTTTTAAGTTAGAGATCCTAACTTATGGCTTATTTTTGTCATTTTAGATAAGCACTTTTTTTAATTTACCCACATACTAAAAAAGTGCTTAAAAACTATTTTGGTATTAAAACACTTAAAATAAGCCAATCCAAACAGGACTCAGTCTATTGATAAAATACTTAAATGTATTTCAACACTTTTTACTCATAAAAAAAAGGTTATTTCCGAACATTTAATGTATGCATTGTCATTCTTTAAGCTGTGCTACTGATGCAGTTCATTTTCTTTCTGGCAGAATGGAGTCAAAGCAGCAAAGCAGTTTTGCAGCTCATATTTCTTGAGCAGTTCTGTCATGTACATGATAAGGTATGATTTTTATGTCATACTAAATACATCCCTTGTTATTGATTCATCCCTCATTATGCAGTGAGTTTTAACAGTTATATTATCAATGTTAAGGCTTCTCTAACAGGAAAGTATATCCTGTAGCCCTTGGGCCTTGGGGTACTATTTCCTACTCTGGAATGCCTGACTAATATCAAAAGAAGCATTATGTAGCTCAGTTTTCTTGTAATTCAATCAAAACTGATGGTGGTGTTTTATGCCTTGGGGCTGTAGAATATAGATTCAACTAATGGAACTATGGTTGTCATTATCCATATCTTTTGTACTTGAAAGTAAGCCCATTACCTGATCCTGAATCCATTCTTTAATTTATGAAGCGAGTACCGGTAAAAAACAAATTGCAAATTAAAGAATGGATTCAGCATACAGTACCTACCTGTATTTAATTTTATGAAGCCTCCCACACCTAGTTTCAATCTTTCACCATTACCATTTATCATAATAATCATTGGCACCAATCTGCATTTTAAACTTATAATGATCCTTCAAAAAGGTCCATTAAATACGATATGCAACAAACTCTGAAAACTGGATTTATACAGGTTTGCAACGTTTAGCTCTTCCTGAGTGAGGCACTGAGCTGTGAGAATTATGCCTCCTTTTCCCAGTTACCTCCCTTTGTAGACCTCAAATTGTTTCCCCAACTGCTAATACATGTCTTATTGTGCCAGAGACATGAGAATACAATTTGGAACGTTGCTAGCTGATATTGGACTCATCAACCTCCCAAAAAAGTCGGAGGTACTTTTATTCTAAGATGCAAATTTATCAAGTTTGCATTATTAATTTATGACTTATGATTTGCAGTCTCATCCTTTAAATTGGATGGTATTAATTTAGTGAATTTAATATATAAAATTGAACTATGATACCTGCTTTTTCTGGACATTTAAAATGAAGAGAACAATAAAAACACGGCTGGAGGTATCTCATGGACAATGTTAGACCATGCTTACTTCAAAAAAGGTTAGGAAGTTGAGGATCTTAGGAACTGCAGTTATATATACATTCCAAGCCAACTCATCGTTATCTTCATAACAATTTGCATTTTGGTTTCATGATTGCAACTTCTATGGGGGCGAGGTGGGCTTTGAGTGGTAGGGATATCTTCTGGTGTTTAGTCTGCAAAAGTATGACCTGTGTTGTCAGTCGTCACAGCAGAGAGTTGTTTGATTTCAGTCTTCCTGATTTGAGGGTGGTTTGACTGGTTATCACTTACGTGCCAACTCTGGTTGAACTTGTGGACTCCAATTTATGCCTTCATCTTCAATGGATTTATACATGTTATCAAATAGTTAAACCTGTAAAATTTACCAAGTATTTAGACGATTTAGTTTTTCTCTCCTCTCTTCCTGCTGGAAATCATATTTCCCAATATTATAGTGATTTAACTTTGAAATAATTTTTGAATGCAGGTTGATTGGAAAAAGAAAGAGAAGCTTGGCAGTTGGCTTTCTGATATTTCACAACCTTTTAATACAAATTCAAATCATTCCTCAGTTCTTAAGGTACGTTAAAGCTTAGCTGTTCCTTTTCACTTCAGAGTCTCAAACTTAATAGGATAGGGCTCGGTGTAGGTCTCATATGTTGGTTTCCTTCATGCCAGAAGGATGTCTGTTATTTACCCTTGAATCTACAATTGGGCTTCAGTTAAAACGTTAAAGATATGGGGGTTGTCTCTTATTTCTATGTTATAGAATAGAGATATAAAGAGATCATTAATTAAGATGTGTGGATCTCCCTTGACTTGGGACGGGGAAAGGGATTTGGTAAGAATACCATGTTATTGATTTTGGTGCATAGCATGGAACAAAAAGGTGTGAGAACTTTCATATATATATATATATATATATTGGGTCTTAATTCTCTTGATATATTGAACTCAGACCTGTAATAAATTTTAGTAGAGATAAAGCAAGTATTTTGTTAACGTCGTCACCCCAGAAGAATTTGTTCCACCACACCAATTTGTTTGTTGATTTGCTGTGTTGATGGCTAATTCTAAGATTAACCACATGTGTCACACCTATCCAAAAAATAATAATTAAAAATTATCTCATGTGTCGCCATTCATAAAAACAATGAGATAAATAGCACAATTTGCTCCAATAGACTATCGATTTAGTTCAGATAAAGTGCAATCAATGACACCAAGGATTATTGCCCAGTATTTCGAATTCCATGTAAATTTGTGTGAATGAATCACTTCTGTTCTGGAATAATGCTAAGGTAACTCTACATTCATAGAGTTATAATGGAACTTCTTAGTTCTTACACCCTCTGGATTCTGTTTACATGATCACTACCACTTAGCAGAACAGAAATATCCTACTCAGAATTTACAGTTTCAAGATCACCGTTGTAGCACGCACCTGGTGAGATGTTCCAAGCCCAGTATCTACTGATTTTCGCAGATCTCTGTTTGAGAAGAAGGCATTAACACTTCTTTCCAGAAAGATTTTTTGCTTCTTAATATCCTAGCTGTCACTAAGGCAGGTCTTCTGTAAAGCCTATAATGTCATTAATTATTACCCTAAGGGGTCGTTTCGTAGAAGGTATTAGAGAAAATAGCGCATGTATTAGTTTTGGTATTACAAATCCCATGTTTTGTACACTTTTTCAACCTATGTATTGCTAATGCAAGTATTGGTTATACACCCTATATGGTATTATGCTATGCGTAACCAATTAGCAAATCAAGGTTATTAATGCATGTATTAGCATGGCTAAAGACACAATTGTCCCTGAAAGTGTACAGAGCTAAAGAATGTGGATGATATTTTTGTAAATAAATATTTCTTTTAGAAATTATGCAATGTGTGTTATTTTTAATACATCAAACCAAAAATAAGAAATAACGACAGCATAACTAATCCCTGCATATTTATCCCAGCATTACTAACACACCTTGTTGAACAGTTTTCTTATACATCCTACCAAACAATCCCTAAGGGGCATATGCAAGCTAAATGCATGTGTTCACATAGCAAATATGATATATAGGATTTTGGAGGGGTCAAGAGATAGAGTGAGGGAGATTATTTCGCTCTAGTTATAATTTCGGTTTACTTACCTCTTTGACTTGTTTGGATACTAATCCTCTATAAATGTGTCTAGGCCATATTGTGTGCAGGTCTGTATCCCAATGTATCTGCGAGAGAAGAAGGCATTGCTACAACTGCTCTTGGGAACCTAAAACAGAGTGCAAATGTTTCAGCAAAGAGTAACCCTGCGTGGTATGATGGAAAACGAGAAGTTCACATTCACCCTTCCTCAATCAACTCTGACTTAAAAGCTTTTCAGTACCCATTTCTCGTCTTTCTTGAAAAGGTTTGCATTTTCATTATCTTTTACTCTGAAAAACTAACATTTGGTTTCTCTGAGCTTATCTATGGATGTCCTCCATGCTTTCATTAAGTGTTGCTTCTTTCTGTCGCTTAAGGTGATAGGAATTTGTAGGTGTCTTTTCTTTATGAAATTCGTTGTTTTCACTAAACACCTTTGTCCCTTTTGTTTGGGATAAACAAAGAAAAGCCAGGCATTTTCACATGCTTGGCCCATGAAAAAGAATCAAGCTCGCACATGGAGGAGTGTGTGGAGAAAAAATATAAGTAAATAAAAGTGTGCTTTTAGATGAGATAGTCACACATTACTAAATTATAGTTAATTATAAGTTCCTATCAAAATCCACTTTGACAAACAAGTACTACTTTAGGTACTCTAATTTGAAGGATGGGGCTGGTAATTCCTAGGTTCTTCTGTTTACTTCTCTAAATATTACTCACTCCGTCCCATTTTATATGAGGTACTTTGACTTGGCACAAACTTTAAGAACAATGGAAAGATTCTACAATGTTCCGAAAATACCCTTATTAATAATTAGTGTAAAAGAAAGATAGAATATGATAAAGTGGTGAAAAGAAAGAAAAGGTTATAACAAAGTATTGAAAAAAGTGTTTAAAGTACTTTTGACTGTCAGAAAAAGAGAAAAGTATTTGTACTTTACTGCATTTCAATAACTTTTTCTTTAAATTAAAAGAGTGCAACTATTGAAATAATGAGATTCAAGAAGGGTAAAATAGGGACAATGTCATTAAATATTTACCAAATAAGGAAATGTGTCATTCTTTTTGGGATTGACTAAAAAGGAAAGTGAGTCACATAAATTGGGACAGAGGGAGTAGTTTGTTTTGGAATTGTGGGATTTGAGTCCCTGGTGAAAGGGTATCTAAGAGTTCAAATCGGATAAAGATGTCTTCTTTTTCTCTTTGTGAGTTCATAGTAAACGTATTCAAATTGTTCACCTTAACTATTTGACTCACGTTCTGTATTTCAAAATGTTTATTGACTAATTATTTTACATAATCAAATTTTATCTCAAGTTATATATTTGTTGCACCATTTCTAAGATGTAATTCTTATTTATGCTATTATTTCAGGTAGAAACTAACAAGGTATTTTTGCGAGACACTACTGTTGTCTCTCCTTATACTATACTGCTTTTTGGTGGCCCAATAAACGTTCAGCACCAGGTATCTTTTGTTTATGGCCATGCTTGCATACCCTACTTTTTCTTTTCCATAACTTGATAAGTTCTTGTTTCTTATTTCTCAATGTGTAGTAGGTGTCAAATTTCATTTTCCAAATTTTCTCAAAACTGTCACTCAAAACTTTGAAGCGTTGTCCATCTTATGCTGTCTAGTGACAGCAGGGTAGGAGCCTTACCTGGCAAAGTCAGAGAAAAAAGGAAAAGGAAACAAGAACTGTTGAGAACTATGAATACATAGTTACCTTTATCTAAAAAAAAAACGATGATTTGCTTTGTTGTTTATTTATCAAGGAAGATTGAGCATTTGTGCTACGAAATGCTAAAATAAAAATGCTCTATTGTGTTCTTCAGTACACTCTCCTTTACATTGGTTTTGCTTCCATGGTTATCAATGCAGAAGTAGGGTATTTCTTCATTTAATCCCTATACCCTCTTGAAAAGAGGTAAATAAAGGCGGAAAAAGTAAAACAGGTGCATCACTTCCAAAACAACCAATACAATTTGTTTTTACTACTATTATTTAGGAGAATTGGGGGCATTTTCTTACTCTGGAAACTGGTATCAAGTACTAGTATAAAAGTAGCATACTTCCCCTGACGTCCTTCATGGGAAATCTGATAAAATTGTGGAAGTAGCATACTTTCTCTAAAGAGCTTTCCTTTTGGCCTTTTCAATTTCGAAGGCATGATTCTGCAGAAAATTAAGTCTATCTTTTACCTTGGGTCCAGATTGGTCTCAAATGTTAGCAAGATCTTACCAATTCAATTCCTAATTATTGCAGTTTTATGCAGGAAAAAAAGGCTAGAAACCATTCACATATGTTTCAACATTAATTCTTTGCTATATACTTGTAATTATTTGTCCTTTTTGAGGAATATTTTCTTCTTGTTGGTTCCTAGTCATGTCGCTCACCTGTTTTTGTAGTATTTTGGTGATATTTATCTCTTTTTCTAAATAGTTTGTAATTATTCTTTTCCAGACTGGAACAGTTACCATAGATGGATGGCTAGAAGTTGCCGCGCCAGCACAAACAGCTGTGCTATTTAAGGAACTCCGGCTGACTCTTCATGATATTCTCAAGGAGCTTATTCGTAATCCACAGGTAGATGTTTTATCTTATACTAACGGCTAGTACAATTTGTTTCAGTTCTAGCATTTACTGTTTCTTTCAGGTAGCAATCACCTAATTATAGATGAATAAGTCAGGGTCACAACCTTGAAACCTTCATACTTATTGGAGTGCCTTTATAAAAAGATAAGAAATAGATGCTTTATTCCCTTAGTTCTGATTTTTCGATGCAGTAACCAAGATCATTTTAAGAAATCTGAAGAGATTTTAGTTGATGTACATTGCATTTTTCCACCATAACTTAAGGAGACAAAGGATACTTTTCAAATTTCTATCACTGTCAGCAGATTCGGAAAAAAAAGAGAAGAGCGAATCTGAATGCCAAATTGCTGCCTGTTGAGGGAATGGTGTGCTCCCATTCTGGCACTTGATCTGCTCCTTTTGGGCTATTCCTACAAAAAAAATGATGTCTTGTCTATGTTTCTATTCACATTGCATTGATGTTTGCTAGGATACTCCATATGTTTTGGCTATTCGTAATAAAAGATCCTTCGATGTTCCTATACAATGTCCTCTCGAGCAATGTGCTACTGACATTCACTTTCTTTGGCTATTCGCTGTTGAATGTAATATGAGCACATGTGTCTTTTCTGTTCCAACAAAGAAAAGGTTCTGCATACAACCTCCTTCCTCTATGACCCAAAGGTCTCTCCGGGCACAATCTTTCTCACCACTATGATAACCATCGATTCAAGATCCTAATCAATTTTTAGAGGCACAGGGAATCTTTTCATTGTTTGAGCTTTTGGCAATTGTTTGCATATCATTTTTCCTTTTTTTTGTTTGTGTCATTAAATTTCTTTTCTTTAGGTAGACATTTACCATATAGCTGCCGTTAAATGCTTTTTAAGGTTTGCGATCATATTTTGTTTCCATTCAAATGTTCAGCTCTTTACACCTTTGTTTTGGATTGGTGAATTCTCCTGACATCTGATTTTTTAGGCTTCCAAGGTGACTGATAATGAAGTTCTCAGATCTATAATCCAGCTGCTGTTAGAAGAAGATAAACAAAGAAAATAACCATTAAGCCTTGGATCAGGTGATCATTGCGCGCCCAGACATAGCTAGCAGAAACACCTAGGAGAGCTCAACCTTTTGTAGGATTAGAAAAAGGAAACTTGCTGCTATCGATGGACTGTCTGGTTGCTGATATCTCGTGGGTGAGGTGATGGACTATCTGTTTGCTGATCTCAGGAGTAGGACAAAATTTGTTCTTTGCTTAATTGATCATGAATCATCCCACAAAATTAATCATTCAGCAATTGACAGAATCGCTAAAGTTGGATATTATCCCAAAAAGCTAATGAAGAACTATGTTTGGCTGGAAAGGAACAAGACATGCTTTGCGGGGTAAAGACTGCAGATTGATAAATTTGAAAAATAAATGTATCAAAAACATTCAATTAATCTTTTACGAGTGTCAAAGTTCAGTTCATACAAATGTAATTCACCCAATTGTCCAAGTTTGAACGAATTGGGTTGTGACGGTTGCATCATCAAACAAATTACCAAGCTAATTACTCCTTTTATTACATAATAAAAAAAATCCAAATCTTGGTGTGTTTTGTTTGGACTTGAACGGTTGCTGTGAGCCAAAATAATAAAACAAGAACTAATGTTCGCGACATATAGGTAGGTACCTAAGTCAATAATCAATATATATTAATGTACACCTCTTTGTTAAGAAACTGTAAATAAACTTATATTAACAACTCTTAATGTAGTAGTACTATATTTCAATATTGTTAATATATTTATTATTATTTGACATTAAATCTACGTATTATGGGCAGTATTTATGCAAAAAAATAAAAGGGAAATTAGGGTAAGATAGTTCTCTAAACTCTATATCTATATCTGATTATAGTTGGTTAAGAATCAAAATGTAATTATCACGTGCATATGCATGAGTTTGACAACATTTGAAACTCATGTACAATTGATTATTTATATCAAATCAATAAATATATGACATGTAACGTACAATTTCACTTCATTAAATTAGTTACTACATTAATCAAACCTTAAGTTGGATCTAATCATTAGGCTAAGAGATTATTAACCATGTACATATAGTGCAAAGTACACATATACATCTACTTAAATATATTTTCTCAAAAAATTCTACGTTTACATTATTTGCTTCCACTTATATCTGCTTTATCAGAAGCGAAGGTGAGAGAGATCAAATCCAAACTCTCTCATGGCGAAGCACTCCTTTTCCCTCTCTCCTCTCTCTTCCTTCATCCTCCCTAGAGGCGACACTCTCTTTTACCTTATTGCCCTTTTCTCCATCCTATCCCTTCTCATCCACCATCTCTCCCCTGTCTCCGCCGAGAGCCGCCACTTCGAGGGTTTCGACGCCGATGAAATCGACGACTTTGGGGACTCCGACGAACCAATATCCGCCGCTAAACACCTCCCTCGTCCTCCCCCTACCACTACCCTCTCAGTTTCCGACCCTATTGAATCTCATCATGGTCCTCCTCCTCCTTCATCTGATCCCGCCCCTCAAGTTACATCTCAGCCGTCCGATCCGAAACCCGCCTCGACATCCTTTGAGGTCTGGGATGAGGATGAGTTCGAAGGTATCCCTCAATCTACACCCTCTGATTCACCTTTAATTACGGAATCCGACACTGCTGCTTCTTCTGAATCCGATCCCGGTTTGAAACTTGAACCAGAGTCTGAGCCTGAAAGTCCGAAATCCATATCGTCTTATACTGTTGAGATAGTTTGTGTTTCTTTCTTGATTATGTTTGTTATAAACTATTTTACTGGGAAAAAAGAGAATGAGAAATTAGCCTTAGCTTGGGCAAGTAAATTTGCAACAAAGGACTCTATATTTGATAAGAATTTCAGTTTGTTGGGTGTTGGGGAAACTGATGATTCACCATTGTTGTTAAAAGAAGGACAAAATGTGTTCAAGTTTTATGCAAGTGGGAGGAGATTTTGCCAGGGTTTGCTGGCTACCATGGAGCTTAAAAGTAGGCACGATTTGATTTCCAGGTTGTACAATATGGTGGTGCCTTGCAAAGATGAGATAAACTTTGAGGTGTATATGAATGATGATGCAATGGATCATGTGGTTGTTGCTGTGGCTAAGAAGAAATTAGCCAAGACAATGCAAAAGGAGACTACAGATCTGCAGAGATTTGCATCATTGGTGAGTCCACCAAGTGGTAAGAAGTGGATTGCTGAGGAGTTAGCTGTTGTAGCTGAGTCAAAGGAGGTGGCAGGGGATATGCTCAATGAAACCGTGCTTGATCAGGTTTGGCTCTGTCTAGCTTGAGTGCTATTTCAGTCATGCTTTCATAGTACATAGTATTCTCAGATATTATATTGTTAGAAATAATATGAATATCAGTTTGATTGCGTTGCTGATTTGTGCTAGATTAATTTTGTTTTTCTTTTACTGGAATGTTTGTGAAACTAGCTAATCTAACTCAATTGTCATTCTGGTCTGTTGTATGTTTCCGGTGGCCCTTATTGGGCAGCCAAAGTGTCTAATAGAGATTATTGGTGGAGCATTGCAACCCTTCTGCTTGATGTTACTAATTTTCAGGATGTGGAGAATTATGGTGTTATAGGATTTTTTTTTTAACTATGAAGCTATTAGTCAAAAGTGATGATGAAAGGTCAAAGTAATTACGCCTTGTGGAAGCTGATGATTTATTGAATCGGAAAGAGAGCGGGCAATGTGCGGTAGAGTTTCTTAGAGACAGAGATGGTAAAGTACTTCCTTTTTTTGGGGATTTTGGAAAATAAACTGATGTTAAAATAGCTAGAAGAGGAGAGAGTAGTATGACAATGTCATCCCAAAGTCATTGTTGAAATGGCACTATATGTGGTTCCTAGAGTGGAAAAAGAGACTAACTGGTTTTTTAATGTCAGGAATATAAATCATCAATACATCTAATACAAAAACTAAATGAAGATACTTTCCTTTCACCGAT
Organism: Solanum stenotomum; assembly: GCF_019186545.1. Classification (NCBI taxonomy): domain Eukaryota; kingdom Viridiplantae; phylum Streptophyta; class Magnoliopsida; order Solanales; family Solanaceae; genus Solanum; species Solanum stenotomum. Next base: position 7,959,445 of record NC_064282.1, read on the forward strand.
TAAAAAGCATGAAGATACTTTATTAATTCTTTTTTTCCAATTTCAGTATAGATGCTAATTGGAGGGTGGAGTGGGTACCCAACTCATTTGCTTTTCTGTGCTCCCCTTTTACATTGAAATGATTCCTTACGCTTCACTTACTTCAGTCCTTCCTCTTTTCTCCCAAGCAAACAGTGTAAAATAGTGTCATCATCAATTTCGATGAAGAAATATAATACTCTTTTTTCTGGCGCATGATAAGTAGAGAGTTGGTCATGTAAATTGGGGTAGCGATGAAGTACTTGATACAAATTTCTTTTAGATTGGTTTACGAGGAAAAAGTAGGTGTCATTTTTTGCTTAGGATTGATGAGATAAAGAAATTTCTAATTGTTGAATTTGGGATTGATTAAGGGCAGCCCGGTGTACAAAACATCCCGTGTTAACAGATTCTGGGGAAGGGCTGTACCGCAAGGAGGTGACGTAGATAGTCTTATCCTAATGCAAGCATTAGTGGCTGCTTCCATGGTTAGAACCCATGAACTATAGGTTGCGCAGAAACAACTTAACCGGTGCTCCAAGGCTCCCCTTGGAATTTGGGATTGACTGGTTAAGTGAAATTCCTTATTTTGAAGAGTAGATTTTCTTAAATATAAATATGTTGTAATCTGGTAGAGTTGATGTTCAGTCGAAGAATGGAGGTAGGAGAAGAAAGCACAAGGCTTGGGATTTTACTCCTCTTGCTTTAATGTGGGGTCATTTGGAAAGAGAGCAATAGGAGAGCCTTTGAAGGTGTGGAGATCAGCTTTGCTCATTTGATGAGTAGTCTCCGGTTCGTTATTTTCTCGTGGTGCTCCCATGTAGTTCCTGCTTGTATAGAGGGTTGGGTGTCTTTCGGAGAGAACCATATTTTGTAGGTTTCTCCTTTTTTTGGTTTGACACTTACATACAGCCATGGTGGCCTTGTTATTATCAATAAAACACTTTACCTGATAAAAAAAAGTAAACCAGCTATTTACCATTCTTATTATTTCTAGTTTTTTTGATGAAACTGTTGTGAGTTGAAGCATTCTATCTTTTCCCTTGAATCGATGCTCGTTTAAGGGTATTATTTTTGGTACATGGGACAAATCCTAGTCAATAGTGCAGGAGTATTGAACTGTGTGACTTGAAGGGTAATAATATTTGTGCGAAGAGGAGTGGTAATTCTATTACAAATGTTGCAAGGAAAGACTTCTGTGGAAAAGGAATTTGACTACATCTGAAATCACAACTGTTCGTGTGTGTCTACGCCTCTCTCTTCTGCTCCATGAACATATTTATCCAGTTTTAGCAACTACTTTTCATTACTGTGGTTGTAACCTACCCCATTATTATGTTTATTTGTCCATGGCTAGTCCTCTATACCTCGCCCAGAGAGTTCTTTTCACTTGCTCTCTCCTCTTCTGTGGGACTATTTGATTCTTTGGTTCACACAGTCTCTCTGAATGGCAGGCTAAGTGAGTAATATGTAATATAGTTTTATGTTGATACCTGCAGGTTTTCGGTGACAAAGCATATGAGAAATTTGGTAAAGGTTTCATCTCGATGCATTTCTCTGATCAACATCTGGGGTCACACAAGAAGATGCTGGTGTTCAAGTTTGCTCTCCCTGATGCCAAAAACATGGCTGACATGACCCGGCTTGTGGCTCTTGTACCTTATTACATCGACTTAATTGGACGATACAAGCTGAGCTCGCATGTGAGTAATAATTATGGATGAAGCTTTTACTGTATGTAAATTTGAACTCGTTCATATTTTTTCTAACTTTTGTTTTATATTGTTCAGGCCCGCACTAAAACTGACGGAGCAAGAATGAAGGTTGCTCAAGAAATTTACAAAGAACTTCAGAATGCCAGGCAAGAAGCACTGCAGAGGAAGAAGGCTGAACAGAGAAAGAAGGTAGAGGAAGCTGAGGCTAAACTTAGCGCAGAGGCACTTCGCAAGAAAGAGGCTAAAGACCGTGCTCGGCAGATGAAGAAGGCAATGCCAAAAATGAAGATGACCCGTACTGGGTAGAATTGATTTTATATGCCATCTCAATTTTCTCTGAATCTCATCAATGGTCATTGTGTGTCTCAGTGAGTTTGCTTCTTGTATTAGGTAGACGGGGGATGTCTCAATGTTGGCTCCTGTATCTTAGTTAAGTAGTCTAGGGAGTCTTCCTTATTTTGGCCACAGGTTGTGGATTTTGCATTAGTCTGGTGCCTATTGTGAAGTAATGGGTGCACTCAGTTAAAATAATATTTTGTTAGAACTGAGAACAGTTTCTAATTACACTAAAGTAGAAAATATTAGACTTGAATCTATGTGACTAGAATAATTGCTTGCTACAAAGTTGATGTAGTTTATCTGGCTACTACAGAGCTGATGAAGCAATCACCACATTGGTAGACCTTACTATAAAATTTACTGGTGTTCTTTTATCCCAATCATCATTTAACCCACATTGTATTGTTGCAAATACAAGATTTGATGATTTATGAGAGCTTTTATCAGTAATGGCCGTAGAAAATGCGAGACTGTAGGCCTAGAAAGGACCTTGATTGCTCTGCAGGAGATCCAATACCTCATGCATTGGGAAATTGGTGTAGACTAAAATAACCTGCAGGAATATATATGATTTAACAAATGCATGACTTGACCACTTGGCCAAATTGTTTTCCAAGAATGTTATGGATCTTGTTCAGCAACTACATGTCCAACGTAATCTCTCAAATGAGGTCTGGAGAGGGTAAAGTATAGGCAAACCTTACCTCTACTTATAGGTACAGAGGCTGTTTTGTCTAGCAGACGTGAAATAATCAGGCAACAATGAAAATCTTTTTAACAAGTGTCTGTTATTATATGATCATTTTGAAGTTATAAGAAACAGTACAGCCATTCCCGAATTCAACTTTGGGGTTTAACTATTTCCCTCTTCCCCAGCAATTGTACATAAATGTATCTTAAATAGTACTAATGAATAGAGCTTAGCCACTGCTACATGCATGGCATCGTCATCTTTTCAGTGAGAAGATGTTCCGCAGCTTTTTCTTGAAGAACATTGGTGAAGCTGAACCAAGAATTGGCCAAGTGGTTATGATAGCAATATATGCAAGTACCCACATTGAAATCTTACTACGCCGAGAAAGCTGATTTAAACATCTTTTAACAGGAACAATCACTGCATCAAAATCTGGTTCAGGAGTCACCAGCATTTTTGCAGGTCCTCTCGAACCAGCATCTCCCAACCTGGTGCTCTCACTTCTCGGATCAAACTGAGTTGTTGCATTTGTTTCTAGCTGCATCGCACCACTGACACCTCTAATCCTATCTCCAGCCTTGTCATCTTCGACCGGCTGCTCATTCTGCAGACTTCCTACTTCACCTGATGGATCATTGCTAAATGCAGTCACCAATCCGTCTTCTCTAATATTCACATATTGTGGATCAATGGATGTTTCCAGGGGACTATGCACTGTAGTAACCTGCATAATACAATGACATAAAGACTCCCAATCACTATAAACATCAAATCTCATTCTGATATACAAGAATTCACCATTGTTTGTCCGGGGGTTTCATAATAACTAACAAATAGAGCTATCAATCAGCATAGCTAATTAACTAAGTATGTAAGCTGATCTTTATAAAGTATGAGCAGTTTCAACGTGAGCGTACAAATTTGCATACCTTTTTGCTATGGATCAATGAGCTGGAGTTCAAAGCACAAAGAAATTCATCAACAGCCCTAACCCACCTACACATAAGGAGCACATCATAAACTTGTTCTCATTAAGTATTGTTAACATAGCTAATGCCACTAAGTAGTCATCACACTTTAATAGAAAACTCGAAAGGGAAAGTAATACATCTGAATACTTATACGTATTACTGAATTCTCTAATTGAGATCTCCAAAAACCCCAAAGTCTGTAGTCACGGATAGGAGAACTCAGGTTTTTCATCATAAACTTGTTCTCACCAAGTACTGTTGCCATAGCTCATGCTCCTAAGTAGGCATCACACTTTAATAGAGAACTAGAAAGGACAAGTAATACATCTGAATACTTATACATATTATTGAATTCTCTAATTTAGATCTCCTACAACCCCAAAGTCTATACTCGTAGAGAACTCAGTTTTTTTTTATCTTTACATTTTGGAGCATTTTCGCATGCTAAAAGAAGTAAAGAACTAGATGGTTGAATAATGACAAGATGCATTAATTTAACAAAAAGAAAAAGAAAATAAATTACAATGCCAAAAACCATATCTGATGAATGTAAGGCAAATTACCAGAGGCTTTTTGCAGTCATCCCTTCAAAATATCCCAAGTGTCCTCCATGGTGCGTGGTAGCTAGTACAATATTTTTGTTTGCCCTGGAAGAGAATCATGTTAATCATACAATATTTAAAGGCACACAACACACACATAAAAAAAAAAAAAAAAAAAAACCAAAAAGAAAACAATCAGGGGCATACAAAGATGACATGCGAATGACTTTGAACTAACAACAGGTCGATATAAGCAAGCCTCAACCAGCAATAGATAAGGTAAGGTTTCTTGCACAAACGCCTTAGTTTCCATTATGTTTGGCGCCAGGCTGACAAATTAAATTATTATTTCATGTCTTACTTGATAACTATACAATTATATCCTTTCTCCAAACAAACATATAATCTTGCAACTCTATTAATTCACATAGTAGCGTTCTGTCCTATCTGGCAATTCGACTAAAGCTAAAAGGAGAGACCGTGCAACACACAAGATGACATACCGACATTCATCCCATGGAATTGCTTCCCTTGTACAAACTGGATCATCCAAGGCACTAACGCAAAGGAGAGGAACCATCACATTTCCTATATAACTGGTACAGCTAGCTTTCCTGTAATATGTATCAACAGTCTTGGGGAGAGGGGATGGAAATAAATGCTGATTAATTAGCAATTGAACAGATGTACTGAAAAAGGAGGCAGATTTGTGTTACCTCAAGATCAGCAAGAACACGAGTAGAACTGTGGTCAAAATCTCTTACAGAACGTGCCTGCAAGAGAAACAAAGAAAAAAAGCAATCAGGATAAGCAATACAGAAAAAGATAGATCATCTACTTGTTAGTAAGTTAGTTGCATATATTATCAACTATATTAACTCTTAAAAAATGAATCAGATGTGCCATAGTAGGTGTCAAAAAAGTGGACTTGACCACATCCTTGAAGTTAAATTTAGGATAAGGATATTATATATAACCGTTTATCTGAGGGCACCTGTGTTTCACAAGCTTCTTGATACTGCAATGGTGCTAAAAGTTTAAAGAGCATCAAAGGTTTCTTGTCCTCTATACTAGTTTTATTTCCTGTTTTCTCTGTAGTAGATGTCTCATCTCAGGAGGAACACCCGAAACTAAACTAAAAGGGATAGACATCCATATATGAGAAGGTACGACTACCCTGGGGCTTACATAATTATATTTCGCCCTTCCTTCGCACTAAGATAATTAAAAAATTTATCAGACGTTAGATATAGCATTTACTATCTTTCAACATATAGACTTCTTATAGTATACTATTCCAGATGCATTCACACATGTTGTATTTCCCAACTAAAACACCCACCATTTTATGTTAAGTCAGCACTATGCTCCTTTATAGGAAAACTTATAGTTTGGTCGCATCATGCATGCTAGAAACTCGAACCTCGGTGATTACAACAACTCAATAAGTTTCAATTAAGGAAACACCACATAAGTTGGTCTTTCTTAGCAGGTCCTAGCATGATAGTCATAGTATTTAAAGATTGAAGTCGAATACAAAGCACATGCTACATCTGAACCAGGGTTTAGTGCTAAATGGGCAAGGATTCCATGATGATACCAACCCGAGAGTGGAATGGGTAAAAGAGGACTTATATAACCAGCCCAATTAGCATTGGATTGCTGCTCAGTTGATTGATTGATTTAAGTGACTGTCGTAGAAGATAAATCACTGACAAGAGACGACTAAGAGAAACAGATGACCTTAACAATGCCTTCCCAATCTGCCAACCGAGACATTACTGTCTGATGCCTGCAAAACTCAGATTTTGCCACACAAAAGAATTAGGACATCTGATAAAGGCCAATTTGAAAAAAATGACCAAGAGTATTAAAGAACATAGAATTAACTTAGGAGTAGTGCCATCATCACAGCTAGGAAAGCCATCAAATGAAATACAATATCAGACTGATAAAGGAAACTGCAGGGACTTACAGCTTGGCATAACCTTTTAATCCAATTGCCAGAGCTCTGTCATAGACTCTCTGCACAAGCCTGCGATTAATATACCTGTCACAAATCTGAAAAGAAAGAGAAAAGTGGATTTGACTCAGATATATAGAGAGAAGCAGGGATTTATTCTTGTGCAACTAAGCGAAGGACAGGATAACAAAATCAGGTACTTATGGTACAGAATAAACTTAAGAAATGACTAATTTGACTTTTGTTGAATTAGGCTTCCATCATCGCTATCTTCATCTAGCATCTTCATAGAATTGTTTCAGGCAAGACAATCTTTCCAGATCATGATAATCCAACAGATCATACCATCCAGAATAACCCTTGACCCAACATACAAACAATATGTAGTAGAATCCAATTTAGTGGGAAGATATACCAGATAAAGAATGACATGTATGAAACCAAAGAAATTAGCAACACATCAATACCTTAAAAAAAGTCAGATAATGCAGATTAGTTGGTCTAGATACTAACCAAAAGGTCCCAAGGAGAACATATTGCAGCTGCCCCAACAATTGCAGTATTAACTCCTTCCTCACCAAGATATTTTACCTGGAAATTAGTAATTGTCAGTAAAATAGTTATTGGCTTCGTTAAGAACATATGCCATATTGCATATGCCTGATCTCACTGGCTTCTCAAAATTTAGAAGAAGAATGCCCATTTACTTAAAAACATTGGAAATTGAATCATTAGCACATTGATTAATGCTTAAGGTTTGTAACATATCAAACTAAATCAGATGGACCAACTAGTAAACGGAGAATATATTATTTAGATATGAATTTCTGTACTACTGTGGAAATTTTTGTAACAGTAATAATGTTTCTATACACTAGGGATTTGGTATATAAGGATGAAGAACTGACAAATTAAATGTTATGAAATCCACCGAGACAGTTGTCATATGCTTGTGTACCTGTTGTGTGTTCATGTATATGATCCTTTTTGACAATAACCTCTGAAAATATTTACTGCAAAAAGCTATGATTATTTGCTTCCATTATCTTTAAATGTAGGTTCACTTTTCAGGTAACCATAAAGAAGATTGTTTAGTACGTAAGTGTTGCAGAATTTTGTGGTCATATAAGGAAAATAATAGAATATTCAATTACAAAATATATAATGCCGTACCAGAACATTAGCACCAATGCTAAGGCCAACAGTAAATAAAGGAGCCTGAGGGTATTGGGTGTGGAGATGGTCAATGACTCTTCGGGCATCTTCCGTCCATCCAGCATTATAAAAGCAATCAGACTGCCAGCAGATATCATGAATCTTGAGCTTTCATTGTTCAATAGTCCACAAACTATATAATGATAGCACAATAAACATTTTACTAGCAGAGTTATGCACCTTAGAGGCTTAGACTACTGCATTAAATTCACTATTTAACTTCTGCTATTTGCTAGTTTTATTTATTAATTTTTAGAGAGACAATTTACAGGCTCAGAGTTCAAGTGGACAAATAAGATACTATGAAAATTTTCAGTTTCCTATATTTTCTCAGCCTTAGCTTCTAGCTATGTTATGAAAAATGTGATCTAGCAACTAACGGAAAGTTCATTGAATCTCTCAGCTGACAAAAAATTCAACTGACGGAAATATAGATCACATTTTCTCTTATCAAAAGCAACTAAACTGGAAAAGATAAAGTTTTTGCTCAAGGATGGAGTACTCACAGTTACTGACACTCCACCGAGACCCCGATGATTGCTCACAACGACATTCCATCCACGTTTGGCCATCTTGAAAGCAAGATGCTTTATGTACTGCTAAATTAAAGCAGATTTAAGAAAGAATAAAACGAATATTTGCAGTGAACAACACGTAATCTCAAAGAATCATATGATAGAGCTCAATCAACTCTAGTATAAAGTTGAAATACTACAATTCTGTCAAAGTTAGAAGGCCTGATAATATCTATTGAGAGGAAAAGGGAGGAAAAATGTTTATAAACAGAAAAGAGCAGAAGAGAATAAAAACTCGAATGAGGAAGAAATTATGTTTACCCCAAAATTGATTCACCAAAAGAAAGAAAATTAAACAAGCAAGAAAATCATAATTTTGAAGGCAGCAGAAGAAGAGTGGACGAAAGCTTACAGCAGAATCAGAGTCACTTGTTAAACCAGGAATCACTAGCATGATGGGACTTTTATCATCACTCTGAACTCCATCAAAACGTTCAATGGATGGCTTTTTAACTAACAAATAAAAAAGAAACAGGATTGGTGGAAATTTACTCCATTAAGTAGTATATAAAAGCATTAGGGAATCAATAATTAACTGATCTGGTGAGATCTTGAACTTAAGACAAGTACTTGTTAAAGCAAATGATTAAAGAGAGAAGCTTTGCATATTTAGCAGGGATGATCCATAACCGATATCAAGTGCTATCAAAGTGCAACCAATTAGATATTCCAAGCCCACCTTAAACATAGGTATTTCAATAAGCTAAAATAACTATTAGTCAACGGAAGTCATTTATGGTTCTTTTTTAAAGGAAAAAAAATCAGAATTCCGTTTATACAATGAAGTTTGTTAAAGCGTGTGATCAACTCATCTAAAGCTTAAGTTGTTAGATAGAACACACTTTTATTTATTTAATTGTACCTTCAACAAAGTAATCTATTGAATAAGCCACCTCAATGGTAAAATCGCAAGTCATCTAAGCATAAAAAATCACATTTTCATAGAAAGGGGAGAATAAAGCTTCAAACACCCGCTTTCCATCACATACCCAAAAAATATAAATTCAATCTTTTATTGGTTCATTCTAGAAATTCAAAAGGGGTTCTCCACATCCTAACATATGGAGTTGGAAGAGGTTCTTCCATAGCCTTTTTATTCTACTTTATGGTACTTTTATCACCCTTCATTGACTATTCTTACACAAAATAAATGGCGAAGCAAAACATACTATCATCTTATTTCTCTACCTGAACTTTCTCCTCTAACAACAAAAAAACTATAGTTCGGTCCTCCTTAACTCAATTTGTTTACACTTTTTTAAGTTGCTTCAATAATTCCTCGTTGATATGTACTGAGGACCGCCTTTCAAATTGTCCAAAGCATCCATTCATAAGGTCTAAGTTGTCTAGAACATAAAGCCTTTAGAATTGGTTAATCAACATAGTTGGGAAAAGTTCTCTATGACTAGAAAACACTTTCACTACTGGAACTCCATAAAGACTAGACTTCAGTCTTGTAGAGAAATTAACCACGTACATTGACTTATTCCAGATTCTTATTCATTAATTTGAAGTATATTGATTTCTAAAATACAAGCTTATTCAATCAAATTATGAGTTGAAATAATCCATCTTGAAATGACGTGACTAGAATGTACTTTACCATCGATGTTCCTTAGCCAATCCAAAGCTATTGTCCCACCATCAGACAATTGAAATATCTGTCTGGAGACAAGAATGCATTAGTGACCAAAATGTAGCAATTCATCTGTGAAAACTAAGATATGTGAATATGATCTTTTTACAATCTCAAAGATAACTGCCTTGACAACAATAAGTGCAGTGAGCTAAATGTCTGCCAATATTTACCCAACATACAAGGGAGACCAAAACTGATAGTATCATAGTATGAGCAGAAAAAAAAAAGAGGTGAAACTAAATAAGTCTGTTAACTGTATTTGTCACCTTCGGTAGCTGCAAGCAGGTGCCCTTCCAAAGAACTGCAAAAAGGCTGTCTGTAGATGAGGACTGCAAAGCCACGGAGTAGACGAAAACCTGCAATGCACAATAGGAAAAATTCCAATAAATAAAGAACAAAAAGCTATGTATACTCATGACATACAAACTTCAGTACAAAACTCAGGATTACGACAATCCTATCACTTGCAAGACACAGTAAAGTATGTTGTCTAGAATTAACACTTCTTTGTTACTTATAAGATATACTCCTCCTGTCCCCGTTTACGTGGCACAATTGGAATTTCGAGATTCAATCTTCTACACTTTGACCATAAATTCAGACACAGAAGCTTTAAGTTTTTTAAAATTAAATTCATATATTCAAAGCCTATGTAAAAGTTCTATAAATACTAAACTGCTCTACCCTACCCCAAAGATAAGAACATCACACTAGATAGCTATCATATCCATGGAATACAATCACAATAATTAATAATTCAAAATACATAAAAAAATTCCAATCAAAGAAAAACTTGATGAACTCTTGAAAGGGAGTAATTAATTGATTACAACAACAATTGCGCAAAAACATATATTAATACATGATTTAGACTAACAATCCACCTGATAAAATGGGTTTTTTGAATGGTCCTAAATCATCATCAACATTATTCCAAAGTTCCACATATGATCAAGAACCAAAAGCATTCAAATGTACCAAGATTATAGTTTTCTTAATCAGTTTTTTTACCTGCCATTAAGAGTTTTACATTTGGAAACCACTTCTTGATAGAGGTCACAGCAAGAATTAAAGGTCAAAGAAACAGGCTTTCCCCTAAATCCAGTAAATAATTCTTGTATGAAGTACATCTCTATGAAATTATAGAGAAAAACAGCTAGTAAAAACAGAAACCCCAAGAAATAATGAGAAATGGGTATCAAGAAAGCAACTTTAAGCAGAAGCTCATATGGGGATTCTGAGCTTAACTCAAAGCAATCCATGGCAATCTCAAAAGGGGATGTTGGGTTTCTTGAAAAAAAAAAAACAAGAAAGATTGATGAGAAGAGAGAGACTACTTGAACAAGCGGACTAAATTATGCTGACATTATATTAATTTATTTTAGGCGAAATGGTCTGATGTCTTTGTACTTGTATAAGTTTATATTCTGAACCCTTTTACTTAACCTTTTACCAACTAAACCCCTAAACCTATTGAAACTTGATATTTTAAACCTTTTTTTGACCTGTCATCCTATGTGGCATTTTTGTTCAAAATGCGTGTGATACACATAAAATAAGAGCATGAAGTCTTACAAAAAAAATCAAAATGTCAAGTTTTGACCTAATTAAGAGTATCTTCTTCCCCATTTATTCATTTACCATTGTTGGACAAATAAAAATGACTTTTTTTTGAGGCTTTTCTATTTATCTCCAAATTTTTTCTCCATTTTTTTAATTGTTTCAGGTTGCCTTTCATCTTCTTCAAAGGATTCATTATTTCTTGAACAAATTCAGTTTTTATTACTCTACAAAGAATTTTTACAAGTAACAAATTTCTTTCATTGCTCCAAACAAATAAATAGACTTATCGATCATATTCTTCAACAAGTATTTCGTTTCCTCCGAACTTAACATCGTTGGAGCTATCAACAACTCCAATTTCTACAAATCATCAGAATACACATAAAAAACTTTTAAATTGATCCAAAATTACAAAGAGGGGAAGAAAAAGAAAAAAAAACATGGAGGATGAGTGAATGAAGAGAATCTGAGGGATGAGTAATTTGGACGAGTCATGAGATCTAGGGTTTTGGAGCGAGTATCGCAGCTGTTTGGGCCATCAGTGCTTTTTCCAAATCGAATGTGGAGCAGTCGCCCTCTCCATCTTCGAGTGGTAGCTCCACCACCACATCGCGGTGTACGAACGATTTTGCTGATACTGCATTTTACTAGCGAAAACTTGTGGAGTGAGAGAGGAGGAAGAAGAGAAATTTGGAAGATAATTGGTAAAAAAGAAAAAGATTTTTCAAATAAAATTTTGGGGCTTTAATTTAATTTTACCATTTTATTTCCTACGTGGCAGGTAAAAATGAGGTGGAATTTGACATGTAGGAGGTGTATTACACCCATTATCCACCATGTGAGAAAAGGGTTTAAAATACTAAATTTCAATGGGTTCAGGGGTTTAGTTGGTAAATGATTAAGTAGAAGGGTCCATAATACAAACTCATACAAGTATAAGAGTCCATCAGACCATTTCTCCTTTATTTTATTATAAAGATGGAATAAAACAATTTTAAGTGAGTTGGAATAAAATGCATATCATTATTAAGTCTAACATAAATTAATACGACATTTAATATATAATTTATACTCCTTTCGTTTTTTTTTATTTTTTATAAATTAATATTTTAAGAGTCAAATAATATGAGTTTTGATTAATGATATGTAATTTTTCACTATATTGATATGAATAAAATATAATTTATAATATCATAATGAGTCAAATAATTTTTTTTTATTTATTAATTTAATATATATTTTATTTCAGATTTAATTATATAATATCTCATATTATTTCATGCACCATATGGTCCCTAAATGATTTGGTCGTGGACCTCAGCCAGTAGCCAATAAGGAAATTCGAGTGTTCTACATTAACAGGTGATAAATTGACAATAGATGGTTTACCAAAAAAATAATGAAGGGACAAACTGACAATAGAGTGGTGTGCGCATCCGTCGGTTCCATTTTATATATTATCAGTTTGGTTTATTGGTATTTGATTTTTAAATATATTAAATTAATAAGAGATTTTTTTGATTTATTAATTTTGGTCTTTAACAGTTCGATTTTCGGTTTAATCAATAAGAAAATACATATAATAAATATATGACTTCTCCAATAAATTTGACGCGACAACATAATAATGTAATGTAAAACTATACAAGTGTAACACAAAAAGAAATTAAGAGGAATAAGGTTCTTACTTTAGATTTTGACGTTTTGTATAATGTGAAGTTGTGAACTAAAAGTCACTTTAAAGTGTGAATTGAAGGCTAAAACATAAAGACAGTAACTAATAAGATATTGAGATTAATATATAATATTTATGTACAAGTAAATGTAGAAAATTACTAGTCTTAATAGGTTATCGGTTTACCCAATAACCTAATATTAAAAACCAATATCGAACCGATAATCCGATATTTTTTTTTATAAAATCATTAAAAATCCGTTAATTCAATAACCCAATAACAATAAACCGATAACACCTTTTTCGGTTCGATTTATCGGTTGATTCAGTTTTTGCACTATAAAGTAGTTATATTATTTTTCATCTTGCTTCCTATAATTATTTCTATTAAAAAAAGATAAATATATAAGAAGCTTCAAAATTCTTTTAAACTTTGAAAAAATTATTTACTTATAAAAAAGAAAATTAACAATTCAAAAAAAAAAACATTTTTATATAAATAGAATTACAACATACTTAGTATAATAATCTTATAAATAAAGTCGGGAGAGATAGAATATACACGAACATTATGAGTAAGAACAAAAATAATGTAACTGTATTATTCTTTTTTTCCTTTCGTTTTCGAAATCATTTGAAAAGCTGTCTTATTTTGAAATCAGTTTAACATTCAGTATTTTCCACAAATCTTCTCATAAATATCTTATTCATAAATCTTTGAAATTTGAATGCTCTGTACATTCTCCACAATTTGACTTGAAGCCTATTTTGTTTTTAATTGGAATATTCAAAAGATATTTATTACTTAGTTATACACTAACACAAGTCAAATTAACAACATGAAAAACATATCTAGTACAGTCAAACAAGTGAGGTCTGGAGAAGTAGAGTGTACGCAAACCTCATTTTAGGTAATATTTCAATTTAATTTGTATTTCTGTTGTTCCAAAATTCTTCCATGTAGTACCATTGCAATACGTTTTATTTGGACTCTTCTACACGATACAATTTTTAATTTCAGATTTGATGGACAAAAAATTAACAACTTATTGTTGTCTTTCCCTATTTTGTTGTGTTTGTCTAAAAATGGATTAAGAAAGTAAAATTATCAAGAACAGATTCCAAAAAGTTAATGAGCTAGAGACATCTACAAACGCTGGATGATTTCACATTGCCTGACTAAGTAAATCAACTCGTTGCGGAAGATGAACGGTTGCAAGATATAAATAACATATCTCAATGTATATACATAGTTATACATCATAAAAAGCAGCCAAATAAATAGGTAGGTCTTATTCCTTACGTAGAGATATTTAAAATTCTGAATCCGACTTTGGATCTCAGGTTTTTCCTCTCTTCCCCAGGGATTGTAGGATAAATGTATCAACAACAACAACAATGAATATAACATAGGCACGACATCGTCATCTTTTCGTTGAGGATGAAGAGAAATTGTTGCGCAGCTTTCTCTTGAACAAGAGTGAACCCAGAATTGGCCATGTGGTTGTGATTGCAACACATGCAAGTACCCACATTGAAATCTTACTTCGCCCAGAAAGCTGATTTAGACAATTTTTAATAGGAACCATCATTGCATTAATATTTGGGCAACGAACAGGATCAAACTGAGTCGTTGCATTTGGTTCTTGTTGCACTGTGCCATTGTTAACTCTAACGCTATCTCCAACCTTGTCATCTTCGACCAGTTGCTCGTTTCCTAATTCACCTGATGGCTCCTCGCCAAATGCAGTCACTAAACCGTCTTCTCTTATATTCACATATGGTGCCTCATCAATTGATTTCAGTGGAGAACTATTCACTGTGTTATTTTGTATCTGCATAATACAATGCCATAAGACATAACGATAGCTTACAACTAGAACTAGTGTGTGCAAATCTGCATACCTTTTCTCTACAGATCAATGAGCTGGAGTTAAAAGCACAAAAGAATTCATCTACGGCCCTAACCCACCTGCGAAGAAGGAAATGATAACGTGTTCTCATCAAGGATATCATACTACTAAATTAGTAACCAGACACTTCAATACAAAACTTGAATGGGTACGAGCCATACATCTGAATACTTATGACACACGTATTAATCAATTCTCTAATTCAGGTCTCGTACAATCACAAAGTGTATCTCACAGAGAACTCATTTCTTTTCTGGATCCTTGGTTTTAGACCATTTTTGCATGCTAAAAAAGAATTGAGATGACTGAATAATAGCGAGATGCAGTGCTAATTAAAATTTAATATAAAGTAAAATAAATTAGAATGCCAAAAGCCATATCTGTGGTGAGAGGAACGTATATTACCAGAGGCTTTTGCCGGTCAACCCTTCAAGATGTCCCAAGTGTCCCCCATGCTGTGTGGTAGCTAGTACGACATTTTTGTTTGCCCTGAAAGAGAATCATGTTGTCATGCAATCTATATTTACAGTAGCAGAACACACAGATATGTATTTAAAGCAAAATGATTATGATTCTCAGGCCTCAGGAGCATACAGAGATGACATGAGGATGACTTTGAAGTAGGTTTAGGTGGATTATGTGTTTTCAGATTAATAACTTCACTGAGAAATAGTTACACTCCCTAGCAAGTAGCCAAATCCTTTTACACACCCCAGTTTCACGAAGAACTTTTTACACACCCAAAATTTCACCGAGTGTGTTTTAAACAAACCACACTTACTATGTGGCACTCACATAATTTACACACAAAAGAGGCAAGTGAATTCTTTCCCTCTCCTCCACTTTTCCCCAAAAAGTAAAAGATGCACCTTCTTCTACTCCTTTTCACCTCCGGAAGCCATAAACATCTTCTCCCTACCACTTCCCGCCTCCTCCTTTCTCCAACTAGGTCAAAAACTCCCCTCCCCTCCCCTCATCATCTCGGAGCTTGAGTTCTCTTTGCTAGGGAAAGATCAAGAATCTGAAGCTGCCATTGATGGAGTCATGGTGATTGAAGTGAAACTTTCACCTGTAATTAATTTTCAAATTTTTCTGCTTATTCCTCCCATTAGAACATAGCTATAAACAGTGACTGAAGTGAAAAAAGAGAAGAAAAAAAAAAGCTTTAAAATGAAAGTGGTGTGTATTAAACACACTCGGAGAAACGTTTGGTGAGTTAAAGGTTACTGTAAAACTGGTGTGTGAACGAGATTTGGCTACAAGGTGAGGGGGTGAACTATGTAGTAAGCCTAGTTAGTAACCATACAGTAACATCTTTTCCATACAACCATATAATCTTTCAATTGCACTGGTTCACATTGGTACCGACCTTTGATCCTATCTAGAAATTTTAAAATGAAGCTAAAAGGAGAGACTTTGCAACACAAAGGATGACATACCGACATTCATCCCATGGAATTGTTTCCCTTGAACAGACTGGATCATCCAATGCACTAATGCAGAGGAGGGGAACCCTCACATTTCCTACATAACTGCTACAGCTAACTTTCCTGTAATATGTATCTACAGTCTTGGGGGAGAGGGGACGGAAAAAATGCTGATTATTTAATTAGGCATTGGACAGACGTATTGAAAAAGGAGGTTAAGTTGTGTTACCTCAAAATCATTAAGAACACAAGTGACATGTTGGTCATAATCTCTGATACAACATATCTACACGAGAAACAAAAAATATAAGCCATCAGAATAAGCAATAAACAAAAGATAGAGCATATATTTATTAGTTGCATAAATTATAAACTAAATTAGTAACTCTTATACATGGAACTTAGAGAAATGTGTTGGTAGTAACATACACATTGAAAAGGAGGACTTTACTGCATCCTTGAAGGTACTTAGGATTAGGATATTATATCTAATTGTTTATAAGAGAGCGCCTGTGTTAAGTTAGCTTCTTGATACTGCAATGGTTCTAAAAGTTCAAAGAGCGTCAAAGGTTACTTTTACCCTACTAATATTTTTCTTTCATGTATTCTATGTAATAGGTGTCTCATCTCAAGAGGAACACCCGAAACTAAAATAAAATGGATAGGTGTCCACATACATAAAAGTATGCCCATCGGACTTTATATTTGATCTTTATCATACTTCGTTGGCACTAAATAATCATTTTGTCCACCAGAAGTTAGATTTCATATTTACTTACTTTTGACATTTTCACTTCTATAGCATATTATTCTACGTCTTTCCACTTGTTAGCATTTGCTCAACTGACCAACCGGACACCATTCTATGTTAAGTCAGCAGTATGCTCTTTTATCTCCTAGAGTCTCCATAAGTTGCTTTACAGGGACACCTATAGTTTGGGTGCAAACCTCAAAAATTAGAAGAGCACAATATGTTTTAATTAGGGAACTCCACATATGCGAGTTCTACATAGCTGATCACAGCATATAAATAATCCTAATATCATTTCTCTATATCAGTTAAATAGTCATAATATTATAAATCCTCCTAACATCAGATTTGCTAAGACGTTCTCCCATGAATGGAACCAGCGCAAGTGCCGGATGGATATAGAAGATACATGTACCCAAAACTAGTTTGGGATTGAGTCTTAGTTGGTTGATTGATTTAAGTGATTGACAGAGAAGTTAAAGCATTGAAAAGAGATCGATAAGAAAATGAATGACCTTAGAAATGCTGTCCCAATCTGTCAGACGAGGCAAAATACTCCGATGCCTGCAAAACTCAGATTTCACCATACAAAAGAATTAAGACACCCGAATTAAGGCCAACTCAAATAGAAGTACACTAGTTTTGATATAGAATGAGTTAAGGATTAATGCCATCACAGACAACAACAAAGCCATTACTTACAGCTGGGCATAAACTTTTAATCCAATTCCTAAAGCTTTGTCATAGCATCTCTGTGCAAACCTGCGCTTAATAAACCTGTCACCAATCTGAAAAGAAGAAGAAGCAAAGACAGATAAACCTTGTCATGAAAAATGAGCATAGGTTCTTGTGGTACAGAATCAAAGTAAGAAATGACTACTTTGACTTTAATTAAACTATGTTGTCGCCATCAATATCTTCATCTAGCACCTTCACTGAATTGTTTTAGACTAGACATACTCTTTCTGGATCATGATAATCCAACAGATCATACCATCCAAAACAACCCTTAACCCAAGAAAGAATGCAACTTAGCGGGTAGATACCAGATAAAGAATAAAATGTATGAAACCAAAGAAGTTGACAATGCACTAATACCCACAGAAAGTCAAAGCATGCATATTAGTTAGTTCAGTTACTAACCAAAAGGTCCCAAGGAGAACAGATTGCAACTGCCCCAACAATCGCAGTATTAACTCCTTCCTCACCAAGATATTTTACCTGGAAATTATTAATAATTGTCAATAATATAGTTCTCGGCCTCATCCTGAACAGTTGCTATATTGCATATACTTGAACTGAATGGATGCTCAAAATTTAGAAGCATTTACTTAAAGCCTTTGAATCTTCAGCACATCCATTCACGATTAAGGTTTGTAACATATCAAACTAAAGAAGATGGACCAACCAGTAAACTGAGAATAATCTTGTTTCAATGCAACTTGATACTAAATTAGGAACTTTTTTTTTTGTAACGGTCAAAATGTTGCTATACACTAGGGAATTACTACATAACTTTGAAGAACTGACAACTAAAGTATTATGATAGCCAAATAGACAGTTATCATATGCTTGTGTATATGCACCATCCTGACTACAATAAGATATTTACTGTAAGAACCTATGATAACTCTCTTCCCTTATCTTTTCAAATCTAGTTTCAGTTTTCAGGTAAGCATATCATTTAGCGCAATTTTGTGCTCATATTTGGAAAGCTAACAAAATATTCAATAACAAAGTAAGTAATTTTGTACCAGAACATTAGCACCAATGCTAGTGCCGACAGCAAATAAAGGAGCTTGAGGGTATTGGGTGTGGAGATGGCCAATGACTTTGCGGGCGTCCTCCGTCCATCCGGCATTATAGAGGCAATCAGACTGCCATCAAGATATCATGAATCTTTAACTTTCATTGGTCAATAATGTACATACTAAATTGAATATTTTTAACACAATAAACACATTACTAGCAAAGTTATGCACCGTAGACTACTGCATTAAAATCAATACTAAACTTTCACAATTTTTATAAATATTACATTGAGAAAAAATAAAGACAGAGATTTCAAGAGGAGCAATAAGAAACTAAAGAGATGAGAGACACCATATACATCAATGAATTCTCAATTTCTTAAATTTCCTCAGGGACAGCTTCTGCCAGGCTGCAAAAATGCAATTTAGTAACAGAATCATGAAGAATGACCACTCTCCTGGGGCATATAGAGGACTAATAGTATTCCATTAGAGACGGCTCAACTAAAAAGTAAGCATCTTCCTTGAGCAAAGTATAAAATCCACCTACAGGAAACTTCATTCATAAGTGTCACTTAGACCAGGGGCACAAGTACAATACTTTACTGATGATCCCATCTGAATATAAAATTACTGCTGTGATATTCTATTTAACCCAAGATATGAGATACTAAGCCAAGTATGTATCACTTAATTTATTCCTTATGACCTATTACTTTTGCAGGATTCTGCAAATGTATTTATGCACAGACTATCTGTGTCTCTAGGTTACTAACATGAAGTCGAGCACATATAAGATTGAATTGGTGCACGAAGCTGGAAAAATAGTTCTTCAATGCTGTGCAGCTACGCACCTAATAATATGGTTTTGTGCTTGTGAAATAATAATAAGGCAGTTTCAGATAAAAAAACAAGCTGAGGCAACAGCAACACAAAATTAGAAAGTTCACAGTATTGCTCCTCTCAAAGGCAGTTCAACTGAAGAAAATGTAGACCATATCTTCTCTTATCAAAAGCAACTAAACTGGAAGAGATTAAATCCTTGCTTAAGGAAGGAGTACTCACAGTGATTGTCACTCCCCCGAGACCCCGATGATTGCTCACAACGACATTCCATCCAGATTTAGCCATTTTGAAAGCAAGATGCTTGATGTACTGTTAAATTAAAGGAGAGTTAAAGCAAAAATTGACACCGAAAGCACATAGCTCAACTAATACCAGTATACAGTGGAATGATAAGAGATGAAAAGAGAAGAAACATGCTTACACAAGAGAAGGAAGAGGAATAAATATTCAAGGAAACAAAGAACTATTTAAGAACAAAAAAGAAATTCTCCACGAGAGAAAGAGACAAAAGCTAGACGAAAACTCAATATTTTAGAGGAATATAAAAGGAGTGGAAGAAAGCTTACAGAAGAATTAGAGTCGCTTGTTAAGCCAGGAATCACCAGAATGATGGGAGTTTTATCATCTCTCTGACCTCCATCAAAACCTTCGACGGATGGTATTTTTACTAACAAATTAAAAAGCAGAAATTAGTGTCCATTTACTCCTGTAGATAGCATATTTAAAACAACAGGGGATAGTCAAGAACCAGAACATTCATCTAGTTGTGCAAAAATACTCACTTGGTCTAGTATAAGCTTGTAACTTAAGATAGGTACTTCTTAAAGCAAATGATTATACAACTAGTAGCTTGCATATTTAGCAGATAAATATCAGAATAACATCAAGTGGTATCAAAAGGCAACCAACAATAAAATAACAAATCCACCCTTAAAGGTAACTACTTCAACGAGCTAGCGCCAACAACAAAATAACAAATCCTCCCTTAAACATAACTACTTCAACGAGCTAACACCAACAACAAAATAACAAATCCACCCTTAAACATAACTATTTCAGTAAGCTAACAAGTAGGCATTAGTCAATCAAACCATTTATTATATTATTTCATTATATAAGAATTAAATTAATACAATGAAGTCATTTATGATACAGGCTTAATAAAGTGCTTGAATAAGCTACATCAAAGCACAAGGATGTCTGGAGAAAAGAAAACATAGAAAGCCAAGTTACCTAAGCGTGGAAAACCACTTTTTGATAGTATAATGGGATTAGCTCCAATAATGAGGAAAAACGGAGAAATAATTTGAATCTATTTAGAACCACTCTGATTACTTCAGACACCCTTATATTTCTATCCGTTCAAACACACCAAAATATAGGAATTCAATATTATATGGGCCATTTTAAGAATTTAAAAGGTTCCACATCCTAAAAGATGAAGGTGGAAAAGAGGTTCTTTTTATTTCTACTTTTTTCGAGCATTTTTGGTCTTACTTATAAAACCTTCTTTCTTCCCCTAAATTTTCTCCTCGAAAAAACAAAATAATTATTGATCTGTCCTCCTTAAATCAATCTTATACACTGTCAAGTTGGGTAATCTGTTTAACTAATCCTTGATCTTCGAGATGAACTACTAGAAGTATGTGCCAAGTTCTCTTAAATTTAAACCCTTTAGAACTGGTTAGCCAACATATTTGGGAAGTTCTCCATTGACAAAGCAACACAACTACCATGCGACTCCATAAAGTCCTTCAATCTTGTAAAGAAATTAGCAAAAACTATATTATGATATATATTCCAGCTCTTTCTTTCTTTTTATTCAGAGGTCTATAAGCTTTAAAATGAAAAATTGTTGTATCATATAAATGTACTTTACCATTCACATTCCGTAGCCAATCCAAAGCTATTGTCCCACCATCAGATGTTTTTAATATCTGTCTGGATGCAAAATATGCACCAGTGACCAAAAGTCAGTTCTTCACTATGTAAAAGGTAACATTTTCAAGTCCTAACTGCAGAGTAAAATTAACACGTGAATCCGTACACAATTATCACCTTTGATAATTGCAAGCAGGTACTCTTTCAAATAACTGCAAAAAAATAGTCTGAAGATGAGGACTGCAAAGCCATGGAGTAGAAGAAAACCTGCATTACGCAATAGATTACAAATCACCATCACATTTTTTTTCAAGATTTCATTTTTCTTCCATTTTTTACCTTCCATGAAGAATTTTACACTTGGAAACAACTTGTTGATAAAGGTCACAGCAAGAATTAAAGGTCAAAGAGACACGTTTTCCCCTAAATCCAGTGAATAATTCTTGAATGAAGTACATCTCCATGAAATTATAAAGAAATACAATGAGTAAAAACAGAAATCCCAATAAGTAATGAGAAATGGGTATCAAGAAAGCAGCTTTAAGCATAAGAACATATGGGGATTCTGAGCTTAACGCAATGCAATCCATGGGAATCCCAGAAAGAAGAAAGAAATCAAGAAATCAAGAATCAAGAATGGTTGGGGAAATGGAGAAAATTGGTTAGCAGAGTTAATTTGGGAATCAATTACACGTGACAACCGGAAGTTATTACATGAGTGTGCCGAACTGTTTTTATAATTTTTTTTTTGTTCAACGTGTCAAATTTGAAATTTGGAAGTTTTAATTTGCTTTTTGTTGGTAAATAAAATACCCCATCTACCATCGTCGATAATATAGAATGGACCAAGCTTAAGATTTTTTATTTTTTTTATAATAATTTTAAAATATGGAAAAAATACTTGGATGAATACTTTTTTAATAAATAATTATTGGTTTTTGCGATATCTTTTTATTTATTGTCATCTATAACAATACATAGCAATACTATGATAAATTTGATATGTATTAAAATTGAATTATGCATGTAATATAAATAAATTATAGGATAAATTTGAGGAATAACAAACATAAAAATCATATTAGCTCTCTATAGCTACAGTTTTGTTATTTGCGCAGCCAAATTAAGTTTGTCGTAGAGCATTTGATTTGTATAAATTGCAGCGATTTGTATAAAAATTGCAACGATTTGTATGAAAATTGTGCTTGTATATGTATATGTTCTCTCTGTTAGGCTAGAGTGGCGAGCAAGATTGGGAGAGAGGCGAGCAAGAGAGGACAGAGAGAGGAGAGAAGTGAATTATATATGTATATCGGTTAGATAATTGTATATATGTAACTACTATGTATATGTATCAATGATTGTGTTTGTATATCTACATAAATTTTGAATCCGTATACAATTGAATCGAGTTAAAACATTTGTATTTGTATATCAAATCTCTCTCTCGCATTATACAAACACAAATTATACATTGTATAATTTGTGTTTGTATGAAGCGAGGGAGAAAGAAAGATAAAAAAGAACTAGGCAGGGAAAATTTTGTATTTGTATAATTATAGTGTATAGGACGGAGAGATATGTATTGATATTTGTATATACAGTCTCTCTCGCTTTGTACAAACACAAATTATAAACTTATATTTGTATAAAGTGAGAGAGGCGAGCGAGAGAGGGCTGGAAAAAGAAGAGTGACGAGTGATATTCCACAGAGAGGGGAGAGAGGCGGATGGCAAGAAGTTTGTTGCGAATTGGAATTAAATTAAACTGTAGCTATAACATTTATTTTGAATTAATAGTTTGCTATAATGCCCAATTTTGTGTTTTAAAATATAGATATTATGTTTGTTTGGTAAGAAATTGACATAATGTATTATAATTATATTAAAATGTGTGATAAGTGTATTATTCATCAATAAAACTTATATTATCTGTGTTTTTATAAATTGTGCTCTGTAATTTGTGTTAAAACTGAATTATAAGTTAAAATATAGATATTATCCTTATTTGATAAGAAATTGACAATGTATTATAAGTGTGTTGAAGTGTGTGATAAATATATTATTTATGAATAAAACTTGTGTAATATGTGTTTTATAAATTGTTCTCTGTAATATGTATTATAAGTGTCCGGTTGAAAAAAAAAGTTTTATTGTTATAAATGATAAATATTTTTATAATATAACATATTTATGTAAATTTCCTTAATTTAAAAGAAAAATAACGAATATATGTCCTACTTAAATTACTTTTTTTTTAAAAAATAAATAATTAGTTAGATCTAAGATTGAGCAGCTCGTTGACAAAATTTAATTTTGGACCATAGCAATCCACGTTCGACCACCTTAATGGGAAGAAAAAAATATAAAAATTAATGTGTGTATATAAATCAAATTCTATATTTAAAAGATATATATTTAAAGTTGGACACCTTAAAAAAAGCTACATCTTTGACGCAGCGATAATGAGTGTCAAACAAACTAAAATTTGCTCTGCAACTATAATATATGCTAATACGGTAATACCCATATGGTAAGAAGGCTCTAATACAATACATTTAAATAAATATTGAGTTATTTATCTAAAAGATTAAAAATTCATTCTCATTTAATATATATTTTTTTATAATAATGTATCAATATTTTTAAAATTCTGGATTCAGTCGATATATAATTACAATATTATGGCATAGTGAAATTGGTAGTATATGAATATGAATTCTCTTATTATATAAGAGGGAGTTTATGATGGGACATTGTAATGTCCAATCATAAACTCCCTATATAATATATAATATAATAAATCATTTTTTCTACTATATAATATATATTTACTTTTCTACTATAAGAAAGTTTATATAATATATAATTTCTCTTATTATATAAGAGGGAGTTTATGATGGGACATTGTAATGTCCAATCATAAACTCCCTATATAATATATAATATAATAAATCATTTTTTCTACTATATAATATATATTTATTTTTCTACTATAAGGGAGTTTATATAATATATAATAATATAATATAATAAATCATTTACAAATGACTTAAAATATTTCATATTTAAAGGATATATAATAAAATAGGTTCACTCTCAAAATTCTAACCGGGTCACATATATTGAGACAGAAAAAATAACATATATCATTTGAAAATTATCAAAAAAGTATTATAAATAATAATAATTAACAACTTAAAATATCTTAAAGACATTTTAAAAGGCTTAATTTTGTAATTGTAATTCTACTATTATATAAGAGGGAGTTTATGATGGGACATTCTATGTGTCCCATCATAAACTCCCTATATAATATATAATATAATAAATCATTTTTTCTACTATATAATATATATNGATGGTCGGAAAGATCAAAGATGGGTAGAGACAAAAATAAGTAGTCCTTATGTCTCAGTATATGTTCCTTATTTTATTTTATTTTAGTCAGTTTAAAAAAAAATGATATATTTCTATATTAAATAATAATTTAATTATATAATCTTAATGAAATAATTCACAGTCACACAATTTTTTATCATTTATTTTGGATCACAAATTTTAGAAGTCTTCATTTCTTTCTTAAATTTCGTATCGAATCAAACTACCTCACATAAAATATAAAATGAGACGGAGGGAGTACTATATTACTCCTATATAAAACCAATCATGTTTGTTCGGAAACAATAAACTAAACATATACAATAGGTCTTCCCTTAGTGTGAATATAAATAATCTTTAGATTTAAATTAAATTATGCTTAAAGAAACTCAAGTCAAAAATAATTAGCAACAAATTCTCAAAAGGCTAAATAACCTCTTAAACTTGACACAATTTGTAAGTTAGACATAATAGTGACCATATAGATTCTCTATTTGGCAAAATTTTGTCTCTTAAACACCCTGGCATAACAATCTTTTGCACTTCACATGACAAGTTTTGTCTTTTACACTTCTACATTAAGTTTAATCTTTTGCACTTCACATGGCAAAATTTAGCTAAATCTTTTTTATTAAGAATAAAATAAAAGTTTAAACTAGTTGGTTCTTGTTGAGTTTTTAATTTTAATACTGGTCACTAGCTAGTTCCATTGCATTTGGTTCTTGTTGCACCTTGCCATTGTCAACACTAATACTATCTCCAGCCTTGTCATCTTCGACTGCTTTCTCATTTCCCACTTCACCTGATGCCTCGTTGCTAAATGCAGTCACTAAACCGCCTTCTCTTTTGATGAGTTCAGGGGACTCTCCAGAACTGCATTATTTTGTATCTGTATAATACAATGACATAACTTTCAAGGTTCCCAAAATATCATGCTAGACGTATAAGAATTAACCATGGCAAGCGCATTCACGATAAGTTAAGAGCGAGTAGAGCTATCAATCAATATAGCCAATTAACCATAACTAGGTAAGCTTGTCTTTAAAATCATGAGCCAGTTAAAGGTGAGTGAGTGTGCAACACAGCATACCTTTTCTCCATGGTTCAATGAGCTGGAGTTCAAAGCACAAAGGAATTCATCAACGGCCCTAACCCACCTGCACATAAGGAAGACATAACTTGTTCTCATCATGGATATCATACTACTAAATTAGTCGCCAGACACTTCAATACAAAACTTGAAGGGGCACGAGCGATACATCTGAATGCTTATGACACAGAGATTACTCAATTCTGTGGACTCTAATTCAGGTCTCCTACTATCACAAAGTGTATCTCACAGAGAACTCATTTCTGTTCTGGATCCTTGATACAAGTTAGCAAAAGGAGAATTAATCGCTGATGTGGCAAATTCTGTTAACAAGTCCAGAAGTTAGTTAGAACAGTTAGCGCTGTTAGATGGTTAAATTCTGTTATTACTGTAGCTGTGGATTTTAACTGTTTTAGCACTCTCTAGGAGTCTATAAAAGGATTGTATTAGATCATTGACATTCATTCAATTGATTGCTAATAAGATTGTTTTCTTCTCTCTATATTTCTCTCTTTAGCTGAATTCTCGGGTTTAATCCCTGAACTCGCTGTTCATATTCCTCGAGATTACTCCTGGAATTTGTTTCTTCTCTGTAATTCTCTGTAATTGTATCA